>NC_142066.1:25363081-25667039 GCF_059756535.1 Pantherophis guttatus
CTGCGAACTAAATGAACTGTTGTAAATTGAGGACTAACTGTACTGTCTCCCTGAAAGTAGAGCTGGGGATTATGAATCTCCTGGAATATTTGCTCCAGATCACTGTCAGATGAAGTATCTTCTCTCCTGCTCTTTTTCTGAGAAATTTCTGTATTTTGTCTCTCCTTGCTTACCATCTGACATAATTGCAGAAACAGCTTCCTCAGCAGCAGGTGCAGCTTCAAGAAGTCCAAATACGCAAGGAGAAGACCATTGCCCTGCTGAATCGGCAAATAGCAGAAGTGGAGGTACCAATTCTGGATGTTTGTTTGTCTGTGTGTGAGAGAGACTCAGATAGGTAGGTAGTAGAAAGACCAGATGGTGGTTTATAACATATAAGATCTATAAAGATACAACATTAAAATGTTGGCTCACCCATTGCATTGCTCCTTGCTAAGTAAGCACACACCTACCTTATGTGTGCATATACAAACATCACACACAAACAAACACATGGCACAAATATTTGTTACAACAGTGAGAGGGTGGCATATAAATTTAATATACATATTGCACAAACATATGGACGTGCACACAAAATATTTCACACATATGCTCTGCAAGTTTACAGTAATTACCAGATTAATTGCACTTTTCTTAATACTATTTAAGAACTGTAGTTTAGAATAACCAATGACAGTCCTATATTTCGCCTATATTGGTAAGAGGAAATTACTGTAAATCAGATTAAATCTATATAATAGACATGTTCTCTAGGTGAGTATAAGCAGGTTTTACAAACACTGATTCCTAAGAGGCCTGTAAGGGGCGTGCATAAGTGCACCAGCGTGCCTACCGTCCCTGTCCTAATATTCCTTTTTACTCTTACTCTTTTCATGTATTCAAATTATGTTTATACTTTTACCTGTTATCTTATATATGCTTGACAAAATAAACTTATGATTTATGACTGATTACAGATAAGCATTCTTCATCTTGTATTTGACCAGGGGTGAAATGCTCCAAGTTCGGATCGGATTGCCTGATCCAGTAGCGATGGAGGCAGGTGGTTCAAAGAACCGGTAGCAAAAATCCCTGCCCCACTCCCCCATGCCTAGCTGAGTTGCACAATCATCAGAGGCTTTTTTTTTTACTTTTTAAAGCATTTTTTCTACAACCTCTTCGGCCGAAAAAATGCTTTTAAAAGTAAAAAAAAAGCCTCTGATGATCGCGCGGCTCAGCTGGGATCATCAGAGGCTTTTAAAAGCATTTTTTCTACAACTTCTTCAGAGGTTTTTAAAAGCCTCTGACGATCCAAGCTGAGTTGCCTGATCGTCAGAGGCATTTAAAAGAAAAAAAGCCTCTGCCGATCAGGCAACTCAGCTGGGATCGTCAGAGCCTTTTGAAAGCATTTTTTTACAACCTCTTTGCAGAAGAATTTGTAGAAAAAATGGTTTTAAAAGTAAAAAAAAAAAAAAAGGCCATGCCCACCCGGTCACATTACCTCCACCCCACCCCCCCAAGCCACGCCCACAGAACCGGTCGTAACAAATTTTAGATTTCACCACTGTATTTGGCCCCAGAAAAATTCGCCCCCAGGATAATTATATAAACTTATAAATTCTTCCCACACTAGGAAACAGTATCCCGATTCAAACACCAAGTAGCAGAGCAGTTGGGGGCCATGCGGTCTTATCTGGGGACGCTGGAGTCTTCCCTGGGCCAGGAGGCCGAGAGGGTGCAACAACAGGCCTCTGAGGCCTTGCAAAATGAACGCAAGACTGTGACCCGTTACCTGGACCAGCTCAAGCAGATGGAGATGGTCCTGGGGGAAGTGCAAGACGAACCACAGACTGAGTTCCTGAGGGTGAGACACCTCCATTTTGATCTTTTTCAGTCTTGATGACACTAAAAAGCGTATCAGAAGCTTGTTATGCTTCTGCATTATATGGTCAACCTTATTGTAGGCATACGTGTTGTACAGATAGTCCTCGACTTATAACCATTTGTTTAATGACCGTTCACAATTACCACAGCATTGAAAAAGGTGATTTATGACCAGTGGTGGGATTCAAGTAATTTAACAACCGGTTCTCTGCCCTAATGATTTCTTCCAAAAACCAGTTTGCCAAACTGCTCAGAAAGTTAACAACCGGTTCTCCCGAAGTGGTGCGAACCGGCTGAATCCCACCACTGCTTATGATCATTTTTCATACTTAAAAGCATTGCAGTATCCCCCATGGTCACGAGATCAAAATTCGAACATTTGGCAATTGACTCATATTTATGGCAGTTTCAGTGTCTCAGGGTCATAACATTTCCTTTTGCGACCTTCTGACCAGCAAAGTCAATCCTGGTCAGCCGGATTCACGGGAAGCCAGATTCACTTAACAACTATGTTACTAACTTAACTACTTCAGTGATTCACTTAACAATGATTGCAAGAAAGGTCATAAAACGGGACAAAATTCATTTAACCAATTAGAAATTTGGGGTCAATTATTGTCATAAGCCGAAGTATCTGTATTTCATTTTTTAATTGTCTAACCATACGAATAGGAATTCTAGAAGTCAGAAGCCAGCAAACTGAAGGGCACCAATTGTCAAAATCTGCTCTGTGATGGAAAACTACATGAACTTTGCTAACTTCTGTTTTTTTCCTCCACAGAAATATTGTCTGGTTGTCAGCAGGTGAGCAACTGTCCATTTAAAACAACCCACCAGCCAATCTTCTCCTATGAATTATGAATTATGACCCCTCCAAAATGCGGGGTCTCTGAACTTGGTTGTTTTCTTGTAGACGTTTCATTACCCAAACTAGGTAATATCATCAGTGCTAATAAGGAATGGCATTTCCTGTCTCTGTACTCTCTGCCTCTTCTACTAGTACTGAAGATGCTACCCAGTTTGGTAATGAAATGCCTAAAAGAAAACAATCAAGTCCAGAGAACACCAAGGACCCCTCGCTTAAGTTCCTCCTTACCAGAGCCATCTTCTAGTGGGTCCAAAAGAGGATGAGAGGAACAAATGATGGCACATATGTGACAATATGACACAACTGACACTGCCTATGTATATGCATCAGACATTAGGTTAGGTGTACACAATTTCATCCTTTGTTCAGCGACGAGACATCATCATTTTGACTTCAATGTTACTTGTTGAAGATGCTCTTAATGCAACCTGCAATTCACTTGCATTTTTGGAGGAATTGAATTCCTGTATAGTCCTGAAACTATAGAAACACAACTTTATTAGAATCTCAACAAATAATGAGGCTTGTCTATAGAGAAAAACAAGAGGAAAATGCTCTGAATAAATTCCTGCCATTCAACAACATCTCCAATGTTCCTTAATGTTAAACTATATAGATGCAGAGGTTTTCTTACTATCTATCATTTATCATTTTGTTGTTTGTATGTACAGTGACAACTTATGCACCAGAGACAAATTCCTTGTGTGTCCCATCACATTGAGCCAATAAAGAATATTCCTATTCTATTCTATTCTATTCTATTCTATTCTATTCTATTCTATTCTATTCTATTCTATTCTATTCTATTCTATTCTATTCTATTCTATTCTATTCCTTACTCTGCTCTGCTCTGCTCTGCTCTGCTCTACTCTACTCTACTCTACTCTACTCTACTCTACTCTACTCTACTCTACTTTATTCTACTCCACTCCACTCCACTCCACTCCACTCCATTCCATTCCATTCCATTCCATGTTACTCTTTTACATTTGAGATCTGATCTCCCAGAGTTTGATTTGTATTATAATTTTTTTATTTGGCTTTCATTATTTTGTGGTGACAAGTGGCATTTCGCTATTCAGCCTTGTACATCTTCCTTCAGGATCTTCCATTCCATTTCTCCCTTTCCCATCCAGCCATTGCTCCATTTCCCTGGAGCCCATTCAGTCTTCATCTGTCTCGCCTCGATTCTGTCTTCACACTTTCCCATCTCAAAGATTCTTCTCTAACTATTAATTGTACTAAGGCTAGTCCTCGACTTATGACCCCAACTGAACCTAAAATTTCTGCTGCTAAGTGAGACAGTTGTTAAGTGAGTTTTACAACCTTTCCGCCCGCAGTTGTTAAGTGAATCACTGCCGTTGTTCCATTGGGAACATAGTTGTAAAGTGAATTCAGGTTCCCCATTGACTTTGCTTGTCAGAAGATGGCAAAAGATGATCACATTACTCTGGGACACTCCAACCGTCATAAATACGAACTAGTTGCTATGCATCTGAATTTGGATCATGTGACCATGGGCATGCTGTAACAGTTGTAAGTGTGAAAAATGGTCATAAGTCACTTTTTTCAGTGCCTTTGTAACTTTGAATGGTCACTGAATGAATGGTTGTAAGTTGAGGCCTACCTGTACTGTAAACCTTTAATTTCTCTGGCTCTGCTGACATTTGTAAATAGGCCTTTCCTCCTTGCTCTGTAGGTAGCAGCACTTTTAGAATAGAATAACAGAGTTGGAAGGGACCTTGGAGGTCTTCTAGTCCAACTTGAAGAATGATTTCTATATACCGTATTTTTTGGAATATAAGACGTACCTTTTTCCCCCCTAAAAGGGGGTGAAAATATAGGCGCATCTTATACACTGAATGTAGCCCCGCCCACCCACTGGCCCCCACCCTTGGCCTCTGGCTTGCAGCAGTTACCTCCTTGCAAGCAAACAGCAAGAAAAAACAGTTCCTTTCAGCTTCAGCACAGCCTAATTAGCACAAGTTGATTGGATTGACCTCCCGACTCTCAGCTGATTTGCTCTCAGCTGTTTTGTGCAGGGCTCTGCTGCTTGCTGCAAAGAGGTCAATTGCTGGAGCAGATTTTTTTCCCCTTGTGCTAATCAAGCTATGCTGAAAACGAAAATGAAAGCAAAGCAGGCTGTTTGCTGTTTGCTGCAACGAGGCAAAATTGCTCAGAGGCAGAGGGAGATTTCTTTTTCTTCTTTTCCTTACCAAATAAGGTAGGTGCGTCTTATACTCCGGTGCGTCTTATACTCCGAAAAATACGGTATTTATAAACATCTGAAGAAAGGTTTTAGGAACTGGGAATGGCTAGTCTAGTGAAGAGAAGGATCAGGGGAAACATGATAGCAGTCTTCCAATATTTGAGGGGCTGTCACAGAGAGGAGGGGGTCAACCTAGAACTAAGGAGAAATTTCCTGACAGTCAGAACAATTAATCAGAGGAACAATTTGCCTCCAGAAGTTGTGGGTGCTCCAATACTGGAGGTTTTAAAGAAGAAATTGGACAACCATTTGTCTGAAATGGTGTAGGGTCTCTTACTTGGGTGGAGGGCTGGCCTAGATGACCTACAAGGTCCCTTCCAACTCTGTTATTCTATTCTATATGTCCATCATTCAACTTTTCTGTACTTCATCCTGCTCTCTCTCCAGATAGGTTGGATTATAACTGCCACAATTCCCTCAAAATGCGGGACTTGTCTTCCAAGATATATTTTTTTTCCAAGTGTTTTATTTTATTTTAATTTTTTTACAAACATATCAATGCGTGAACAGTGTGGCACATGAGTGTCTTACATTTTAGTACAAATAAAATAATATTCATTATATTTACTACGTTTGACAAGCTTTTACAATTCTGGTAATAGTACACATATTTATGTTAGGTTATCATCTTCCATTATTTAATTATTCAGTATTTCAATATGTTATTTTTATGCCACACTATATTATTCAACCATACTTGATAATACCATCATTCAAATTCTAATTTCCCCTCTTGCTATTACTTCACCTTATTATATAAAAATGTGTATTCCATTAATCCACCTCTCCCTAGTTTGCATCCCTATTGCAACTTTTAATTATGCCACTATTATATTTAAAAATATTCCCTTTCTATCCATCATCTCTTGCCTGCTTTAAAGCTCCTATTTTCCTCTCTTGGATCTTTGTCTCTATCTTGACCAATCATTTTAAACATTTCTCCCTTCTCTACCCTATTCCATTTTCAAAATATCTACTCTTGCCCCTATCTCTCTTCCAAAACAATCTTCCTGCAACTCCAGTTTCTTTTTTAATTCCCTTAAAATACTCTCCCCTTATTTCATCAGTCATTGTTGCTTTTGTGGTTATCTCCTTGTCATCTCATTTTATTTGTTGGTTTTTCTGTTCTGTTTTTTCATCTACTCTTTCAATTGGCTCCTCCTCTTCCTGGGCATTTTGGTCACTCCTTGTCCTTTGTATCATGTTTTCTAGCTCTCCATCTATGCTCTGCATTTTATTCATAATCTCCTTATAGCTTCTTGTCAAAGTATCCCTAATACTTTGAATTATTGATGCCGTTTCTCCCCAAATTCCTTTCTTGCTGGTGGAGCATCTCATTTAGTTTTATTTTGTCCCTCTTTTGACCAATAATCCAAAAACCATATATTCAAAAAAATCACTTCTCAAAAAGTTCAATATTCATGAATCTTTATATCCCAAAGCTGATGAACCTGTTCCTCTGGATAGTCCCAAGAATTTTTCCAGACCTTCGTAAGTCCCTCTATAAATTCAGTTTTATGTTGTAGCCTTCAGGGGTCACTTTAATAATAGTGTCTTTCTTATTCTCATGTTTAAATCTTCAATAGTCAAGTATTTCCAGGATTTTGGAAATGTGTTATGCCTTCCTTTTGTCAGCAGGTGGCACTCTTAGGTCAAATTTCAATATTAACCAGTTTTATCCAATTTTAATGGTAACAATCCAAAATATAAAGATGATATTAATTTTTAAATTAGTTTTCCAGCATTTTAAATTGCCTATCCAAAACAACATCTGTCCAATTTACAGAAGTAAATTTTCTGTACTTTTAAAGAAGTTTGCTTTTCTCCCTTTGATTATTTTTCCTTCAATTTTGTAATTCTTCTCAAAATGTTAAATAGCTGCTTTTAAAAATAGCAGTGAGCCTCTCTTTTCCTGGATATTCTTTTGGGGTTGAGTTTTAAATAAAAAGGATTCTTCTCACTCAGTTCCAGGCACCGTTCACCAACTCTGCTCCAGTACAGTTCTTAGATGTTTCTCAGCTGTCCCAGCTTCATGGCAGCCATCTTTAGGCTGCCACTTCTCCTCGCTGTGGCATAGAGGGAAAAAAGCCCGGGAGTTGCAATCTCTCTTGCGACCTCTCAGGACATTCCTTCTTAGCTTAGCCGCCCCTACAAGGTAGCTTTGGCTCCTCTCGGAGCCCACAAACAGGGAGAACTCAGCACAGGGAACGCGGAGACCCGTTCCCTGTGTCTGATATTGCCATGATGTCAGCTGGAAGTTTTCTTTCATGATATGTTGATGGGCTCTTTGTTTGGGAATCTTGTTTTAATAAGCAATTAACTATTGTTAATTTTTTATTAAATTTAATAAGGGGAAATCTAAAAGAAAGGTAGGGGGATCCTCTTTCCTCCCCCAGCTGTGATAACGTGTCTTCTCCTTTCCTTCTTCCCGTAGATTGCAGAAGATCCTGGGGGAATCGCCACCCATTGCTCGCATGGACATCCAGCTCCCCATAATTTCTGATGAGTTTAAGTTTCAAGTATGGAGGAAGATGTTCCGTGCAATAATGCCAGGTAGAGGACACCACTTGCAGGATAAAGTTACATATGGATTTTATTTTAAGAAGTTGGCCCTTTGTGTCCTTTTGAATGCAAGAGTTGATGTAGGGCTCCAATTTACCTCACCCCAGTCCAGAGGTGGGTTTCAGCAGGTTCTGATCAGTTCTGGAGAACCGGTAGCGAAAAGTTTGAGTAGTTTGGAGAACCGGTAGTAAAAATTCTGACTGGCCCCATCCCCATCTATTCTCTGATTGGCAGGGAATTTGCAATATCCTTCCCCTGGATTGGGGAGGGAATGGAGAGTTTACAGTATCCTTCCCCTGCCATCAAGCCATGCCCACCAAGCCATGCCACGCCCAACAAGCCACACCTACAGAACCGGTAGTAAAAACCGTTGAAACCCACCACTGCCCCAGTCTATTTATTGCCATTACAGTATAGGTTATTATAGCCAGTCATGTGACACAACATAAGGTAACATTTCTGCTCTGAGAGCTAAAGAGAAGGTGGATTTTCTAAAGATAAGATGACTTTGCTTGCCAGAAGGTTGCAAAAGGTGATCACATGACCCCAGAATACAGCAACCATCAAAAATACGAACCAAACATCTGCATTTTGGATCACGTGACTGCAAAATCCTGCAGCAGTTGTGTGAAAAATAGTCACTTTTTTTCAAGACTGTTGTGACTTCAAACGGTCACTAAATGAATGGTTGTAAATCAAGGATTACCTGTACTCAGTATATTTGTTACTCAGCTCTATCCTTTCTAAAATTGAGTTAATAGTTTGTTGGGAAGTCTTAATTCAAAAATAAGAGCGAGCGAGGCAAGATTGTAAGATTGGGCAGCTTCATTCAGAAAAGCAACTTCTGATCATTTCACAATGAAATACCTTTGCATATTAAGGAATGAATAATTCAGAATGAATAATTGTGATCATTCTTATGCTATTTTTTAAAAACAGGGAAATACCACCCGCTGATTAAACCCTTTCCACGAAAGAAAAGAGGGGAGGGAAAAGGGGGGGTTCTTATTTTTTACATTGTGGCTAATCTTGCCTTCTTTCTGTCCTCCTGAAGCTTTGGAGGACCTGACCTTTGACCCAGCCACTGCCCAAGCCAACCTTGTGGTGTCCGAAGATGGGAAAAGAGTGGAATGTGTCGAACATAAACAAGCCGTGAGCCTGGATGACCCACAACGGTTTGACAAGTCCAACTGCCTGGTCTCACGCCAGAGCTTCTCACAAGGAGAACACTACTGGGAGGTGACAGTAGGAGACAAGCCCCGTTGGGCTGTGGGCATCATCTCAGCTGAAACCGGGCGCAAGGGCCGCCTTCACGCCACCCCATCTAATGGCTTCTGGCTGGTGGGTTGCAAGGAAGGCAAGAGCTACGAGGCCTACGTGGAGCACAAGGAACCCCGGTCTCTGAAGCTGGAGGGAAAGCCCAGCCGAGTTGGCATCTACCTGAGCTTCGATGATGGCCTCCTGGCCTTCTATGATGCCAGTGATGAAGACAATCTGGTCCAGCTCTTTGCTTTCCACGAGCGTTTTACAGGCACGGTTTACCCCTTCTTTGATGTCTGTTGGCATGATAAGGGCAAGAACAGCCAGCCTTTAATCATCTACACTCCAGAGTCACAAGACTGATAACTAACCATGATCTGGTATCTTCTAGACCAGCCTTACTAGACCTGTTCCTCTTAATGTGCTGAGGCTGCATTGCCTAGCATCCTAAAATTCTAGACCCGTGATGGCGAACCTATGGCACACGTGCCACAGGTGGCACACGGAGCCATATTGGTGGACACGCAAGCATTGCTCTAGCTCAGCTCCAGTATGCATGCGTGCGCTGGCCAGCTGATTTTTGGGCCTTCTGGGCTCACTGGAAGTCAGCAAATGTGCTGTTTCCGGCTCTGGTGGGCCTCCAGGGGGTAGGGAAGGCTGTTTTTGCCCTCCCCAGGCTCCTAGAAAGCCTCTGGAGACTGGAGAGGGCAAAAAATGGGCCTACTAGGCCCACTGGCCATCACATGCCAAAAGCGGGGGGGGGCAGGGTGCATAGAATTATGGATGTGGGCATAGATGCGCGCGTCCACCCTGCACTCCCCCAGCTTTTGGCACGCGATGGCAAAAAGGTTAGCCATCACTGTTCTAAACAATTGTAATCCCAATGGCTCTGGAGGACACCAGATGAGCAAAGGCTGCTATAAACTTACCCATTACCAGCTCCTATATACAGTATATATTATCATCTGCCAGGATCTTCAGAGAAGCTATTTCTTACCAAAGCTGCACATTACACCCCCCTCCCCAATTATTGGCAATTTTAACTCCATTGTACCCAGACTCCTAAATCATAGCCACATTCAATTTAAATAAAAGAAACATCATTGTATCAGCACAGGTCTGCCATCTAAAACTTGGAATCTTGACAATTTTCTTGGTTTAGAAATAAAGGTTTATTATCCTTGTAGCGTGTTCAGTAAACTTAAAACACACAAATAATGTCTGCGGACTTTTGGAAGGAGAGAGGATGATTGGGGCTTGCCAATTTCCAGGAAGACAGAGCAGTGTTTCTCAACCATAGGAACTTTAAGGGGTCTGGACTTCAACTGCCAGGATTCCCCAGTTAGCACAGATCATAAAACATATGAAGAACGGTTGCAGGAACTGGGTATGTCTAGTTTAATGAAGAGAAGGACTGGGGGAGACACTGATAGCAGCGTTCCAATATCTCAGGGGCTGCCACAAAGAAGAGGGAGTCAAACTATTCTTCAAAGTACCTGAGGGTAGAACAAGAAGCAATGGATGGAAACTAATCAAGGAGAGAAGCAATTTAGAACTAGGGAAATTTCCCAACAGTAAGAACAATTAATTAGTGGAACAACTTGCCTGCAGAAGTTGTGAATGCTCCAACACTGGAAATTTTTAAGAAGATGTTGGATAACCGTTTGTCTGAAATGGTATAGGGTTTCCTGCCTGGGCAGGGGGTTGGACTAGAAGACCTCCAAGGTCCCTTCCAACACTGTTATTCTATTCTATTCTATTCTATTCTATTCTATTCTATTCTATTCTATTCTATTCTATTCTATTCTATTCTATTCTACTCTACTCTACTCTACTCTACTCTACTCTACTCTATTCTATTCTATTCTATTCTATTCTATTCTATTCTATTCTATGTGAGAATGGAGACCCAACTAGCTCCCTGCCTAAAGCTGCTTTTTCTATCCCATTACGTGATCCTTATTCTTCTATCACTATAGTCCTCATTGGAAAATGTCAGTTAAAGTCCAACCATTGCAAAAATCCCCACCCCCATTTTTTTAAACAAACAACGTCATCCTTCATAATATTAAACCGGTTTGATAAATATATATCTAAGGACAAGGCTGAGTTCAAAGATGGACTTTACATTTATATTTCTTTACATCATTAGGGTTGTTAATAAACACTCAGAAACTACCAGGCAGAATGGATTTACAGTGACCTGTCAAATTTAATCCATTCTCATCTGTCTTAAACTAAAGGCAGAATACAGGTTTTATCAGCTTGTTCAATGAAAAAAAAAATGGTATAAATTAATCCCCAAATCTCTAAGAATGCTCCCATATCAAAATTAAATGGGTGATCAAAACAAGTGATTTCTACGCTAGTAGCAGCTCCTCTGCTAGGAGATTTTGATATTTGTGGACGATAATATCATTCTCCATGGGAAATATTTATTTATTTAGGTTATTGGAATTATAAAGCAGGGGTGAAATGTTCCCGGTTCGGACCAGATCAGGCGATCCGTTAGCGATTGTGGCAGGTGGTTCGGAGAACCAGTAGCGATGGTGGTGCAAGGCTCCGCCCACCCACCCACATGTCGTTACTTCCTGATTTTAACCAGGAAGTAATGTGTTTTTTACCCCCTGCGCATGTGCAGAGGGTCTGTGCACGCATGTGATTGGTGCGCACGGGCGAGTGAAGCAAGCACTTCCGAACCAGAAAGGAAGGTAAGTAGATTTCACCCCTGTTATAAGGCCATCCAACTCAGAAACAATTGAATTGTGGCTTTTGAATTGTGATGAAGACACTCAAGAGTCCCTTGGACTGCAAGGAGATCAAATCAGTCAATCCTGAAGGAAATCAACCTTGACTGTTCTTTGGAAGAACCGACACTGAAACTGAAGCTCCAATACTTTGGCTACCAAATGGGAAGGAGAACGATGAGAGAGATAGTGTCATCAACACAATGAAAATGAATTTGGGAAATTCTGGGAGACAGTGGAGGATGGGGAGCTTGGCTTGCTGTGGTCCATTGGGTCACAAAAAGTCAGCCACAACTTAGCAACAGAACAACAACAACTCTGGGTAGTCCACATTAAGAAAAACAGACAATAAACTGCAAAGTAGATTTCCACATAATATTAAAACATACTGTACACATAATGAAAATAGGATATACAGAATAATACAGGTAATCCTCAACATACCATCACAGTGTTGTAACTTTGAATAGTCACTAAATGAACTGTTGTAAGTTAAGAACTGCCTGTAATGGCTATAGAGCACCATAATAATAGCAATGAAAGGAGGGCTCCACTTAACACCTTTATGTAGATTAGTTTTCAAGCAGAGACTTTGATATTTAAAGGACCAATATTCCTCAACACAAGTCAGAGAATACAATGGAATGGAATGGAACGGAATGGAACAGAACGGAACGGAACAGAACGGAACGAGAACGGGAACAGAACGGAACAAACAGAACAAACGGAACAAACGGAAAGGAATAGGAATAGAATAGGAATAGGGTAGGGTAGGGTAGGGTAGGGTAGGGTAGGGTAGGGTAGAGTAGAATAGAATAGAATAGAATAGAATAGAATAGAATAGAATAGAATAGAATAGAATAATAACTTTATTGTCACTTTGAATGTACACTAATCGGCATACATTAAAATGAAATTTTGTTGCATACAGCTTCTCAAAGGGTCACCACCTCCAATATATACTACATAAATATAACAAAGTAAATAAATAAATACAGAATTATGCATATACCTGCATATATGACACAGAGAAACAGTCTAATTCAGATGTTTACTTGTACATGGCGAGAAAAACGAATCTTGCAAATTTACTGATGGCATAGGGAATAAAGCTATTACCGAATCTGTTAGTCCTGCTGCTGTGTTTCCTCAAAAACAAGACCCTGTGTTATATTTTTTGAACCCCAAAATAAGCACTTGGCCTTATTTTTGGGAAGTCTTATTATTTTGGGGCGCATGGAGCAAAATGTGGCTCCTCTTGCCGTCTTACCTGATTTCCAGCTCTGCATTTAAATATTTTCGGGGAGGGCTTATTTTCAGGGGGAGGCTTATTTTAGTGCATGTGCTCAAAAGCCCGATTTGACTTATTATCAGGGGATGTCTTATTTTTGGGGAAACAGGGTAGAAATACTTCAAAACCTTCTCCCAGAGGGGAGCAACAGAAACAGACTGTAAATGGGTGTGTGGGGTCTTTAACAATGCTTTGAGCTCTAAGCATGTAGCTCTTATAACAGTAATGACTAACCCTTTTGCCATCGTGTGCCAAAAGCGGGGGGAACACGAGGGGTCATGTGGGTATGCATGGGGGGGCAGGGCACATAGAATTATGGGTGTGGGCACATGCATGCGACCCCCCCGCTCTCCCACCGGAAGTTGGCAAATGGACCATTTCTGGTCTCTGGAGGGTCTCCGGGGGGCAGGGGGAAGCCCATTTTTGCCTTCCCCAGACTCCTAGAAAGCTTCTAGGGAGAGTGAAAAATGGGCCTTCCGGTCCCACTGGAAGTCGGGAAATAGGCTGTTTTCGGCCTCCGGAGGGCCTCTGGCGGGGTGGGGAAGCCCATTTTCACCCTCCCCAGACTCCTAGAAAGCTTCTGGAGCCTGGGGAGAGCAAAAAACAGCCTTTCTCCACCCCCCTGGAGGACCTCCAGAGGCCAGAAACAGCGTGTTTCCCAATTTCCGATGGGCCCAGAAGGCCCGAAAATCAGCTGACTGGTGCGCGCATGCATGCCAGAGCTGAGCTTGCATGCCCACCAATATGGCTCCGCATGCCACCTGTGGCACATGTGCCATAGGTTTGCCATCACGGGCTTATAAGAAGCATTCTAAATACCAGGAAGCAAGCTTCCTATGATCTTCTCAGCTGTCCTTACCACTCTCTGTATGGACTTTCTATCTGAGGCACTGCTGCCACCAAACCAGACAGTGATGCAATATAGTTTTCCAGTAGAGACCCTCCTGATATTTGAAGAGAAAAAAAATCCCCATTCTATAAAGGTCATTGGCTCACACAGTATCCTGTTTTTTGCTTCTCTGCTGACTTTGCCTATGCAATTTTCTCCATCAAATATTTATTTTTGAAGTTCTCCTCTTTATAGTTCCTCTTTGAACTTCTAGGACATAGGATAGAAACACATTTTCTGTTTTTGTGTTTCTAGTTCAAGAATTATCTCCGGGCTGGGCCATTTAAAAACCATGCGTAAATAGTTACAATAATTATTCACGAAAAATAGGACAAGTTCCCTATCGTATTCACACTCGCAACTACAACCTTCTATTCAGTAAGTGTGTAAGACTAAATCATTTTAGCACTGGTCAAACATTAAAGCGAATTATCCTGAGTTACTCTGTTCTTTACTTTTTTTTAAAACATCTAAACTCAAAATGAGGAAGGATATAACTCATGCGCTATACAATAATAGTTACAAACCAAAATGTTTTGACTTCCCATGAATGGCTAGATACAGTATAGCACCTCTCCAGTTTCGGAATACGTCTGTAAGAAGCAAAACTTTATTTCCTTTTTTGAGAATAGATCTATAAATGGTTATTGTACGTGAGGACGCATTAGCACATGTCCCACTTTCAGAAATAGTATAAATCTGACAGTCTGGTGAGACAAAAGAGCTTTGCTGTCATTCCCATGACCTAGCTCTGTGAGAAGTTTTATATCAAAATTTATTTTATTCTTTATACTATTTTCATCTTCCCTTAAAACATTAATAGAATCCACAATGGACTGAGAATCAGCATCCCCACTAGATCATTGACAGCTAGGGGGCCGTGGTGGCTCATGTGGTTAAGGCACTGGGATTGCACACCGCTGAGGTCAGCGGCTCGATTCCTGTGAGGGAATAAACCGCGTAGGGAGAAGAAAGGAGCCTCTCCCAAATGCCTACGGGCATCCTGCGGGTAAATATAACACCGCCTGAAAAAAATTCCTTCACAGAGGCAGCCAGCCACCTGGCTAACACGTGCCATACACTAAAAAAATATTAAAAATTGACAGTCAAGCTGAAACTAAATTAATCAAGTAAAAATAGCAAAGGGGGAAGGAATTCTTTACTTCCTCAAACCCCACAAATAAGTTACCCAGTGTTGTGGTCCGCCAGCAGCCTGCGGACCTGGCAGTGGAGTCGGACAGTGAGGAGGCTGGGGAGGACAATGGACCAGTCCTGGAGTCAGGGGAAGACCCAGATGAGGGCCCTGCATTGGAGGCAGAGATGGGGCCAGGGCCATCTGGGAGCGATGTGCAGACTCCGGAGCCTCCAGAGGCGGACAGCAGAGAGGCAGAGGAACAGGAGGAGCCTGTTCCTAGTGCAGGCATGCGAAGAGCTGCCAGAAGGCAAGAGCAGCTGAAGCAAAAAGGATAACTCAGGAGTAAGGCCAGAAGATGATTGGCCACTCCCATAAGGCTTAAAAGAGCAGCAATGAGCCGTTGGGTTCTTTGTAGAAAAGTAACATTGATTCCTGTGCTTCTTGTCAGCGTCTCTTGAACTTTGTGGGGTTTTTGCCAAGAAAAGCCCTTAGGAAGTTGCGAAAGACATCAAAGGTTGGTGATAAGGCCAACGGACTGATTATTAAGAATTTTGTTTTGGACTAAGCTGAGAATGAATTAATTCTCAACTGTTTTAATAAAATAAGTTTGTTGAGGACTGAATTGTGTTTGGTAATCAGTACCTGGGCCTTGGTCACAACACCCAGACCTAATCCACATATCAAAGGATAAGGTCACTCAAATAGAGTTAATTAAATTAGGTCCCCCAGCTGAAATGCATGTTTACAAGAATAAACATCACAGATATACCTACACACACACACACACACACACACACACCCCTCAAGTGTCACCCTAGAATCAGCACGTAGACACTTGGACACCAGGACAAGCTCCCCCATAAAAGTCTGCTACTGTACCCCATTTCTCTGCAGCTGTCACTAAAGGCAAACTGTTTGCTTTTAGGAAAAAAAATATTTCTTCTTTCATCACAGCTGTCTGTATCTCATTTTTTACTTATTCTTACACAACCTGGGTTTGAGTTGGAACCCCAAATTATTCTTCTGACATCTCACTTGTTGGAGGAAACTTTCTGAGATCTTGTATCCTCTCTATCTCTCCCAGCCTGGCTGATCTTTTTCTTCCTGTTCATCAATATTATTATGACTCATCACACAGTCAGTCAGATGTTCAAATTGGATTTGGCATTTTTCCCCACCTATCAAGTTCTTTCCCAGCACTTGGGATAGGCAGATGTGGCTGTTTGATGGTGTTACAAATATTGTTGCAGGATGTAAGCTGTTCTGAGTAAAGCTGCCTGTTGCAATTGACTGCTGGTGAATATGTCAATGCCAATGGTGTTCAAGTGATTGCAAATTCACCATCGGTCAATTGCAAATGGCAGCTTTGCTCGGAACAGCTTACATCCTGCGATGATATCTGTAACACCATTAAACATCCATATCTGCCTATCCCAGGTCCTTAGAAAGAACTTGATAGGTGGATAAAAATGCCAAATCCAGTCTGAACATCTGGTTGATGGTGCAACGGACCATAAATTTGTTTGCTGCCCATCTCTCTGCAAGGCAACTTGGGCAGCTTACAACATCAACTCTGGGCACTTACAACATTAAATATGAATGTGGTGGGCTAACTTTTGCTCTGTCAACAAAGCTCCAACCACTTGCATTGGGCAGGAGGAATAATTTATCATAGGAATCCATGCAGGTACAACAGGTTTCCATCTTAATCTTCTTCTCTTGGCTTCTTTATGGTTGGATCACTATCATCTAATCATTTTTTTCCTTTTAGCCAGTAAAAGAGTAATTATCTTTAGATAATGCTCATTGTTCCTGATTATTACAACTCACAAAATCAAATAGGAGAGTAACTTTCTAAATTGGTGTTTTTCAAACATGGCAAATTTAAGATGGGTGTCTTCAACTCTCAGAATTGCCCAGCCAGTCTCCTCCTCTAAATGGCCCCACTTACAAAAGAATTACTTTTGATTATGAAATATTAAGATTTCAGAAAGTCTGGGTCAACTACCCTCTTATAGCCAGCACTTCCTTCTGCACTGATAAAGTTCCTAGTCTGGTAATCAAACGTTGGTAGGAAAACAACTAAGTTCAGAACATAATAACAGAGTTGGAAGGGACCTTGTAGGTCATCTAGTCCAACCCCCTGCCCAAGCTGGGGGCCTACACAAGGAGACCCTACACAACTTCTGACAGATGGCAGTCCAGTCTTTTCTTGAAAGCTTCAATGATGAAGCTCCCACAACTTCTGAAGGCAAGAGAATACCAAGGACCCAATAATTTCACTCTGAGCTACATACATTCCTCAAATTTATAATTTTTGGGTGGGTAGAATCCATGACCACTAAAAGTAGAATAAAACAGATATAATTTTCTAATCAACATTCACAGGAACTGAGATTAATGGGCATATTCTTTGTGTGCCTTATATAAATGAGAACAATATTTAGATTATCTTCAGGAACCAAAGTTTAGCCAGTTGAAATAGGAAGCTGGAATATTTTGAAATAAGTTAGCTGTAACCAAACCATTTCCTAAATAGGTTCTGTTTTATTTCTGCTAAGAAAAGATCCACACATTGTCTCCTTTACAGAGAAAAAAAATAGATTAAAACAAGCAGAAGGCAGGATGATAATGGTAGTGTATTTCATCGTTGTTATTTCTAGTGGCATCCTGTTTTGAGGGTCTGTTTTCACACCTTTTTTTTTTTATTCAGAAGAGTCAGCTCTTCTTAAAACCTTAGTTCCATCATATTTTATAAAACAGAAGCAGGACTCACTTCAATGAGCTTCAATAGCTAAGAGAATGAATATCATGCAGTATGGAGACAGAATTAGAGGCTCATGTGCTACCCTCCTACCTACAAAGCACTCCAATATACAGTATTTGTTAAAAGAAGAATAAACATTTCTTTCTATAAAACCTTTGGTCCAAAAATCAATTGTTTGCAAGAAAATTGGAAATGGGGATGGTACAGCATGGTGGCACTCCAAAATTTTAATGATGTACAGTGTTGGCATTCACAGAAGGGGCATATACTACCTCAGTGACCTGTGTCTGAGCAAAATGCTAAGCGACAGATAAAACGAATGTTACAAGTTTTTTAGCTTGTGAAACCAGGATCAATAGCAGTAACTGTGAGAGGAAACTTGGAGTCTTAGTGGACAACCAACTAAATATGAACCAGCAGTGTGCGGTGGCAGCCAAAAAAGCCAATGCAATCCTAAATTGCATTAACAGAGAGATACAATCAAGATCAAGTGAGGTACTAACAGCACTCCATAAAGCCTTAGTAAGACCACACATAGAATACTGCATCCAGTTTTGGCCACCACATTATAAAAAAGTTGTTGAGATTCTAGAAAGAGTGCAGAGAAGAGCAACCAGGATGATTAGGGGACTGGAAGCTAAAACATATGATGAACTGTTGCAGGAACTGGGCATGGCTAGTCTAGGGAAGAGAAGGACCAGGGCAGACATGATAACAGTGTTCCAATATTTGAGGGGCTGCCACAGAGAGGAGGAAGGGGGTCAAGCTATTTTCCAAAGCACCTGAAGGCCAGACAAGGAATAATGGATGGAAACTGATCAAGGAGAGATTCAACCTAGAAATAAGAAGAAACTTTCCGACAATGAGAACACTCAGCCAATGGTACAGAAGTTACCTTTGGAAATTGTGGCAGCTTCATCACTGCAGGCTTTCAAGAAGAGGCTGGACTGCCATTTGTCAGAAATGGTGTAGGATCTCCTGCTTGGGTGGGGGGTTGGACTAGATGACCTACAAGGTTCCTTCCAACTCTGTTTATCTGTTAGGATCAAGACTTAATACTGTTAGGAGAATGCAGCTGCCAGCTATGTCTAGTTTAATGAAACGAAGGACTAAGGGTAACATGATATCAGTGTTCCAATATCTAAGGAACTGCCATAAAGAAAAAAGGGTCAACCTATTCTCCAAGGCACCTGAAGGCAGGACAAGAAGCAATGGATGGAGACTAACCAAGGAGAGAAGCAACCTAGAATTAAGGAGAAATTTCCTGTCTGTTAGAATGATCAGTGGAACAACTTGCCTCCAGAAGTTGTGGGTGCTCCAACACTGGAGGTTTTAAAAAAGAAATTGGACAGCCATTTGTCTGGACTGGTATAGGGCTGTGATGGTGAACCTATGGCACATGTGCCAGAGGTGGCCCACAGAGCCCTCTCTGTGGGCACGCACGCTGTCGCCAGCTGCTCTTCCGGCTTCCAGCCCGTGCATCCATGCTGGACAGCTGGTCCGGGGGGCATGCGAACTGTCGAGGTGCTCTCTTTTGGGTTTTGGTGCGCCGGCGTACGCATGTGCGCTCCAGTTTCAGCACTCCATGCCGAAAAGGTTAACCACCACTGGTATAGGGTCTCCTGACTGAGCAGGTGGTTGGAGTAGAAGATCTCCAACATCCATTCCAATTCTGTTCTTCTTTACCCTATCTGGTTAAGCATGGATTGTGCATATAAGCATTATGTACAGTGGTTACGTTGTAGAAAAGAAGCAACATTGGTAGCCTTCCTCTTCTACTGTCCTCCCTCCGCCCCCGGACATTTTGCTCAGAGATTATTCACAATTCATTGAGAAATCATCTTTTGCAATTTTTGGTTGGCTAGTCTGAAAAACATTTAGGGAAGGAAATTAATCAAGGAACACCCACAGAAAAATCAGCTAAAGGGATGGGTGGGTAGGTGGCGGAATAAGGTCAACAGTGTATTGTTTCTTAACCTCTAGACCAGTGATGACTAACCTTTTTGCCATTGGGTGCCAAAAGCATGGGGAGCATGGGGGGGGGTCACGTGCGTGTGTGCTCATTGAACCCATAATTCAATGCACCCCACCCCTTGCGCATGCATGCATGCCCCCCGTGCTCCCCCGCTTGTAGCATGTGATGGCCTGGTGGGCCCGGTAGGTGTGTTTTTCACCCTCCCCAGGCTCCAGAGGCTTTCTAGGAGCCTGGGGAGGGCGAAAACAGCCGTCCCCACCCCCTGAGGCCCTCTGGAGGCTGGAAACAGCCCGTTTCCCGACTTCCGGGAAGCCCCAAAAATCAGCTGGCCGGCACACGCATGTGGGCTGGAGCCGAGCTAGGACAACACTTGCATGCCCACAGATATGGCTCCACGTGCCACCTGTGGCACACATGCCATAGCTTTGCCATCATGGCTCTAGACCATTAGCACTTAGAAGAGGGTGGATTAGATATTGCAAAGAAATATAAGTAAACATTGATTGATTAGATTCAAAGTGATCTTGTCTAACATTCTCTGTCCCATAAATATCATCCAGATATCTCTTTAAGCCAGTAGTTCTCAACCTTGGCAGCTTGAAGAGGGGTGGACTTCAACTCCCAGAATGCCCCAGTCAGTAGTGTTTCTCAATCTTGATAGCCTGAAGAGGAATGGACTTCAACTCCCAGAGTTCCCCAGCCAGCAGGCTATCAAGATTGAGAAACACTACTGACTGGGGCATTCTGGGAATTGAAATTCACTCATCTCAGAAACACTGCTGACTGAGGAATTCTGGGAATTGAAGTCCACCGATCTTCAAGCCTCCAAAGCTGAGAAACACTGCTGACTGAGGAATTCTGGGAGTTGAAGTCCACACATGACAAACACTGCTATAAGCTAACATGGTGAATCTAGAAGACACATACACCCATACACGTACAATATATATATATATATATATAATATGATACAATGATGCTTTTTTTGTCTTCTTCAAGAATCCAAAGGTCATTAACTAGCCCTTCTAATCTCATTTTGAATACATTTAAGAAAACCCCTCCCAATTCGTTTATTATCTGAATTTCTGTATCGCCACAATCATACAATTCTAGGATCCAAATCAAATGATAAACCTGATAGAAAATCAGAAAGGTTGAAAATGAGGAAAGCCATGTTGAAACTGCCTTTTCAAAGATGACTAATGTAGCCAATAAACAAATCTTAGCTAACATAGTCCAGAGAATTAATATCTTTTGGATTGAGTTACCTGGGAAAAGTTTGCATTAGTTAGTGAGTGTATGTGCGTCATTTAGGATTCATCTAAGGGTCAGGAATCCATCAGAAATATGAAATACACTGCTCAAGTTTAACAGAAACAGCTATTTGCTTCCAGAGAAGCTGCATGAGTCATTATTTTGTGTCTTGTAAATAACAATTCTAGGCAAGAATGATGTGGTTTGTGTGATGAACAGATACGATTCTACCCCCATGTTTGAAAATTTGGGGCCATCCAAGGAGCTTCGCATGGCTGTGGTTTGGCAGCTTCCAACCCAAGCTAATATGTTCAGATTCTCCCTCGCATCAAATCTTAATTTCTTCTCACATTGATGTGATTACAGATAGTCCTCAATTTACGACCACAATTGAGCCCAAAATTTATGTTGCTGAGAAATTTGTTCAGTGAGTTTTGCCCCATTTTACGACTTTTCTTGTCACATTTGTTAAGTGAATCACTGCTGTTGTTAAATTAGTAACATGGTTGTTAAGCGAATCTGGCTTCCCCATTGACTTTGCTTGTCACAAGGTTGCAAAAGATGATCCTATAACCCAGGGATATTGCAACCATCATAAATGTAAGTTATCAAGCATCCAGTTGTAACATGTGATCGTGGGGATACTGCAATGGTCATAAGTGTGAAAAAATGGTCATAAGTCATTTTTTTCAGCGCCATTGTACCTTCGAATGGTCACTAAGTGAACTGTTGTAAATTGAGGATTACATGTGTAATCTTGGAATCTTCCAAATATGAAGGGGGGGGGAGAATGTTCTTGGGTAGTACCAAGTACACAACATGACAAGAGACTAAAGAGTATCTCTATCTATCAGCTTTCCTGTATACTAAGAGTCCAGGCAAACTTACCAGCACATCTGGATGAGGATGTAGCCTTCAGAAAGTGTGCACGATGTTTTGCCACATTGGATGCTGAAAAGATTTGTGTTTATGAGCCAGGTGATATGGATGGCTCAGGCGTTGCCTTGTGGAGAAAGTCCACAATCAGTTTGGAAAGCAGGCCTAGGGCAGGGGTCAGGAACCCACGGCTCTGGAGCCACATGTGGCTCTTTCATCCCTCTGCTGTGGCTCCTTGTCGCCAGTCGGCTCCACAACTGATAGGGCTTTCAGTTAGGACAGGTAGAGGAAAAAGGACACCGTGCTAGGAGGAGACTCTATGTTGGGGAACCGGACTTCTGGCTGGCTCCAGAATTGAATGGGGGGCTTCCGGTTAGGACGTTTGTGGCTCTTTGAGTGTTTAAGGTTGCCGACCCCTGGCCTAGGGCAATTTATTGTTAGCTTAAACTTCCATACAGGTAATCCTCGAATTACAACAGTTCATTTGGTTCACTGTTCTAAGTTACAACCGCACTGAAAAAAGTGACTTATGATCATTTTTCACACTTATGACTGTTGCAGCATCCCCATGGTCACCTGATCAAAATTCAGATGCTTGGCAATTGGCATGCATTTTGACGGTTGCGGTGTCCCGAGGTCATGTGATCCCCTTTTGTGACTTTTTGAGAAGCAAAGTCAATGGGGAAGCCAGATTCATTTAACAATCGTGTTAATAACTCGACAATTGCAGTGATTCACTTAACAAATATGTCAAGAAAAGTCTTAAAGTATGGCAAAACTCACTTAACAAATATTTCACTTAGGAACAGAAGTTTGGGGCTCAATTGTGGTTGCAAGTCAAGGACTACCTGTACAAGGTTGCTGTGATGAGCATATCCATGGTGATGAATCCTCCTTCTTTGCTTCTGATGTCATTTTTCAACATCAGCCATGGTGGTGCAGTGGATAGAGTGGAGTATTGCAGGCTAATTCTGCTCATACTGCCAGGAGTTCGATTCCTTTGATCCTAATCGGCTCAAGGTTGATTCAGCCTTCCATTTTCTGAGATGGGTAAAACAAGGACCCAGATTGTTGGGGGCAATATGCTGACTCTGTAAACCGTTTAGAGAAGGCTGTAAAAGCACTATGAAATAGTATATAAGTCTAAGTGCTATTGCTATCCATTGGAAGGCTTTTTATGGTTCACATCAGTTGCTTTGAAGGGGAGAAAATAAGAGGGCTTGCCCCAAATTATTTTAGAATTCATTCTCCATATATGGATGGAATGTCTCAGTTCTGTTTTTTGGGGCTACAAGAGGCCATGATAAAAAGTGTGCAGATTCATCCTATTTGCTGAATGTTGTAACACACAAAAGCGAGGGTGTGATTTTTGCTGTGAAAATTTTATTTCCCTGGGATCATACAACTTCCCCAAATCGGTTTAGAGGAGATGATCACAGTCCCATCAGCACATCTGTAAGTCTTTTACAGATGTTCAGAAAGGCTGCAGGGGATCAGCAAAAGTCTTCAAAAGTCTGCTAGAAATTGCTGAGATAAAATTGAATCTTGGACAGGAGCAACTCATTCTTTGCACCTCTGAGCAGGCAGGAAGAGCTTAAAATGGAAATTGTCACCTTCATCCAGGAACTGAAGCATTCTGAAAGCAAAATACAAGTGGTCCTCACTTTACAACAGTTCGTTTAATGATGGTTCAAAGTCACAATTGCATTGAAAAAGTGACTTATGATCAGTTGTCACAATTATGATTCCCCACAGTCATGTGCTCAAATTTTGGGTGTTGGCAATTGGCATGTATTTAACAATGATTGTAGCATCCCTGAGTTATATGGTCACCATTTGAGATCTCCCTAGCCAGCTTCTGACCAACAAAGATAGGGTGGCAAGGCAGAAGCCTTTTCTTACAAAGAAAAACATCCAAACCCAGCTACATTTTGCAAGGAAGGCTGAGGGCCAAAGAATTAAGGCCTGCAAGTCCCTTGGACTGCAAGGCGATCAAACCGGTCAGTCCTAGAGGAGATCAACCCTAACTGCTCTTTAGAAGGCCAGATCCTGAAGATGAAACTCAAATCCTTTGGCCACCTAATGAGAAGGAAGGACTCACTGGAGAAGAGCCTAATGCTGGGAAAGATTGTGGGCAAAAGAAGAACGGGACGACAGAGAATGAGGTGGTTGGATGGAGTCACTGAAGCAGTCGGCATGAGCTTAAATGGACTCCAGAGGATGGTAGAGAACAGGAAGGCCTGGAGGAACGTTGTCATGGGGTTGCGATGAGTCGGACATGACTTCGCAATTAACAACAAACATCAAGTCTGATAAAAGAATGTGGGAAAGTATGTTATGATCTGATGAGACTAATGCTGAACTTTTAAGCCATATTTCCATTGTTGTCTATAATTCCAAAAATTATGTTTGGCACAAAAACAATACTACACATCACCAAAATTACAGTGTACCCACAGTGAAGCATGATGGTGGGAGCAATATGCTTTGGGGCTGCTTTTCTTCATCTGGAACTGGGGCTTTAGTTAAGGTGGACAGAATTACCTACCTTAGAAAAGATGGAAGGCTGAGTCAACCTTGAGCCTGGGGAGATTCAAATTTGCAGTAATTGCAGGCAGCTGAATGTTAATAACAGGCTATTAGTCTGCTGCGCCACCAGGCTCGATTTTCACCGGATCAAGGTTTTGTCTGAAATTATATAGGGCAGTGATAGCAAATCTTTAAGGCACCGAGTGCCCAAACTACCACGTCCACATGCCCAGACTGAAAGATGTGTGTGGATGTGCGCAAGTCCATGTACATGGACATGCACAAATGCTCAGACATGCACGCATGCGCAGCAGAGACCCAAAGACCAGCTGGTGGGTGGGAGATGGGGCATCCCAACACCGGCAGCACGGCAAGAGGTAAGATCTTTTTCTTTCACGAGTTTCATCATTTGCAGGAAACAGAAGCTCACGAAAGAAACGCCATGGAGATCTGACCTGGGGCGATGGCTTGTGTGACAGCAGAGAAGGGGTCTGTGTGGCACCTCTGGCATGTGTGCCATAGGTTCACCATCATGTGTATAGGGTTTCCTGCCTAACCAGGGGTTTGAACTTGAAGACCTCCAAGATCCTTTCCAACTCTGTTATTCTGTTCTGTTCCGTTCCGTTCCGTTCTGTTCCATTCCATTCTATTCTATTCTATTCTGGGGTGGGTTCTAATTATTTTTACTACCGGTTCTGTGGCGTAGCTTATTTTGTGGGCGTGGCTTATTTTGTGGGCATGGTTTGATGGTCATGTGATAATCATTTAGGATTTAGCAGAGGTACTGGTCTACCAGGCTGTACCGATCTACCCATTTATTTTTGCAGGCACTGATCTACTCATGTATTTTTGCAGGCATCGGTCTACTCCTTTGTTTTCTTTTAACAGTGATCAGCTCTAGGGCGGCCCTTGGAAGCCCCACGGCAAGAGTTTAAACAGTTTTCTTCCCTCTAGCCATCAGCTGGGACTCAGGAGGCAGCAATAGATTGGGGGCGGGGCCAAATAAAAGGTAAGAATAACGCAGGGGGTGGGTGGGGCAGAACCGGTTTGGTGACGTCATATCGTCACCGCTACCGGCTCGGGGGAACCGGGCCGAACCAGGAGGAACCCACCACTGATTCTATTCTATTCCATTCCATTCCATTCCAAGGTTGACACAGCCTTCTATTCTTCCAAGGTCGGAAAATGAGGACCCAGATTGTTGGGGGTTACTATTCTGACTCTGTAAACTGCTTAGAGAGAACTGCAAGAGCGATGAAGCAGTATATAAGTCTAAGTGCTATTCTTAGCATTGTTTGTGGTTAAGCATCCAGCGATGGTGTGTTTTTGATGTGGGGTTTGTTGCAGTAGGTTTAATCTAGGCTTTTTTTTTTTTTGCATTGTTTTAGATGTGCCCTGCCTGGGGTCTACATTGAGGGGAGGGGGGACACATATAAATCTTGTGAAATAATGAACACTCTGAAATAAATGAGAACATTCTGTAGGTTATTCTTGTACATCAATGTTCTATGATAACCCCAAAATGGACTATCTTAATAAACTTTACAAAGTGATAATATGATGAGATGCAGTTCCTGAAATTTTTGCATGCTTCCTTCATTCTAGACGCCAACATAAGATGAGCTGATGCAAATGAGGCATCTCTACGACTTGGTGGAAAAGTGGAAAGAAAGATTAAAAACAAACAAAAACAAAGGCAAATGAGAGCTGGCAGTGGTGCCGGGTAGGCTCGGCGCAAAACAGAGAGGAAATGTGGGAAGTTGAAATTGCTTTTCTTCTTGATCTGCAGCCTTGCCACACTCTTCTTCTGCATGGTTGACTCTTCTGCCCTTGCAAAACACAGGACACAACTTGTTTCTTCATTACACCCGGCTGTTTCTCCACTCCATTTGAGTAAAAGATAAATGGGCGGTATACTGTAGCCTAAGAATAGAATTGAGACCTTGAATATTTCAATTGTCCATAGGACAGAAAATAATACTTTATTTGCCCAAGCGTGATTACACATACAAGAAATTTCTCTCAGCATCTCTGCCCTTTTTTTCTCTTCACCCAAGATCTTCATGGCATGTGATCCTGTCCACCATTAAAAACATCTTTCCAAGCAGCCACCATGTTTCCAGTATCTTTTCCCACACTTGGAACAGAAGCCAGAAGAATATTTCTTCCAACATAACCATACAATAAAGTTGGAGCTAATAGTACTCGGTGTGTGCTTCTTGTGTGGACTAACTTGTAAGGCTGACAATGGGGCTTTGAACTGTCCTGGGGAGGGCAAAAAATGAATGAATGGTGGACAATATGCAACCCCTATCATGCCACCAACAATAATTTGGATGCTTCTATTGGTTTATTATTATTATTGTTGTTGTTGTTGTTATCAAATGTTTTGAGTATTTCAACTTAATTTCAACTTTTTTCTAATTGTGAACCACCCAAGAATGATTAACAGAGATAGGCAACTATAGAAATTGAAAAAATTAAATGGATGAATAAATAATTTGGCTGCTTCTCATCCAAGAGAAGAAGCTTCTTGGATGAGAAGCAAAACGTCTTCAAAGAAAAACTAGAAAATCCAGTTGCCTCTTGAAAAAAGCGCCTTTGGGACAACCATGGCCTGGATGACTGAGAATCTCCAAAGACAATTAACTTGGCCGCAGTTTCCTCATTTGGTCTTTTTGTTTGGAACAAAGTGCCAATGCCAGTAGTCCTCGATTTATGACCACAATTGAGTCCAAAATTTCTGTTGCTCAGCAAGACAGTTGTTAAGGGAGTTTTGCCCTCAGTTTATGACCTTTCTTAATTGTTAAGTAAATCATTGCAATTGTTAAGCTAGTAACAGGGTTAAGTGAATCTGGCTTCCCCGTTGACTTTGCTTGTCAGAAGTTCGCCAAAGAAGATCACGTGACTCCAGGACACTGCAACCGTCATAAATATGAGTCAGTTGCCAAGCATCTGAATTTTGGCCATGTGACTATGGGAATGCTGCAACGGCTGTAAGTGTGAAAAAAACACTCATAAATCACTTTCTTTTAGTGCCCTTGTAATTTCAAACGATCGCTAAACAAGTTGTTATAAGTCAAGGACTGCCTTATAGGTGTTAAGCCTATGTGTAACATTCAATTTTTTTCTTCATTCTTCCCAGATAATGAGAGCAGGACTCTGCAGGCCGAAGGTGCAAAGAGCTATAACCAATTCCCAAAGTCCTTCTGAAAATAAGTTTACTCTTTCCAAGAGCTCTGAAACGCCACAATACAGCTAAAATGTGCAAAAAGATAATGGCAGGCATGAAGATAAGCTTGGTGAGTCATTTCCTTGAGAAATTACTATTGATGCTATAATCTTCTATTTTGGCCTCCGAGCCAACCCACACAGACCACACTTCCCCCTCTGATTCTTGAGGCAGCTTCCCGTTTATCCCAGTTGCCCTGTGCGAATCAGCGACATTAAGCCATGGCTGAAACACCCACTTCTGGAAAGATAAACGTTCCTCTCGTTCACTGACCTTTACAAGAGTTGGATGCAGTCGACTGTCAACAGCGGAGGATGGAGTCTATACAGCTGTTTTTCTGTTTCTCAGCTGTTGCTGGCAAGTGCCTTATATATATATATATATATAGATAGCTAGATAGCTAGATAGACTGGTAAATATTTGTATACATCAGGGTTATTGTGGAGTTTGTGGTTCTTATTCTTTTGCATTTGCTAGGCTCAGTTGCTTATTAACTAATTAAAAAAAGAGCCTTGGTAGTACAGTGGTTTAAGGCACCCTGTTATTAAGCTGGTTATTAAGACCAGCTGCCTGCAATTACTGCAGGTTCGAATCTCGCCAAGGCTCAAGGTTGACTCAGCCTTCCATCCTTTCTAAGGTAGGTAAATTGAGGACCCAGTTGTGGGGGCAATAAGCTGACTTTGTATAAATATACAAAAGGATGAAGGCTATTGCTGAGCACATTGTAAGCCGCCCTGAGTCTCCGGAGAAGGGCGGCATATAAATCAAATTTAAAAAAAAATTTAATTTATTAGAATTTTTTTTATCCAGGTAGCTCAAAGTGGTGAATATATCTAACACACCTGCCTTCTCTTATTTTCTCCACAACAACCACCTTGTGAGGTGGGCTGTGCCGAGAGGGAGTGACTGGCTCAAAGTCAGCGAGATGGCTTTCCTGGCTAAGGCAGAATTTGAACTCACCATCTCGTGCTTTCTAACCAGATGCCTTAACCACTAGACCAGGAGGTCTCTAAACTTGGTAACTTTAAGACTTGTGGACTTCAACTCCCAGAATTCCACAGCCAGCCATGTTTGGAGATTCCTGCTCTAGACCAGTGGTCTCCAACCTTGGCAACTTTAAGACTTGTGGACTTCAACTCCCAGAGTTCTGGCTGAGGAACTCTGGGAGTTGAAGTCCACAAGTCTTAAAGTTGCCAAGGTTGGAGACCCCCGGTCTAGACCAAACTAGATTGCTTCGTTATTTGTTCCTCTGAATGCCTTTTCTCTTTAACCCACTTCTTTTGTGTTATGGTGTTGCAGGCAGACTTTGGATGTTTTGCAAGAAAAATAAATGGAAGTTTTCCAAAATATTTGGAAAAGACTAGAATTCCAAGCCAGTCTAGAGGGAACTCAGAGAACAACCTTTCTTGTGTCAGTTGCTAAGTGAATCATTGCAGTTGATAAGTTAGTAACCCAGTTGATAAGTTAAGTGAACCTGGCTTCCCCCATTGACTTTGCTTGTCAGAAGGTTGCAAAATGGGATCACATGACCTTGGGTCACAGCAAAGGTCATCAATATGAACCAGGTGCCAACCGTCTGACTTTTGATCACATGACCATGGGGTTGCTGGAATGGTCATAACTATGAAAAACAGTCATAAGTCACTTTTTTCAGTGCTGTTGTAACTTTGAATGGTTGCTAAGTGAACTGTTGTAAGTCAAGGACTACCTGTATAGATTGTTTTTGTTGGGAAAGCTACCTAAAAGACAGGTAGACTTTGGCTTTCTTTAAACCATTTCTTTAGTGACCATTCAAAGTTACAACTGCACTGTGTTGGAAGAAAAAACCAGCTGATTCAGTTCCAAGCCGGGAGAAAGGCAGTGGAAACAAAATGGAGGCTGATTGGAAAGAAAGATTCTGTTTATTGATGAGCAGAACCACTAACAGCATGTGGTTCTGGGGCAGCTGACCGATCGGTAGAATGAATGGATGGATCTTTATAGGTTTCTGAGATGCTCCTGGAGGTTGTACAATATTTGAAATACCCCGAAGGGTTGTGCAATGTAGTGAGTTCTGTATCTTTTGCTATTCTAATGGTGGTGGGTTAATTTTATTATGTCCTAAAAGGTCAGGTCCTATTCTTAGAATCTGGGTGGAGGAGGATGTAAATTTTAATCCCATCGCTGGAGGTGAAAGTCTTTTGTTTGTCAATAATCTTTCTTAACATTAATATTAAGAAAGACTTGGAGCTGCTTTCTGCATCTAAGAACATGTTTCTCCATTTCTCCTTTGGGGAAATATAATATTCTGTCTCTTTTAATATTCCCCAAAATATTTCATTCTCGGGGGGGGGAGGGAGGCTTCCCTAAACTGAAAAGAGTGACTTATATTGATCATTGCACTTATGACCATCGCAGCATCCCTATGGTCATGTCATCAAAATTTGGACACTTAGTAACCAGTGTGTATTTATAATGGTTGCAGCATCCCAGGGTCACATGATCATCGTTTGCAACTTTTCCAGCTGGCTGCTGACCAGCAAAGTCAACGGGGAAAACTGGATTCATTCGATGACCGCAGGACTCGTTTAATAACTGCAATGGTTCACTTGACAGCGGTGGCACAAAAAACAGTTTCTAAAATCAGGCATGACTCACTTAACAACCATCTTGTTTGGCAATGGAAATTCTGTTCTCAATTGGGGTCGTAAGTCGGGCATTCCCTGTACAGCAGAATGGGCATTTAGTGCAGAATTGGGAGCTGAGTCAGCAAATTTCTCTGCAAAAGTTAGTATCACTGAGTTCCATGGGATTTACTGCTGTAAATTTACTGCTGTAAATATATATCTGGATTGATATGCATTGGTGATTTTTATTATTTACTTATTTATTGGAGTAATTTCTATTTGTTACAAATAGGGAATCTGGGGGGTATTGTGTACCAATACGGAAGTTTCTTTGTGTCTTTAGGCCTCCCAGCATTAGAACCCAGTTTACAAATACTACTGCTTTGACTGATCAATCAGAAAAGAGCTGGAAGGGACCTTGGAGGTCTTCTAGTCCAGCCCCCTGCTCAAGCAGGAGACCCTATACCATTTCAGACAAATGGCTGTGCAATCTCTTCTATAAAAATCCAGAGTAAATGAAGCACCCACAACTTCTGAAGTCAAACCGTTCCACTGGTTGATTGTTCTCACTGTTAGGAAATTTCTCCTTAATTCCAGGTTGCTTCTCTCCTTGAGTAGTTTCCATCCATTGTTTCTTGCTTTGCCTTCTGTTGTTTTAGAAAATAAATTGACCCCCTCCTCTTTGTGGCAACCCCTCAAATACTGACATTCTAATATCATGTCCTCCCCTAATTTTTTTTTTCTCTAGACTGGTCATTCCCAATACTTGCAAAAAGTTATTCATAACTTTTTGTCTCCAGGCCCTTAATCATCTTAGTTGCTCTTCTTTGCACTTTTTCCAAAGTCTCAACATCTTTTTTTATAATGTGGTGGCCAAAACTTTATACAGTATTCCAGGTATGGTCTTGCTGAGGCTTTATAAAGCAGTATGTAATACCTCGCGTGATTTTGATTCTATACCTCTGTTTATACAACCAAGGATTGTGTTAAATTTTTTGGCTGCTGCTGCACACTACTGGTTCATGTTTAAATGATTTGCATAAGGACATCATGGTACCTGTGATGTCACTATGACTTGTCCTAGAGATCCATGGTAGTGTTCTCACATTATAAGTGATTTGTAAACCATGGCTTATAGCCTTGCAAACATGGTTAACTGTAGTTATGTCAATGAACAGAATTTAAGCAAAACCTGGTTTAAAATGATGTGCAAAACCAATTGCAGACTCACTTCCTGCCTTCTGATCCATGTATATTTGCATCTTTGATCTTTTATCCAAATCATATAATGACAATTCAGAATGATGAACAACAGGGGTGTCAAACTCGCATTGTCATATCATCACATGACATATCACAACTTTTTTCCTCTTCGCTAAAACAGGGGTGGGCATGGCCAGCATCTGGCCAGCGGGCCGCAAGTTTGACACCCTTGATGTAGAACAATTCAACCAGAGTTCAATTCTTTGTTTGCTCACACATATACAGACAGAATCTTGCCAGACGAAAACCTGGCAAGGGAGGGAGGGAGGGAGGGAGGGAGGGAAGGAAGGAAGGAAGGAAGGAAGGAAGGAGTTTTATAGATATCCACAATGCTTCTTGTTTACTTTCTTTTGATATTTTAATGTTATACTCTGTGTGTGTGTGTGTGTGTGTGTGTGTGTGTGTGTGTGTATGTATGTATGTTTTCTGAGGTTTTCGCGGGTGTTTGTATGTAGGTCTTTGGTTATTCGGGTTTTCTCCTGTGTAAAATTGGAGGTTTCTTGGCAACGTTTCAACGAAGTCTCATTCGTCATCTTCAGGCTGGTGTCTTCGGCTTCGTGCTTCTAGGAGCAATGTGTGTGATCGCAGCTGTTTCTTCTTTAACTGGCAGTTAAAAGGAAGAAACAGCTGCGATCACACACATTGCTCCTAGAAGCACGAAGCCGAAGACACCAGCCTGAAGATGACGAATGAGACTTCGTTGAAACGTTGCCAAGAAACCTCCAATTTTACGCGGGAGAAAACCCGAATAACCAAAGACCTACATATATATATATATATATATATATATATATATATATATATATATATATATATATGTATGTATGTATGTATGTATGTATGTATATATGTATGTATATATATATGTGTATATATATGTATGTATGTATATATATATGTATGTATATATATATATGTGTATATATATGTATGTATGTATATATATATGTATGTATATATATATGTGTGTATATATATATATACATATATATATACATATATATATATACACACACACAAGAGAGAATTTTGTTTGCTTTTGTCTAGTTAACCCTCCCATAACAACAGACTGGGCTGTACATATTTGTAAAACAAATAACACATAAACTGCAAGTCAAGGACCAGCTACATCCCCTGTGCAGATCATAATAATACAATTATAGGTAGTCCTTGCTTAACAACTGCTTTTAGCAACCATTTGAAGTTACGATGGTACTGAAAACGTAATTTTATGACCAATCCTCAAAGCAAGAGTAGGCTTGCACTATGCAACTACTCAGTATTTTTCCACCAATTCTTCATGTTTTTTAATTTCCACAAAACATCCCCTTCAGCACCAATTCATGAAGTTTACCTTTCTTGCTCAAAATCATACAGAATGACAGAGTTGGAAGGGACCTTGGAGGTCTTCTAGTCCAACCCCCTGCTCAAGCAGGAGACCCTCTACCACCCCAGACAAATGGCTATCCAGTGTCTTCTTGAAAACCTCCAGTGATGGAGTGTCCACAGCATCCGGAGGCAAGCTGTTCCACTGATTAATTGTTCTTACTGTCAGGAAATTTCTCCTTAATTCTAGGTTGGATCTCTGTCTGATAATCTTCCATTTGTTACTATTTGAGCTCCCCTCAGGTATTTTGGAGAACAGGGCAACCCCCTCTTCTCTATGACAGCCCCTCAAATATTGGAAGACTGCTATCCTGTCGCTTCTAGTCCTTCTCTTTGTTAGATTAGACATACCTAGTTCCTATAACTGTTCATCTTATGGATTAGCCTCCAGTCCCTTAATCATATTTCTGGCTCTTCTCTGCACTCTTTCTAGAACCATCTTTTTTTGTACTGTGAAGACCAGAATAGATGCAGTATTGCAAGTATGGCCTTACCAGTCCAGTGTAAAGAAGGGGTCTCCAACCTTGGCAACTTTAAGCCTGGTGGACTTCAACTCCCAGAATTCTCCAGCCAGCAAAGCTGGGAGTTAAAGTACGCGCCAGTTCGCACCGGTTTGTAAGAATCGGTAGTAAAAATTTGTAGTAGTTCTGAGAACCGGTAATAACATTGGCTGGCCATGCCCCTGAACTGGTCCCCAGCCCGGTCGCCGCTTGCTTACCCCGCCCACTTCATCAGAGGCTTTTTTTTTTTTTTTACTTTTAAAAGCATTTTGTCTACAACCTCTTTGGCCGAAAAAATGCTTTTAAAAGTAAAAAAAAAAGTCTCTGATGATCCCGCAGCTCAGCTGGGAACGTCAGAGGCTTTTCAAAGCATTTTTTCTGCAACCTCTTCAGCCAAAGAAGTAGTAAAAAAAAATGCTTTGAAAAGCCTCTGATGTTCCCAGCTGAGTTGCCTGATCGGCAGAGGCTTTCAAAAGTGAAAAAAAAAAAAAGTTGACCACGCCCACCCAGTCACATTACCCACCACCAAGCCACGCCCACAAAATAAGCCATGCCCATAGAACCGGTAGTAAAAAAATTTAGAACCCACCCCTGGCCTAGTCGTCCTTTAGGCATGGAAGCCAGCTAGGCCAAGGGTCCCCAACCATTTTTGTTTCATGGACTGGTGGCGGTGATGATGGGGGAATGACTTCATGCACATAACTAAATGTCATGCATGCACAAATGAAGCTTCACATGCTTGCCCACCGCTTCAGCGGCCTGGTTCCCAACAGGATGCGGCCTGGTAGCGGGACATGGCCTAGGGTTGGGGACCTCTTAGCTAGGCGACTTTGGGCTAGTCTACTACAGATAGTCCTTGTTTAGCAACCACAGCTTGAACAAGTAACTTTGTTATTAAGTGAAGGAGAGCTAAATGAAATCGCAACTGCATTTACAACCTTATTTCAGCTTTCCTTTGCTTTACATGCTTGTGAAGATCATGTCAGGATCAGTCTCAAAATTTCTTTTTCGTCATCATCGTAACTCTGAATAGTCACTGTATGAGGCAGTTGCTAAATGAGAACTGTGATCGGCATTATTTCTGATGATCCAATAACCAAACTTCTTTGTTATTTAAAACATTAAAGCTGTATTTAAAAAAGAAATACCCCTACCTGTAAATGAGGAAGCCAGCTCTATTTTTCTACAGTCGTAATGATGACACCATTCAAAGGAATTTAAAAGTCAGTATTGCTACATATTGAGAGTAATTTTCTTCCTTTTTTCTTAAATACTCCCCAAAAAGATTTTTCCTCTTTTTTTATGTCAAGCTTTTTATTTTATATTACATATACTGTACATTTCAATGCATGAATGGTGTAACATCTGGGTGCCATACATTTCCGTACAAATAAAATAATATTATTAATCATAATTGTCACATTCATCCATCTTATATATTTTTAATAGTAATATACATTTATATCAAATTATAATTTTTCATTATTTCATATTGTTTAAACATACATAATACTACCACTGTTCAATTTCTGAACCTCTCTCATATCATTGCACTTATCTTACCTTATAAAAACGTGTATAATAATATTCCCCCTTTCTCTTATTTCTGTTTTTATTCTAACTTTTATTCATGTGACCATTATATTAAAAGATGTTCCCTTTGTATTACAATATTATCCTTCATTATTTCATTGTACAATATTTAAATATGCAATTCTAATACCAATCACAATATTATTTAAACATACAAATTAATTCTATTCATATTCTTTACATTTGTCCAAACTATATAATTCCACTATTAATACACCTGTTTATACCAGTATTAAAATATGTTCTTTCATCATTTTATTAATCATTATTTCACTTGATTATTCCACTGCAAATCATAGTATTATTTAAACATACTCAGTAGTTCCATTATTCAATCTCTAATTTTCCCATTTTTAATACTTAGTTCTTATTCATATTTCCCATATTTCACTCTTCAAATTTATTTATATTAAAATACTATCCTTCATTATTTCATTATTCAATATTTCAATATATTATTCTAATGCCAATCACAATATTATTTAAACATACAAAATAATTCTATTCATATGCTTTGCTTTCATCCAATCTCTATGATCCTAGTATTAATACACACATTTATATTAAAATATATTATTTTCATTATTTAATTGCTCAGTGTTTACCAATCACAATATTGTTTAAGCTTGCCTGTTCTAATTTCTCCTTATGCCACCATTATAAAAAAGGAAAGAAAAAGAAAAAAAGAAGATATTTTCTTTCTTCTCTTTCCTTTCTTCTTTTTCCTATCTGCCGTCTATCTATCATCTTGTGCTTGCGTCAATACTTTAATTCTTATTCTTTTTTTAACTTGCCTCCCATATTCTTCTCTTAAATCTTTATCTCTGTCTGTATCTGTGTCTACATCCTGCCTAGTCAATTTAAGTGTTTCTCCCATCCCTACCAATAGTGGGTTTCAATTTTTTTTACTATTGATTCTGTGGGTGTGGCTTGGTGGGTGTGGCATGGCTTGGTGGACGTGGCTTGGTGGGCGGCAGGGGAAGGATACTGTAAAATCTCCATTCCCTCCCCAATCCAGGGGAAGGTTACTGCAAAATCCCCATTTCCTCCCCATCAGCTGGGACTTGGGAGGCAGAGAATAGATGGGGGCCAGTCAGAATTTTTACTACCAGTTTTCCGAACTATTCAAAATTTCCACTACTGGTTCTCCAGAACTGGTCAGAACCTGCTGAAACCCACCTCTGATCCCTACCCTTTTCCACTATCTAGCTTTGAAGTTATTAGCCCTAACCCCTATCTCTCTTCCCAAAGTATCTTCCTGCTCCTCCCGTTCTCTTTTCAGATCTCTTAAAATATTTTTCCCCTGGTTTAATTCCTCAAACATTATTAATTATCACCTTTGTAGATTCAGTCAAATACCTTAACATTCAGGGGTCACTTTAATTAAATGTCTTCCTTGTTCTCACATTTAAATCTCCAGTGGTCATACGGTAGATGTATATAGCCCAGTAATTATTTTCACAGTCCTTTAAATGGGTATTCCCAGGCTTGCATATTTACATTTCATCAGCAGGTGGTGCTCTTAGGTTAATTTTCACTATTACTAGAAATCTGATTTTAATTATTTTAAATTGTAATTCAATTATAGAACCAGTGTTGATTTTTAAATCCTTAATTCCAGTATTTTAAATTGCCTTCCCAATGTCACGTCTTCCCAATTTGAAAGTCCAATTTCCTGCATTTTTAAAGAAAAAAATTGCAGGAATTTTTTTTTTTAACCTTCCCCCCCTCTCTTTAATCCTTTCCTTCTGATCTGGTAATTTTCTCAAAGTGTTTGATCACCGCTTTAACCAATAGTTCTGAATAAATCCTAGATTTCTCTTTGGGGGTTAACTTTTCGGTAAAAAAATCCTTTCACCCAGTTCCACACTGTTCACCAAAATCCGCCCCAGCTCAAAGCTTACGTAGTCATCGGCTGTCCCAGCTTTGTGGCAGCCAACTTAGGCTGTCTCTTCTCCTCGTCATGGCTGAGAGGGAAAGTAAGCCCCAGGTCAAGCAGTAGAGCTGTGACTCTCTGAGACCTCACAGGGTGTTCCTTTTTGCTTCACCACCCCTCCAAGGCAGCTTTGGCTCCTTTCAGAGCCCACCAATGGGGAGAATTCAGCACGGGAGCGCGGAGACCCTCTCTCTATATCTGATCTCACTGTGATGTCTGCCGGAAGTCTGCTAAAAAGATTTTTCCTCTTGCATACATAGCTGCCCACTTCTTCAAATCACCCCAAACAAAAACATAAAACAACAAAAACAATCAAATCTTTTTTTTTTTTTTTTTTGGTTGTTCTGGTGATAGCATCCCGCCCCCCCCCCCGAGAATAGCTTGATGTTCTTTTTTCCTTCTTGACAAACTTTACAGACAGATCCAAAATGAACTTAGAAGTCTACTAGGAATAAGCACAACTGATTGTCTAACAAAGCTGCTGTTTTTGGTTGCTGGTGCTCAAGAGGGACTTCTGATGCTCTCTTATACAGCTATCAATTGGTACAGAAGCTGTGATTCCTGAATGAATCTCATTGTTACAAACAGTGCACAACATGGCTGGTTGCAAATACACCCATACCCAAAGAAATGGATGTTAAAGCTTCTTCTGCCCTTTTTCTTCTTGTAGAGAAAAAAAAGCTAAAGAAAATATTTATTTTGTTTAATCCCACAGTGCTGACCCCGTGCCATGGATTTAGTGTGGACACTGAGCAACCGGTCATCTTCCGTGAAACGGTGAAGAGTTTTGGCTACAGCGTGGTGCAATTTGGAAGTGGCGCAAATGCCGGGTAGGTGACCCCAGTCTGTCTAGGACAATGTTTCTCAACTATGGCAAGTTAAAGATGGATATCCAAAAGGTGGCTTTTCAAGAGACAACTGGACTTTCTTGTTTTTCTTTGAAGACATTTCGCTTCTCATTCAAGAAGCTTCCTCGGCTCTGACTGAACGGTGGGGAATGGAAAGATTTATACTCCTTGCAGACAGCTGGTCATTTGCATTCTTTTAGCGAGTCTTTAAGGCCACCTGGAGGTTTATCTGTGATCATCAGAGTCACCTGAGTGTTGCAAATGGGTGTGGAACTGTTGAAAGGACTGTATTGTAGACTGAAGATAGATGATGTGTTATCCATCCCCCTCTGGGGCTGTTCAATTTTGACATAGATGGCCTCTTTGACCCCTCTTTCAAACCAGCAGTCCTCTCTGTCCAAAATGTGGACTTTGCTGTCTTCAAAACAGTGGCCTTTGTCTTTTAAATACAGATGGACTGATGAATCTAGTCTTGATGGGATGCTCTCCTATGTTGAAAAAGCTTCTTGGATGAAAAGCGAAACGTCTTCAAAGAAAAACCGGAAAGTCCAGTTGCCTCTTGAAAAAGCATCTTTGGGACAACCATGACCTGGATGACTCAGAATCTCCATAGACATTTAAAGATGGCTGGAGTTCAACTCCCAGAATTCCCCAACCAGCCATGCTGGTTGAGGAATTAAGGGAGTTGAAATCCACCATCTTCAAATTGCCAAATTAGAAACACTGTTCTAGAACCATGGACAGTTTGCTGTCTTTGTGACTCTGTCTCCTTGGATCACGGGGGTGAGCAAGCTCTTTAGAGCCACATGCCCACTGAAAAAATCCACCACTGACCACTTGGATTGTCTGGAGTGGGTGGAGCTAAAGCAAACATTGACCAACGTTAAGAGTACTTTCTTTTTGTGTGTGTGCTGAGTTCTGGTTGGTTAGTCCCAGCAGCTGAGTCCTGATTGGATCCTTCTGCGAGTAGATTTCTGATTTGCCTATTCTACTTTATCTGCGTTTCCCCTCCTGTTGACAGGGTGTTAGTAGGTGCTCCACTGCAACAGGGAGGTGTGAATGAAACAGGGAAACTGTACAAATGCCAGGCGACTTCAAGCAAGTCAGGCGGATGCCAGGAGATAGTTGTCCAAAGTAAGCACTGAACTCTTCGATCCCTTGATGTTTAAGGCAGGAACCTCAGCATTTAATATTGACTTATTTATTTCTTATGTTCCTCATGAGGAACATAAGCACTAAAATATTTTTATTCATATTTTAAACAGTTATATTTTATATGTATATTGAATTTCCAGAGAATAGTTTATTTTGATTAAGTCATCCAGGGTAACATGTAAATTGTATTGTATTTCCTCTCTTTGGGGAGGTACATTAACATGACAAATCAAGCCCTTCCTTCCTTCCTTCCTTCCTTCCTTCCTTCCTTCCTTCCTTCCTTCCTTCCTTCCTTCCTTCCCTCCCTCCCTCCCTCCCTCCCTCCCTCCCTCCCTCCCTTGCACCTTCCTTCCTTTCATCCAACTATCCAAGTATCCATCCACCCACCCATCCATTCATTCATCCACTGGATGATTTATAAATTTAAATCTTCATCATTATCTTCTGCAACCTTATGATTTCCACAGAACACAGTTTGAAAACTCTGGTCTAGACTTTTCCTATCTGTCCAATTCCCTTAAGAGACAATCTGGTCATGAATAAAACTTATTCTAGGTGAAACTCTTTGATGATTATCACCTGAGTACCATCCCTATGTCCTCCCAAGATGTAACTTTCTGCAATTCAGGCTTATTTTGAAGTAATCATCATGTATTCCCTTAACATCAAGGATGAGCTTTAAAAAATAAAACAAAAGTAGGGATCAGCATAATTATTGTGAGCCGCCCAAGTCATTTGGAGATCGGCAGCATCAAACTGAATGAATAAAATACAGTTAGAGTGGAAAATTCATAGCAAATGCTCTTCAGTATGTATGTTTTATTTTTATTTATTTATTATTTTTATTTACTTTATTCATTAAACATGAAACTCAAAAATGCATCATAAATACCATTGACTGGTGCTAATGGTTGATACGGGTTGCTGCCAGTGTCCTAGGTATCAACCAAGTACCTTCTTAAGATGTACGATGTTCCAAGTAGCAGTTTTTTGCAGTTCCACTGGTGTTATTGCAGGAAAATATTATTATTAATATTAATAAATTGTTATTAATGTTATTAATAAATAAAATTATTACTATTATTATTATATTCTTTATTCATTACACTTGAAACTCAGTAGTAGTAGTAGTAGTAGTAGTAGTAGTAGTAGTTATTATTATTATTATTATTATTATTATTATTATTATTATTATTATTATTTTACCTTCTCAGAACCTGCTGATGCAGTCAACATGTCTCTTGGTTTATCTGTTTCGGCCCATGGTTCTCAAGTGTTGGTAAGGTAGTGTCTTTGTCATTAGGTTAGTAGCAATGTGATGGGTAGCAGGTGGCAGCACCGTAGACTTTAGGAAGTCTCGAAAAGTGAACTGCAGGACACTGGGTCTTTGAAGAGTGATAAAGGATGAAGATAAAAGGAAGAAGCACATTCAGACTTGCAAAGTTCTACTACTATAATCTTGTAATAAAAACAGTGTTGGTTTGCATGCTTTTGATGAGGGGTGAAATCCAGCAGGTTCTGACAGGTTTTTGTTTTTTTTTAAAATTTGATTTATATGCCGCCCTTCTCCGGAGACTCAGGGCGGCTTACAATGCGTTAAGCAATAGCCTTCATACTTTTGTATATTTATACAAAGTCAGCTTATTGCCCCCACAAACTGGGTCCTCAATTTACCTACCTTAGAAAGGATGGAAGGCCGAGTCAACCTTGAGCCTGGTGAGATTCGAACTTACAGTAATTGCAGACAGCTGGTGTTAATCACAATGCTATCAGTCTGCTGAGCCACCAGGCCTCCAGGTTCCGGAGAACCGGTAGCAGAAATTTTGAGCAGTTCAGAGAACTGGCAAATACCACCTCTGGCTGGCCCCAGAGTGGGGTGGGAATGAGATTTTGCAATATCCTTCCCCCAGGAATGGGGAGGGAATGGGGATTTTGCAGTATCCTTCCTCCAAAATGGGGTGGGAATGGAGATTTTGCACCAAGCCACACCATGCCCTCAGAACCAGTAGTAAAAAAAAATTGGATTTCACCACTGCCTTTGATTTCTACCTTGGAGAGCTGACATCAGTCTTGCAAGTCTGAATGTGTTCCCTCCCCACCCCCTATCTTTATAAGAACTAGGGCTGGGGTCTTGCCTGAGATGCTTTTTCAGGTTACAGTTGTAGCCCAGATTCAGATTTCTCTTATCAGCCTGTTGTCTTGTTGCAATTTTGATTTTTGTTCTTCAAGATCATTCCTCCTTTGCATTACATCGACATGGGTTTCAGCAGGTTCTGACCAGTTCTGGAGAACCGGTAGCGGAAATTTTGAGTAGTTCGGAGAACCGGTAGTAAAAATTCTGACAGGCCCTGCCCCCATCTATTCTCTGCCTCCCAAGTCCCAGCTGATCGGGAGGAAATGGGGATTTTGCAGTAACCTTCCCCTGGATTGGGGAGGGAATGGAGATTTTACAGTATCCTTCCCTTGCCACGCCCACCAAGCCATGCCACGCCCACCAAGCCATGCCATGCCACGCCCACCAAGCCACACCCACAGAACCGGTAGTAAAAAAATTTGAAACCCACCACTGATCAAGAGGCCTTTGTATCTATAAAGGTTTTATTTTATATATTTATATATCAAATTTAGAAACCGCCCATATCCCTCGCGGATCGACTTGGGGTGGTATACAACTTAGAGAGAAAAACATAAAATATATAGCAATAGCACTCAGACTTATATACTGCTTCACAGTGCTTTACAGTCCTCTTTCTAAGCAGTTTGCAGATTGCCCCCAACAATCTGGATCCTCGTTTTACTGACCTTGGAAGGATGAAAGGCTGATATTAGGAGGCAATTAAACCAGGAGTAAAATAATTAAAATTCAAAGTTAAAACAAGATTAAATAATTTAAGTGGAGTTTAACCTTGCCAGATTTTCTGTGTCTGGTCACTGTAAATGGCTCTCCTTGCCTCCACAGGTGTGTGGGCCCAGAGTGCACCAAACATGTGGGGAATACATATATCTCAAAGGTTATTGCTTCCTCTTGGACCAGAATTTGAGGCAGATCCAGCGCTTTCCTGATAAACTTCCAGGTGAGATCCAGATGCAAGAAAAAAGGAACACCCTACATGTTAAGAGATGAACTATAGGAAAATATAATGTTAGATAAGGTAAACCTACCTTATCATTCATATTTTTCTATAGTCTTATGACCAGTTGCTTAACAACTGTTTGAAGTTACAACTGACCTACACAGAGCTAAGTATAACCCGTTTTTGAAGTTACAATGGCCACATACACACATCACATGATCACATAATCCCATTTGAGGTATTTGGCAACTGGCGCACCTTTATAGTAATTTGCGGTGTCCCACAATCACGTGACTACAATTTCTGACTTTTTTTGTGTTGGTTTCTAATATTTACTTCCAACAACAACAAAAAAAGCCCATTGTGAAAAATGGATTCACTTAACAACCATTGCATTTGCAAAAGAACTGTCATTAAAATTAATAGTAATTTTCAATCTGGTCATGTGATAGCAATAGCACTTAGTTTTATATACCGCTTCACAGTGCTTCACAGCCCTCTCTAAGCAGTTTACAGAGTCACCCTATTGCCCCCAACAATTTAGGTCTTCATTTTACCAATCTCGGAAGGATGGAAGGCTGAGTCAGCCTTGAGCCATGAGAGTTGAACTACTGAATTGCTGGCAGCCAGCAGTCTGTAGAAGTAGCCTGCAGTTGTTCTGCCCCAGCTACGGACCCCAAAGAACACAGCACACACAAAGTCCATACAAACTTTAATTTACTAATTAAAGACTACTAATTCTTAGCTTTCTTATTAGTTGTTTGAACATAAGTACAATAAATCAGTCTTTTCTGAGCAAGGGCTGTTAATTTAACTTCATTAACAGCCGACAAGAATTCAAAGAATATTAACTCAGTTCTGAGGCACAGTATTTCAGATAACCATAATCTTACTGTGGTTGGCAGAATGCCCAGAAGCAATTTGCAGGAAAACTGATAAGAGAGAAACAAGAGCAAAGAAACAAGAAAATCAAACGTTTTCTGAAAATCAAGATGCAAAGGAATGTGAATGAAGTTGTTTCCTGCAAATTGTATCAGTCGTCGTCCTTCCTTAAATAGGCTAGGGGAATGGGCAAGTATACAAATTCAAAAATAAATAAATAAATAAAATTAGCCCCAAGCTTTACTCTCAAGGAGACTTCCTCCTGAGGAGCCACTCCTGCCTTTTCGCAGCTCTGCGCGCTCGTGCAACAAGAAGAGGCTCCTCCTCTTCTTCCTCTTCAGTTATGGGAGCTTCTGGAGGTTCTGAAGGCCCTGGCTGAATCCCCGCCTCTGGCACCACATCTTCTCCAGCCTCCTCATTGTCCGACTTGAGTGCCAACTGCACAGGTTGCTGGCGCAGCACACCAGCCTCCTCGCTGTCGGAATCAGCTACTAACTGCACAGGCCGCTCATGGGCCACAACAGCAGTACTGCATTTTAACAACTGCGTCACCATGGCTCTTGATGCCTCTACTTATCCATATTTCAGGGTCAATCACAATAATGACTTATTCTGAATTAAGTGTGAGCAAGATTCTTGTAGAATTACACACACAATGATGAAGATCAGCTCATTTTGGGATAATTAAATGTCAGTCGGCTTACAGTATCTCACACACATAAATAATTGTGCATTAAGTATAGACAGTGATTCATTTTTTGCATAATTTATTTATTATATATGTTATTTTATTTATTTTGTCATCTGCTTGACTATATGCTATTCTTTTTTTTTTTCGTTTTCTTCTCCATTGGTCTTGCTTCTGTAGAATGTACCAGACGCCCTGCTGACATCGTTTTTCTGATTGACGGTTCAGGAAGCATAAAAAATTATCAGTTCTCACAAATGAAGACCTTTATTTCTGAGGTCATAAAGCGCTTCCAAAATACAAACACTCAGGTAATGTTAAGAGATTGGACGCTGAATGAAACGGTAATATTCAGGATGAAAATGTTGAGTCCCTTGCTAAAATCTGCCGTAGTATATAATCATTATTTAATTTTTTATACTAAATTTTATACTAAAATATGCTTTTTCTATCAGAAGCCCTTTGATATTCAATCTGTGCAGTGGTGGGATTCAAATTTTTTTACGCTTGGTGGGCCATGTGACTGAGTGTGTGTGGCCAATTCAACATCACTCATGACAAGGTGGGGCACCACAGGCAGGCCAATGCTGCAGAGACAGGGCGTTTTCTAGGTACTATTCTGAGCCCATTCCGAGCCCCACCTCTTGGGCTGACAAAATAAAAGCCCATCTAAAGAGTGTGACTGTCTGCTGAGCCTGCCTGGCGCATGAGAGGGAAAAAGAGAAGGGTTGATGGACCACTCCTCTGCCCCAGCCATGCGTTTTCAAATTGCATATTGCATGATTTTCACTCCAAGCAGCCAGGAGTGTGTGTGTATGTGTGTATGTGTACACACACACACACACACACACACACACACACACACTGGTGTGTCTGTGTGTGTCTATATATGTTTGTGTATATATATGTGTGTGTTTGTGTGTGTCTGTCTGTCTATCTCTGTGTGTGTGTGTATATATATAATTGTAAGCTGCCCAGAGTCATTGATTGAGATGGGTAGCTATAGAAAATGATTGATTGATTGATTGATTGATTGATTGATTGATTGATTGATTGAATAGATCAGGGGTGTCAAACACACGTCGTCATGTGACATATTACAACATTTTCCCTCTTTCCTAAACCGGATGTGGGCATGTCCAGTATGTGACGCATCCGGCCTGGGGGCCAGGAGTTTGACACTCCTGGAATAGATGGATGGATGTGATTAGATTTGTTCCAAACTGGATTCTGGCTTTCAAAGGACTCTGATCTTTTGGAGATAATGAAGGTTTAGTCTGCTGGGGGTGGGGACAGTGATGGCAAGGCATGTTGTCATAAATTTGGGTGGGGCTGAATTTTGTTCACATGACCAGGGGGCACTCAATTGCTCCTAGCTGCCCCGTAAGGGCCAGCAGGCTAAGCATGCTGTGGGTTCCCTCAATTAAAGAATCCTGGGGCCTTTTCTGTTGCTGTGCCTCCATATTGTTCCAAAGATTGGCCTCAACCCTGCCAGCTTTCCCAAAGGTTTTGAAGATCCGGATCAGTGGTGGGTTGCCTCCGGTTCGCACCAGTTCTATAGAACCGGTAGTAAAACCAGTGGGAGGCCCCGCCCACCGACCCTGACATCACCAAAACGCTTCTGCGCATGTGCGAGCGAAGCAAGCACGCGCACGCAGCCCCACTGCAAACCGGTAGTAAAGGTAAGTAGAACCCACCCCTGATCCGAATGTATTTCTAAGCTGGGGCTGTTAAGATTAGTTGGATCCTGTGACGTGTTCCTAGCATATTAGATTATATTTCTCCTTGGTGGTCCTTACAGATTTTTTTTATATTGCCTGGAGTTTTGCTGCTATTTTCTATTATTTTTTTCAGCACATTGTTTTTATTTTATTCACAAAATTAAAATAACTAACTCAAAAAAAGGATAAAAAATAAAATAAAATAACAAAGCGAAGCTAAAGGAGACATAAAATGTTCATAAAAGCACATACACACAGATTGTTCCCTTTAGTTGAATGCTGATAAATATATTTCAAGAATAATAGTTCCTCCTCCATTGTGAAACAGGCCTATGGTTGATTAACTTCCACAACTCTGTTTACTCAACCAATTTGACCTTATAATGTGATAATGTGTCATTAAACTCCCGGTACTACAGCAGGGTAGACAGCCATATAAATTATCAAATAAAAAATAATTGTTTTTTTTTAAAAAGGAGGATAATTCTTTCCTTCCTTCTTCTCTCTTTCTCTCTCTCCCTTTCTCTAGTTTGGCTTGTTCCAGTACTCAAGTAGATATGAAGAACATTTTGACTTTCTCCTTTTCAAAGCTACCCCAAATCCGATTAACTTGATTAGACAAGTCAGGCAGCTACATGGAGCTACTCACACTGCTACATATATCCAGAAAGTGGTGTAAGTATTCATTGGTTGGTTCTTCTTAAATTAACACAACATGCTGGTGTTTACTTCAGCTCCTTAACCTAGTACCCTCATTTTTACTTGCATTTAAAAGAGGATCCATGCACATTGTGGTTTTTTTAAAAACCCAGTTTTTATTGCATCGCTACAACTGCTATCCTGATTTTGCAGGATCCAAACTGGGTCAGTCACCCAGCTCCTCTAGTCTCGGTGACCGACCCAGATTGGATTATGGAACATTATCCCATGAGACGTATATTTGCTTTTACCCTGATTATGAAGCCTTGGGGTACCCCACTGTATACTTCCTTCCATATAAATGCAGGACCAGGACCATATATTAAATTGCAGTTCAGAAGATTGATTACTTAAGTCTGTAGACAATCTAGTCAACTAATGGTCAGCACTAAATTGGCACTAGAATAGAATTGAATAGAATTCTTTATTGGCCAAGCGTGATTGGAAACACAAGGAATTTGTCTTGGTGCATACGCTCTTGGTGTACATAAAAGAAAAGATACGTTCATCAAGAATCATAAAGTTCAACACTTAATGATAGTCATAGGGAAACAGTCAATATAAATCTTAAGGATACCAGCAACAAGGTTACAGTCATAGAGTTATAAGTGGGAGGAGATGGGTGATAGGAACAATGAGAAGATTAATAGTAATGCAGACTTAGTAAATAGTTAGACAGTGTTGGAATTATTTGTTCAGCAGAGTGATGATGTTCGGGAAAAAACTGTTCTTGTGTCTAGTTGTTCTGGTGTGCAGTACTCTATAGCGTCGTTTTGAGGGTAGGAGTTGAAACAATTTATGTCCAGGATGTGAGGGGTCTGTAAATATTTTCACAGCCCTCTTTTTGATTCGTGCAGTATACAGGTCCTCAATGGAAGGCAGGTTGGTAGCAATTGTCTTTTCTGCAGTTCTAATTATCCGTTGAGGTCTGTGTCTGTCTTGTTGGGTTGCAGAGCCAAACCAGACAATTATAGAAGTGCAGATGACAGACTCAATAATTTCTCTGTAGAACTGGATCAGCAGCTCCTTGGGCAGTTTGAGCTTCCTGAGTTGGCGCAGAAAGAACATTCTTTGTTGTGCTTTTGAATTGCTTGTGGGAATGTAAGCACTCTAAGTTGATGACAAGCTTAAGTCCACCTCCCAGCTCTGCCTGTTCTTCTCCTACACCAATACCTGCAAAGAAAAATTCTTTTTCACTTCCTAGTTCTAAAAGAGTGTTAATATAAGAGCTCTGGAGGTGGACCTCTGCTTTGGTCCTTTAAACAGATAAATGGAGCAAACCTATGTCCATCCCTAATTTTTATTCTTAAATTTCTTGTGTTGCATATTTGTTAATTTCTCTATAAAATTTTCACTTTTTTTCTTTACAGGGTATTTATCATCCCAAAGATGCTTTTTCAAGAGGCCACTGGACTTTCTTGTTATCCTTTGAAGATGTTTCGCTTCTCATCCAAGAAGCTTCTTCCGAGCTGAAAATGAAATATCTTCAAAGAATAACAAGAAAGTCCAGTTGCCTCTTGAAAAAGCACTTTTGGGACAACCATGGCCTGGATGACTGAAAATCTCCATAGACTTCTGTAGATCATGTTTTTCAGAAATTGGCCAGGAAAGAAGAAAGGCAGAGGTTTAAAATGTTACTATTATTCTCATTTTTCTTTAGGCGTGAAATGTTTCTCCCCGAAAAAGGAGCCCGCAGTGATGCATCTAAAATTCTCATTGTGATAACCGATGGAGAAAAATCAGGAGATCCTCTAAGCTATAATCAAGTTATTCCAGAAGCACAAAGGGCTAACATTATCCGCTTTGCCATTGGGGTGAGAACATTAGCAGAACATTATAGATAGCCCTTGCTTAATGACTGGTCGCTTAGTGACCCTTTGGAATTATGATGGATTCCCCAAAAGCAACTTATGACCCACTTCTGGAATTTGAACAGCTGCACACACACACATATCTTACGATCACATGACCACATTCCAGGTATTTGATAACCAACTCACCTTTACTGCCAATTGCAGAGTTCTAGGGTTAATACGACCACAATTTATGACATTTTTACCAGTTTCCAAACTTTTCAGCCAGCCTCCAGCAAGAAACATCCATATGAATATATTGATTCAATTAATAACCATGGCATTTTCTTAAGGACCACTGCAAAACAAGTCATAAAAGACAGGAAGGCGATGCAGAGAGTGGTGAGGACAGCAGAAAAGATTATTGGCAATTCACTCCCTTCTATCCAGGACGTAGGACATAAATGATGCTTGAGCAGGGTCCACAGGATTGTCTGGGATGCTACATATCCTCCTCACAACCTGTTTTCCTTGCTACCTTCGGGGGTTGAGAGCTTCGGGGTATCTGAAGCAGAACATCCGTATCGAGCCACACTTTTGTTCCATGTAGTATCAACCTTGTGAATTCTTAAGCTTCTGCTTTCTGCTATGTTTTCAAGATGGACAGTGATTAATATATATATATGTATACCTATATACCATATATATGGTATATACGGTACACACATACATAACGCACATATATATATGCTATATAAATGTATATGTGTGTGTGTGTAAATAACATGTGTATATGTGTAATGTATGCATACGGGTAAATATATACAATCTTTTGAGAGCAGGAAATGGAATTTCATTTTTAATGTGTGCCAGTGTGCCCACAGTAAAAAATGACAGTAAGGTTATCTTATCTAACCCTGTGGGTGGGTGCCATTGTCATGACTTACAATGGAAATTCCAGGCTCTGTTATGGTCATAAGTCAAGGACTACTTGTATAAGAAAATCATAACATGCTATTTTCCTCTAATTGTTCTGATATATATAGAGCTGCTAGTCAATAGCAACAGATGGTAAAGAGGGAATTGTATTGTTCTCTTTCACTCCATCAACCAAAGGCAACTCTTCAAAATGCAGGGAAGGACAATGAACATACAGAATCCTTACTGTGAGCAGAGTAACAATGGTGATTGGTTTTCTCAATACACTCTCTGTTTTTATCTCCCCTCGCCATTTCTGGTATGACATCAAGGTTGGGCTTGATTTCGCACAAGGATCTGCACGTGAAGAACTCATCACTATTGCCTCCGAACCCTCTACGGACTATGTTTTCTCCGTGAACAATTTTGATGCTCTCAAGGACATCCAGAACAATCTTCAGAATAAAATTTTTGCCATAGAAGGTATCACATCTGATAGTTTGCCTAGAAATAATGCTAGAATCTGGGGCTGAAACTGGCAGTTAGAACTCACTTATCATAGGTAACTGATGGATTGTCTCCCTAGTAAAAATGCCGATGAGATACATGATATGACTGTTAGATTCTGGATCCAGCTGACATGAGGGTCATTCAGGACTGACTTTTGTGACTAGGTTTCAGCAGTAGAGGCACTGAAATCCATCCATCCACCCACCCACTCACCTACCCACCCACCCATCCATCCATCCATCCATCCATCCATCCATCCATCCATCCATCCATCCATCCATCTATCTATCTATCTATCTATCTATCTATCTATCTATCTATCTATCTATCTATCGGATAAGCATTTGTCTGAAATGGTATAGGGTTTCCTGCCTAAGCAGGGGGTTAGACTAGAAGACCTCCAAGGATCTTTCCAACTCTGTTTTCTATTCTATTCTATTCTATTCTATTCTATTCTATTCTATTCTATTCTATTCTATTCTATTCTATTCTATTCCATTCCATTCCATTCCATTCCATTCCATTCCATTCCATTCTCCATCCATCCATCCATTCTTGATTTTTCCAATTGGAAATGTGACCTGTATCCAGATTTATCTGTATTTTGATTAAACCTCCATCGAAATCAATGGAACAAAACTAAGTTGACAGACTATCCATCTGCTTGGCCTGCCATTGCTCCAACAGCATTACCTTCCCAAAACCAATAGGTTGCACCAAGAGACTTGCTTGATATTTCTTTCAGTCAACTCGATGTCCTCTTCTGCTCCATTGGAACCCCTCCTATCCCAGCATGGTCCACCCTCTGATCTCAGGGCCTGAACTTTGTCTTTCCAACTTCCTTCTGCAGGTACTCAGTCCCAGGGCACTGGCAACATTTCTCAGTCCTTTGAGTTAGAGTTGTCTCAGGAAGGATTCAGTGCCTTACACACCCAGGTGAGTCACCCTCATCTCAGGTTCCCCAATACAAGTTAGATGTCGATAAGTAGCAGGTCAGACTTAGGTAGAATCATAAAATAGAGAGGAAAACAATTCAGAATTAAAGGCCTGTGGAAATGAAGATTAATAGGCTTCCTTGAGCAAATCGTTGGTAGAGGCCTTCATCTTTCTGGACTTCAATGTCTGAAAGGAAAGTGTCTAGAATTAGGTTCCTGATTTCTACATAGGTGCCTTGCTTTGACTAATTCAGAGTAAGGGTTTTTTTTTAAAAATGTTTGATATGTCCCAGACATGGTTATTACAGGTGGGCTATAGAAAAGAAAAATCAAAATGTCTTAGTGTCCTATGAAAGGAGGAAGACAACAATCACCATCTGAAGTATTTTTTTTTTTATTTGATTTATATGCCGCCCTTCTCCGGAGACTCAGGGCAGTTTACAATGTGTTAAGCAATAGCCTTCATACTTTTGTATATTTATACAAAGTCAGCTTATGGCCCCCACAACTGGGTCCTCAATTTACCTACCTTAGAAAGGATGGAAGGCTGAGTCAACCTTGAGCCTGGCAAGATTCGAACCTGCAGTAATTGCAGGCAGCTGGTCTTAATAACAGGGTGCTTTAGACCACTGTACTACCAATATCTTGTACTACCAAGGTATTTGTTTTCTTTCCGTTGATTAACATCTCTGCTTTGCTGGTTCTTTTTAGAGGGGCTCCGTACTGGGGGCAGTCGGAACCTACGATTGGTCTGGAGGACTCTTCCTTTTCAACAGCCAGGTTGATCCGACTTTTATCAATATCTCCAGCTCCACAACTGATTTGAAATCTGCTTATCTTGGTAAGAGTCACATGGAAACTGTTGGGAGAAATATGAGTCTGGTTCAGTTCCAAGATGAGAGGAAGACATGGAAACATGGAGGCTGGTTGGAAAGATGGTTTAACGATGAACAGAACCAACAGGGTTTGTGGTTCTGGTGCAGCTGACAAAATGGAGTTGAGAGTGGGTTTTTTAAATATCTTCTTTAGGCTTTGTATTTGAGCTGCCTGTTCCTGTCTTTTAATATTCTATTGGCTTCTATTGGCTATTGTCAGATTCCTATGGGATCATGTAGGGGTTATGTAGGGGTCATAGCTGGCTCTGTAGGCAAAAGGAAATGCAAATCTTAGATCCATGATGGCGAATCTATGGTACACGTACTGGAAGTGACACACAGAACCATCTCTCTAGGCATGTGAGCTGTCGCCCATTGCTTTTCCGGGTTCTGGCATGTCAGCCAATGGTGGGTTCTAACCAGCTTTACTACTGGTTCTCTTTGTGCATGTGATTGGTGGGCATGGCAAGGGAAAGATACTGCAAAATCCCCATTTCCTCCTGATCAGTTGAGACTTGGGAGGCAGAAAATAGATGGGGGCAGGGCCAGTCAGAATTTTTACTACCGGTTCTCCAAACTACTCAAAATTTCCACTACCGGTTCTCCAGAACTGGTCAGAACCTGCTGAAACCCACCTCTGGCTAAATCGTATGATGAATGGTTGAGGGACCTAGGTATGTCTAGTCTATCGAAGAGAAAGATCAAGAGGGAACATTATAGTTGTCTTTCAGTACTTGAGGGGTTGACACAAAGAAGAGAGAATTGACTTATTTTCTAGGGCACCAGAGGGCAGGACAAGAACTAATGGGTGGAAGCTTATCAAAGAGAGATACAACCTAGAAGTAAGGAGAAATTTTCTGACAGGGAGAGCAATTAATCAATGGAATAGCTTGTCTCCTGCAATTGTGGGTGCTCCATTGAAAATGGAGATTTTCAAGAATAGACTGGACAACCATTTGACTGTGATGGAACAAGGGGTTGGACAAGAAGACCTCTGTGGTCACTTCCAGTCCTATGATTCTATGTTCTATGAGGTGGTTGTATTGTTAATATCTCTGTGTTAAAATAAAGTCAGGGGTCACTTTTTGTTATATATTGTTTGAGGCATTTCTCTTGTTACTTTATTGTTTCATAATTCCTTCTTGTGTTAATTTGTATTATAATGCACGATGTTGAAACTTAAATAATAAAAATATTATTTAAAAATGTAACTTGGGGATATAAGAAAGGGAGATCTAGGAATTGTTCTTACTGCTATGGACAGTTGCTTCTGGCTAATTTTAATCCTGGACTAAGTATGTCCCCAGAAGCATCTGCATTATCCTTGCTAATTGAAAATGCCTTTCATAAAACTGCAAATAAGTTGTGTCCCTTTGTTTCATCCTCTTCCTTGTTCATTCTTGCGTCCTCGTCAGGTTATTCAATTCAGGAAGTTCAAGTCAATGGACTGAGCAGCTTCGTGGTGGGAGCCCCACGATATCAACACGTGGGTAAAGTGGTCTGGTTCAGCCAAAGGAGAGGACAGTGGAGGCAGAAGTCCGAGCTCTCTTTAAAGCAGGTAAATGAGCTTCTGATCACCTGCAGGAAAGATTTAACTCAGGGCTGTCAAACTTGATTTCATTGAGGGACGCATCAAGTTTGTGTTTGACCTCGGGGCCCGGACTGTGTGTGTGGCCAGGGTGGGAGTGGCCAGCTCAATGTCACTCATTGAGGCTCCATTTCCAGCCATGTCGGCCCTCCCAGGCTCCGTTTTTGGCCACGTTGGCCTCCTGCAGCCGTCTGCCAGGGAAAACGGAGCTTGGGTGGGCCGCAAGCAGGCTCCCCGAGCTCTCTTTTCACTGGCAGAGGCACGGCGGACCGGTCCTTCACTGTTTCCAGGGTGGGCACCACGGGCCAGATCTAAGCACCATGTGGGCCGGATCCGGTCCCCGGGCCTTGAGTTTGATACCCCTGATTTAACTTGTAAGTGTATTTTGATTGGGCGTATGGTCCATCAGTCAGAGAAGAAGACTTCTCTCCTTATAGCAGCCTTCCAATGTTTGAGAGGCTGTCACAAAGAAGAGGGGGACAACCTTTTCTGCAAAGCATCAGAGGGCAAGCCAAGAAGTAACAGATGGAAACTTATCAGAGTTATAACCTAGAACTTAGGAGAAATTTTCTAACAGTTAGAACAATTAAGCCTTGCCTCCAGAAATTGTGGGTGCTCCATCACTGGAGGTTTTTAATGAAGAAAGTGGACAGCCATTTATCTGGAATGGTGTAGAGTCTGCTGCTTGGACAGGAGATTGGACTGGAAGACCTACAAGTCCCTTCCAACTCTGTTATTCAATATTCTATATTCTTCTCCCAGCACATTCCTTAATTCCAGAAAAAAATCAAATATTTCAGGCATTGGAATAAATAAAACCCTAAAGCATTATGGCATTAAGATGCTGAGCTTGTTGATCGAAAGGTCGGCAGTTCAAGTAGTTCGAATCCTTAGTGCTGTATAACGGGGTGAGCTCCCGTTAATTGTCTCAGCTTCTGCCAACCTAGCAATTCAAAAGCACGTAAAAAATGCAAGTAGAAAAATAGGGACCACCTTTAGTGGGAAGGTAACAGAGTTCCATGTGCCTTTGGCGTTGAGTCATGCTGGCCACATGACCACAGAGACGTCTTCGGACAGCGCTGGCTCTTCAGTTTTGAAATGGAGATGAGCATCGCCCCCTAGAGTCGGGAACGACTAGCACATATGTGCGAGGGGAACCTTTACCGTTACCAGATTTAAGGAGAAGTTTGATCCTCTGAATATATACCCCTTCATGAGATCAGAGAGCTGCTATTTAAAACTACTATAAATGCCATACAAGAGCTCCCAATAAGGGATTTTTAAAACATTGGAGCAATGAATCTGAATATTCTTGAGTGGAAATCTAACAACTATCTGTCCCTGAAGAGATTAAATAATTGAATGGATCCGCAATTCTTGCCAGTTTTTGCTGCAGCATCTGGCTAATAGGTTATAGACTAAATTTCAAGTCATTTTCAGAGTCCTTGGTGTTCTCTGAACTTGGTGGTTTTCTTGCAGATGTTCCATTACCAAATTAGGTAATATCATCAGTGCAAAACTGGAGTGGTGTGGTGGCCTACAGGTGGAGCTCTTGCCTCACAATCAGGAGGCTGTGAGTTCGATCCTAGGCAGAGGCAGATAATTCTCTCTCTGGGCACAATGAGAATAGATCTGCTGAACAAAACTCCGCATTAGCGACATCCGGCCATTAAACACTGTGCTAGCTCCCTTCAGTTGCCCAGACTCCATCCGCAAGGAATTATGGGGTCGTTAAAAGATGATGCTGATGATCAGTGCAAAGCTGCTTTTCTTTTCTGTCTCTGGCTATGGAGGCTTTGCTGGGACACACAGTGAATAAAGAAAAAAAGGGAGGGGGGCATCAGGCAGGGAAACTAGGAATATATTTTTAAAAATGGACATTTTGAAGTCCCCCCAGATTGGCTCGTATTTTGGGGCTACCCTGTGTGCTGTGGACTTGAACAGAGACAGGAACACTGACTTGATCCTCATTGGGGCACCTATGTACTATGATGGCATTGCCGGAGGAAGGGTTTACGTTTGCCAAAGGAAGGTAAGTAAAGAACTGGGGGTTAGGGGTTGGGGGTGGGTTCGGCCGGGCCAGGCTGGGCTAAACTAGACTAGATTTTCTTCTCAATAGTTTGGAATGTTGCAGGATTCAATCTGGATTAGTTGCTGGGATCAGTGGTTTAGTCTTCCAAGCCCCTGTGACTATGCAAGAAAGGTGGGCAGGAAGCTAACCACAAGATTTCAAGAACACAAGCAAGTGGTTGGTAGCCTCACCTTTCAGTAAACAAGGATATGATTCAATTTTGCAGTTACTAAGATTGTTGTCCGAGTAGATTACAAAGATAGCCAGAGAAATGATTGAAGCCTGGGAAACAGGTCCCTTGTCAGTCAACTGGGAGTGCTGATTTATCACCAGTTTATCAGGTACTTAGGAGCCGAGGAATTAGCAGCACAAGGAAACAACAGCCAACAACTTAACAGCCGGCCATCAACACTCCAATCAACAAAGAAAATGCTGCACACAACTGCACACAACCAGGCCCAAACCACACATTCTGGTAGAGAGAAGTTCCGTGAGGATGGGCTCCAGCACTAGTCTGAAAGCTTAGAAGACTAAACCTCTGATCCCAATGACTGACCCAGATTGGATCCTGCAACATTATCCTGGGACATGTATATTTCAGTGGTGAAATGCTACTGGTTCGCATTGGTTCGGGCAAACCAGTAGTGATAAAAACTACCAGTTCTCACTCCTTTTTCTGTGTGAAGCGTGCATTTGTCATGCACCGTTGGCAAACCGGTTCAGATTTCACCCCTGGTATATTTGCCTTCATTTGTGAGTTTGGAATGAGTTGCATTGAGAGCCTTGGAACTTTCGAGAATAATATAAACTGGATTTGCATCAATTTTAAAAAGCATCATTGATTGATTGATTGATTGATTGATTGATTGATTGATTCATTCATTCATTCATTCATTCATTCATTCACTCACACCAAAACAACTAGACACAAGGACAGTTTTTTCCTCCATGCCATCATTCTGCTAAACAACTAATTCCTACAACACTGTCAAATTACCTAGTAGGGCTGCATTACTATTATCCTTGCCATTTTTTCTACAGTATTATCTATTCCTTATCTTCTTATGACTATAACTTCATTGCTTGTATCTTACGATTTATATTAATTGTTTTATTCACTATTCTAGTATGAATCATGTTGATTGCTTACTTAGTATGCTATGACTATCACTGAGTGTTGTGTCTTATAATTTATGATGAATGTATTTTATGATTACAATCATGATTTATCACTTGTTGCTTGAATGTACCCTGAGATCTTATGCACTAGAGACAAATTCCTTGTGTGTCCAGTCACCCTTGGCCAACAAAGAATTCTATTCTATTCTATTCTATTCTATTCTATTCTATTCTATTCTATTCTATTCTGTTCCATTCCATTCCATTCCATTCCATTCCATTCCATTCCATTCCATTCCATTCCATTCCATTCCATTCCATTCTATTCTACTGCTTTTCCCAGGCAGCTAGGCTGAGTCTAACTGCAATGAATCCTGAGACAATCCTATCAGTGTTTAGCTCAGGTTGTTGGAGAATCAAAAAGACAGAGGATTGTGGACGTGAACTGACTGATAGAACGGTTCAGCTGTGTGGCAGCACAAGAGTGGCTGCAAGATAAGGTCAAAAAAGTTAAGATGTCAGCTGCAGCAGTGCCAAACAATCCCCCGTTTTTTTGTTTATGTGCATTTCATTGCACCCTTGCAGCCTCCATCTTGACATTTTGGACCACATCCTGCAGGGGAGATCAACAGAAATACATGCTGGGCTCTTGTTAATGGGTTTGATTGCACAATGGCTTCTGGAGAAAATGCTTTCCCCTCAATTCACGTGTCCTTCCTTCACCCCCATTTCCCAGGGAGAAACATTTTTCTGTGGCATGGAATTGCAAGGGGAGCCCCATCACCCCTTGGGCCGCTTTGGAACCAGTATAGCAGAAGCTGGGGAAATTACTGGGGATCGGTGGACAGATGTGGCTGTTGGGGCACCACTGGAGGATGAGAATCAAGGAGCTGTGTACATCTTCCAGGGAACCAGTGGATCCCTCAACAGTGTTTTTAGCCAGGTGAGCCTTCAGCTGCCCACATCCCTTTCACCCCTCTGCCTCTCTGTCTTCTTACTCTATGAGCCGTGGTGGCGCAGTGGTTAGAATGCAGTATTGCAGGCTGACTGCCTACAACCAGGAGTTCAATCCTTATTGGCTCAAGATTGACTAAGCCTTCCATCCTTCCGAGGTTGGTAAAACGAGAACCCAGATTGTTGGGGGCAAGATGCTGACTCTGTAAATGGCTTAGAGAGGGCTGTAAAGCACTGTGAAGCTGTATATAAGTCTAAGTGCCATTGCTGTGTTTCTTCTTTGCAGCGTATCCAAGCTTCTATCCTTGCCAACAGGCTTCAATATTTTGGACAAGCTCTTGATGGGGGGTTAGAACTTACAGGAGATGGACTCCCAGATCTGGCTGTTGGGGCTGACGGACAAGTGCTGCTCCTAAGGTAAGGCTAATTTCTATTCTGTTCTATTTTATCCTGAATATAGAAAAACGGAGTTGGAAGGGACCTTGAAGGTCTTCTAGTCCAAGCCTCTGCTTGAGCAGGAGACCATATACCATTCTTGATAAATGGCTGTCCAGTCTCTTCTTAAAAACTAACCCATAACTTCTGGAGGGAAGCCGTTCCACTGCTTAATTGTTCTCACTGTCAGGAAATTTCTCCTTAGTTCTCGGTTAGATCTCTCTTTGATAATCTTCCATCCGTTATTTCTTGTCCTGCCTTCAGGTGCATTGGAGGAAAGGTTGGCCCTCCCTTTTCCTGTGACATCCCCTCAAATATTGGAAGACTGCTATCATGTCAACCCTAGTCCGTTAGACTAGACATGCATATTTCCCTCAATCGTTCATTGCATCCAGATCCCTAATCATCTTTATTGCTCTTCTCTGTACTTGTTTTGTTCTGTTCTGTTCATTAAATGTTTATATAGCTACCCATCTTATAACTTTCCAGGGTTCTATGAAAAACTATTGGTGTGAATGCACCCTTTCAAAGTGTAGAAGTAGAGTAGACAACTGTCCATTTCTAATGAGGAGTGAGAAAAATCTGATCTGTAAATTAAAGGAACTCTTTTAAAGGTGTCCCTTAATTTATTGAGGCAAGGGAAAGGAAAGCAGTTGGACTATGCACAGCCAGGAAAGACAAGAAGGTTTAGGATTAACCTATTTTGATAGCTAAAGTAGAAAAGTAATGTAATACCTACATGTATGGAAACACACATGGACATGTGCAACGCCAATTTAAGGGAAATGTTGCTTTGTAAGTTGTCACTCAGGTCAAAAAGTACAGGTGACATTGAAGCTGGGTTATGGCTCGTGACAGTTGTCAATCAGGTCACCCAGGTGACCCAGCTATTTTTAATGACCTTTTTTCTGGTGATGGTTAAGTAAACGCCACAAAAGTTAAGTGAACCAATTGTTTGCAATGGCCATGCTTTTGCTAAAAACCAAAAATTCATAAAGTTTGATCATGAGGCCATAGGGTAACGCAAATGGTTGTCATTGTGGCCTGGTTTCTGAATGCCCAATGTGTGGTCATGTGACTGGCATGGGGCACCAACCATTGGAAATTAAAATCTAGGGTGTAACTATTGTCAGGGAGTTCTGCCATGACTTCAAAAGGTCGCTGAGCAATTAGTCATAAGTTGAGGATTATGTGCACTTTGTGAGTCTAAATGACATTTTTTGACAAGCGGGTGGGTTTTAACAGATTAACAGAGTTAGAAGGGACCTTGCAGGTCATCTAGTCCAACCCCCCACCCAGATAGGAGACCCTACACCATTCCTGACAGATCGTTGTCCAATCTCTTCTTAAAAGCCTCCAGGGATGAAGCTCCCACAACTTCTGAAGGCAACTTCTGTTCCATTGGTTGACTGCTCTCATGGTCAGAAAATTTCTCCTTATTTCCAGGTTGAATTTCTCCTTGGTCAGTTTCCATCCATTATTCCTTGTCTGGCCTTCAGGTGCTTTGGAGAATAACTTGACCCCCTCCTCTCTGTGGCAGCCCCTCAAATATTGGAACACAGCTATCATGTCTCACCTGTCCTCCTCTTCATTAGACCAGCCATGCCGAGTATTCGTTCATCATATGTTTTAGCCTCCCAATCCCCTAATCATTCTTGGTTACTCTTCTCTGCACTTTTTCTAGAGTCTCAACATCTTTTTTATAGTGTGTAATCTTCTTAGAATAGATCTGGAGTGATTCCCCTTTGCTCACTCCAGTGTGTGCCTATTTATGTCTGCTGTAGAGCCCGACCTGTGGTCAGTGTGGTGATTGGAATAACCTTCAACCCAACTATAATCCCCATTTCTGCCTTTGTGTGCGAAGGCCAGCAAGTGCTGAACAAGGAAATCAGCAAGGCAACAATCAACTTTAAAATCCAGGGAGACTCCCGGTTTACCTTCGGTAGGTGTACAGTTCTTCAAAGGTACCGTTTAGGCTCATGCACAATTTCTCAGATGATTTCTTCCCCACAGCTCATCTGCCATCTGAAGAGCAACATTGGGATCTTCTAAAGTGCAGCTTTGATTTGTGTCAGTCCATAGGAAGCCTCCAGAGATCTGAGTAGCACCTCATAAATTCAGAGGGTTTCACTTTACCGGATTATTGTTCACTGTTTTCTGCAGCGTTCTTCCATAAATAAATGATTGTTGAATATTCACCAAATGATTGCATCATTTCAAAACAATCCTTCATTAAACCTAGCATCCCTAAAGACAATGACTTCAGAGAAATCTGAGACAATAGAAGGGACTTCCTAATTGTAATTCACCAAAATTTTGTACTCTTGTAAGGGAAGTTGTACTATATATCAAGGACCTTTTTTAGAATCTAGGTGTTCTGAATTTGATTATAATTTCCTTCAGGGAATGACATTTTGAGCACCCTTCGGTACACTTTGACCTTGGATCCTGGCCGACAGAAAGTACGAGCCATTTTCGACCAGGGTTCAGGCTTGTCTACCCTCACAGAAGAGATGAAGATCAGTTTGAGGCCTGAATCCAGGGAGTACCGTATAAAATTACCGGTGAGAGAAAAGGTTTTGGAAGGAGTGGGGATGGGCAGGATTCAGATCAGAAACAGTTTTTTTAAAAAAAAGTCTGATCTTTAATCTGAAACATAACATGTGGCCATGACATTGTCCTTTTGTTGTTTACCCCTGATTTCTCATGAGGAAAGACTTGCATAGAAGACAGCCTCACCCCCATAATCCTCCAGCTGAATTATACCCTGATAGGAGAGCCCATCCAACGTGCCAACAATTTGCGGATCATCCTGCACAAAGAGGCATCCAATCTGGTTTCCGGATCTGTAAGTCCATGCCCAGTGTGCATTCTTCTAGTGTCACTTGGTTGAACAAATCCATACAGGGAAGGTGTAGAATTGATTAATCAATTTATTAATTAATACAGTGGTACCTCGGTACTCAACTGCTTTGAAACTCATTGAATTTTGACACAAACATTTTTGTCCTGGTATTCATTGTTTGTTTGGTACTCAACACACAAGTTAGATATTCAGAAATGGAGGTAGTTTTTCCTCCATTTGTGGGTCACCTTCCTTGCACATCCTTCCTTACCTATTTTGATTTTGCAGGTGCATAGAATGAAGGGGGATGCATAAATGGTGATAACTGAAATGGAGGTGACAGGTGGACTATGGGGGGAAGGATAACTGCCTTGTGACTCCCTACATTATTCCTTGTGGGAAAAAGTTGTTTGATACTCATCCTTTTTGGTACTCATTGTGCCCTTCTGAAGCCATTAAAGATGAGGCACCACTGCATAAAGATATAGTGAGTATAGAGAATGGCCTTGAAGGACAGAAGAAAGATCTTCTACCAAGGCAGTGTTATCTCACCATCTACTGCTCAGATGGATGACAACATAAATTTGATAAATCAATCAAATAAATGATGAAATAAATGAGGCTTGAGCTCAGACTACAAAAATAGCAATAGCACTTAGACATATACCGCTTCACAGTGCTTTACAGCCCTTTCTAAGCAGTTTACAGAGTTACGATATAGCCCCCAACAATCCTCATTTATTGACCTCGGGGGGATGGAAGGCTGAATCAACCTTGAGCCAGTCAGGATCGAACTGCTGACAGTCAGCAGAATTAGCCTGGAATACTGCATTCTAACCACCATAATGCTTTATAAAAATATTGAGACAGCCCCCCTCTGCTAATTCTCATGAAGATAAAATGGGGAGGAAGGAAAGTTCATTCAGAGGTAAAAGATTTTGTTGCTATAGCTATTCTAATAACCATAGCTGTAGGTCTGTTGTGTGTCTGTTTCTTAAACAACAGGGAACAGGATTCTGACAAGCCTTTCTACTTCCTTTTGCAAATTCTTTCCATTAAAAATGGTTTTGCTGAAAGTTTTACCTCAGCAATACATTCTTTGTTTGTTTGTCATGTGAAAGGGCTCTCCGGTCATAAAAGCTCAGCTAGATAATTGATGGAGATTAATTTAACATTTATTTATTTTTTCATCATATTTATATAACCATACCTCTCACAAAATGTGGCTGGGCAGCAAGCAATACATTTTTTAAAAAGTTATTATATAAAAACAACAAACAATTAAATATTAATATTATAACTAAAAGGCAAGGAGAGAGCAACAGATGTTAACAATAAAGCCATGTCAACAATTCACTCTTGCCTTGAGGCTCACAAGTTTGATGACATTGTCATGTTACCAAAAGTTAATAATGATAGATCCAGCCTCATCTTGGATGATATCCCTTAAGGCGGGTGCCCTAGCAAAAAAGGCCTATCTTTAGAATCCTGCCAGATAATAGCAATTTAGCAGACTCTTAGTAGTAATAGGGACCCATTATACACCTCTTCTACTGGAGGAAAGACCACAACATGCCTCCTCTGCTGGATCTGCTGGAACTGGCAGATGTAACTGGGAAGAGGAGGTCCCTCAAATGACATTGATGCAAGTCCATCATGGAATTCAATTGAGTGGCCGGTGTGACCCAGTGAGTTCTGTTTCTGATGGACTAAGTCCAAGATTTTCAGAATTAAATTGAGAATCAATGCTCTGCATAAACCAAGCTTCTACAGGTGGTGATATAAACAAGATGATAATAAATGTGGTATCAACTTCTACACAGAAAGACTTAGAATTAAAAGGCATGTTATATGGAGTCAACCTCTACAGGGTTTCCCAACCATGGCAACTTTAAGACCTATGGACTTCAACTCCCAGAATTCCACACATCTGGGAATTCCTGTGGACTTCTGGGAGTTTATTTATTTATTTATTATATTTCTATACCACTTTTCTCCCGTAGGACTCAAGGCGGTGTACAGTCAAGAAAAATATAGACACACAAACATCATAAAATTGCTAATTAAAATTATTACTTAGTTTGGTCAATTAAATAAAACCCAGAATTAGATAACATTTAAAAAATCATTCACATGTTCATATGTTTAGCCCTGCCTGTTGGAACATCAGGGTCTTGAGGGCACGGCGGAAAGCACGGAGATCAGGGATATTCCGTATCTCCGGGGGCAGTTCATTCCAAAGGGTTGGAGCCCCCACAGAGAAGGCCCTTCCCCTGGGAGTCGCCAGTCGACATAATTTGACTGACGGTACCCTGAGTAGTCCCTCTCTGTGAGAACAAACTGGTCGGTGGGAGGCTATTGGTGGCAAAAGACGGTCTCGTAGGTACCCAGGTCCTAAGCCATTAAAGGTGATAACTAACACCTTGAATCGCACCCGGAAGACCACTGGGAGCCAGTGCAGCTCGCGTAGGAGAGGTGTTACATGGGCGTAACGAGCTGCGCCCATAATCACCCGTGCGGCTACGTTCTGGACCAGTTGGAGCCTCCGGGTGCTTTTCAAGGGGAGCCCCATGTAGAGAGTTGAAGTCCATGACTCTTAAAGTCGGTAAGATTGGGAAACCCTGCTCTAGCATTTTATCCCTCACCTCACCTGTTCATGGAGGCTGATATTTTCTCTCCATCCTTCCCTCATGTCCTCGTAGCTGCCATTTGAGAAGGACTGCGGAGGAGATGGAATCTGTAAAGACCAGTTAAAAACATCCTTCAATTTCTCAGGGTACAGTATGCTTTTTATCTTTTTAGCAGCTGCATTTCCATAGACTTCATTCATGCATGCTAAAACTGATCTAAGTCAATGAACAATGTTTATTGTTCAATAGCTGTGTTTAGGTGTTCAATATTTATAAGATTACTGGTGGTCCTCGACTTACGACCGTAATGGAGCCTGGAATTTCCCTTGTAAGTCACAATAGTTATAAGTCAAGACATCTGCATGACTAGGCCCAGTTTTACAATTGTTTTTTTGTAGCAGTGGTTAAGCAAATGTGGCAGTCACTAAGTAAATGTGGCAGTCATTAAGTGAATGAACACTGTTAAGTGAATCCATGTATTCCTATGGGCATCCCTTACCTGAACCACAAAATGGGCGGCAAATAAATTTGATAAATAAAATAAAAATGGGTATTTTTTTGATGGAAACCTGCCGAAAAGGCTGTGTACTGGGAAAAATGGTCGAAATCGTGGTCCCATGACTACAGAATGCTGAAAATGGCCATAAAAGTGAGTCGTGTACCAAGCATCCAAAATGAGGTCATGTGACTGGGGGTGTGGACAGCCAGTGGAACTCTGGAACCAGGTCGCTTTGGGGGGTTCCGTCGTAATTTTGAATGGTTGCTAGGCAACCAGTCATTAAGTGACTACTTGTATAAGGCAGAACTTTTGCTGCATTACCAGAATACTCTGTTTGGAAACTGGTGTTGTCCTATCTCGGTCTTTCTCAACTTCAGCAACTTTTTAGCTGGGTGAACTTCAACTGCCCGAATTTACTATTATTATTATTATTTACTTTATTCATTAAACATGAAACTCAGTCAACTGAACATTCAAAAATGCATCACAAATACCATTGACTGGTTCTAATGGTTGATATGGGTTGCTGCCAGCATCCTAGGTATCAACCAAGTACCTTCCTCAGATGTATGATGTTCCAAATAGTGCAGTTTTTTGCAGTTCCGCTGGTGTTATTGCAGGAACCTGCAATTTGCTGATGTACCTTATAAAATTCTTGGACATGGTACCAAGTGCCCCGATGCCAATGGGTATCACTGTTACATTAATATTGTTACACTGTTGTTGTTGTTGTTGTTGTTATGTACACAAAAATGTGAAATTGCAGCTACCACGTGTTTAGCTGAGGTTGGCCTTTCATATGTATCAAGTTATTCCAAAACATTGCATGTTGTAATGTATTTGCATCAGTGGTGAAATCCAATTTTTTTTTACTACTGGTTCTGTGGGCGTGGCTTGGTGGGCGTGCTGTGGCTTGGTGGGCGTGGCTTGGTGGGCGTGGCAGGGGAAGGATACTACAAAATCCCCATTCCCTCCCCACTCCTGGGGGAAGGATATTGCAAAATCTCCATTCCCTGACCCCACTCTGGGGCCAGCCAGAGGTGATATTTGCTGGTTCTCCGAACTGCTCAAAATTTCCGCTACTGGTTCTCCAGAATCTGTCAGAACCTGCTGGATTTCACTCTTGATTTGCATGGTATTTACAGGTAGTCATCAATTTAGGACATTTTCCTTCTTTCCTTCAGCTTGAACGAATTGGTAGTTGGCCTAACCCCGGAACTCAATGCTACTGTTTTCATACGGAATGATGGAGAGGATTCTTATAGCACCAACTTGACTTTTGTCTACCCATCTTCACTGTCCTACCGCAGATTAATATTAGTGCAGGTATGAAGATTAGAAAGAAATCAGAGACAACGAAGGGGAGAGTGCTAGGGAAATGGCCAAAGAAGGTGCTGTCTATCACCAGTGATATTGATTAACATGTCCTATTCTCCTCAGTCCAACAGAAAATTCTTGGTCATTAAATGCACCTCTGTTCCTGCTGCAGAGGAAGACTTGGTGCGGAACACCACCTGTGGCATCAATCATCCCATCTTCCGGAGCATGGCTGAGGTACTGTATGTTAGTCTAGTAGCCATCTATGACTCCAGAATAGTTGACAGTATCCATCCAAAGTCCAAGAAAGGTTGACCATTTCCATTCAAAGGCTATCTTATGATGTTGGTAATACTCCAACACATGGAACCTTTTGCCCAATTGAGGTGGTTGGCTTTATCTATAAAATTAGTAGCAACTCAAATTGCTAAATGTCTATGGAGATTCTCAGTCATCGAGGTCATGGTTGTCCCAAAGGTGCTTTTTCAAAAGGCAACTGGACTGTTGTCTCCTTGAAGAGGTTTCACCTCTCATCCAAGAAGCTTCTTCAGTTCAGAACTGAAAAAGCTTCTTGGACGAGAAGCAAAATATCTTCAAGAAGGAAACAAAGTCCAGTTGGCTTTGAAAAAGCACTTTTTAAAAAAATTTGATTTATATGCCGCCCTTCTCCGGAGACTCAGGGCGACTTACAATGCGTTAAGCAATAGCCTTCATACTTTTGTATATTTATACAAAGTCAGTTTATTGCCCCCACAAATTGGGTCCTCAATTTACCTACCTTAGAAAGGATGGAAGGCTGAGTCAACCTTGAGCCTGGTGAGGTTCGAACTTACAGTAATTGCAGACAGCTGGTGTTAATCACAATGCTATCAGTCTGCTGAGCCACCAGGCCCTTTTGGGACAACCATGACCTGGATGACTGAGAATCTCCATAGACATTTAGCAACTCTCTATGAAAAGAGCCCTTAATAGCTATTTTGTGAGAATGGCCATAGCTTTTTCTCAAAAATCACAAAACAGCATTAAGATAGAATGTCTTGCTCCTGATCTAGTTGTGAGTTCAAAGAATTGCCTCGCAATAAATAACTGTGTACAATTTGACTCTACAATTTCTCTTACACAAAAGTCACACCCATCCTCAATTTCTAGGGATTGTAGCTCTTTGACAGAAGCTGAGACAATGGCTGAGAAACTTCCAGGTTTCTCATGGCCAAAGGTCCTGTTTATTAATGAAGTATTAATGAAGGTCCTGTTTATTAATGAAGTATTAATGAAGTATGGATTGAATAATGCAGCTCTGCTTTAAGCATTCTGGATCCTTTTCTTCTTTGGTGTCTCCTTCTGTCTAGGCGGTCTTCATTGTCAGCTTTTTTGTTTCCCAAGATGCAAAACTTGGAAGTGTGGTGCAGATGAATGCTACAGCTACCAGGTAAAACTTCCTATGACTAAAATAGCAACAGCACTTAGACCTATATACCGCTTCATAGTGCTTTATAGCTCTCTCTAAGTAGTTTACAGAGCCAGCATATTGCCCCCAACAATCTAGGTCCTCATTTTACCGAGCTTGGAAAGGATGGAAAACTGAGTCAACCTTGAGCCTGGTGAGTTTCAAACTGTCAAATTGCAGACAGCAGAAGTAGCTTGCAATACTGCATTCTATCCACTGCAGTGCAATGTTCTTGCAAACATTCTCCTATGTAAATCAGATTAGTTGTCACGATGTGTACACTTGTTTTTCCACCAGCAATTTATAGCGCTTTCTCGATTCATCTCCCAAGTGTTATGCTCCACAAAGCATAATAACAATAGCATAAGTACATACCAAGTTTATAAGAGGAGCCTCGGTGGATTCAGGGTATAAATTAATCTAGTTCAATATTTTATGTCACACAGTAATCAAGTGAATATATTTATAAAGTTTATAACCTAGACAGAAAAGTGAATTCCCCTTCCATTGTCACTTCCCAGCAACCAAGATTTAGGACTTGCTGCCTACGATTCAGAAGGTTAATAGCCATCAACATAGGTAGTCCTCAACTTACGACCACAATTGAGCCCAACATTTTTTGTTGTTAACTGAGACATTTGTTCAGTGAGTTTTGCCCCATTTTATGACCTTTCTTGCCACTGTTATTAAGTGAATCATTGCAGTTGATAATTTAGCAACGTGGTTAAGTGAATCTGGCTTCCCCATTGACTTTGCTTGTCAGAAGGTCGCAAAGGTGGTGACATGATCCTGGACACTGCAACCGCAGTTCACATGACCATAAGGAAGCTGCAATGGTCGTAAGTGTGAAAAACGGTCATAAGTTGTTTTTTTCAGTGCCATTGTAACTTCAAACGGTCAGTAAATGAACTACTGTAAGTCCTTACATTACATTACAATCAAAATTCTAAAAACAGTTTAAAACATTAAAAACATTCAAAATCAATATGCATATACATTATCATAGAATTTGAATTTTGACCACGTGGTCATAGGGAGGCTACAAAGGTTGTGTGAAAAATGGTCATGTCACTTTTTTCAGTGTGGTTGTAACTTTGAACAGTCACTAAATGTGACTGTGGTAAGTCAAGGACTACCTGTAGTAATAGCCCTTGACACCCTGATTCTCCATCAGCCTATTAATTCTCCTTTTAAAACCATCTAAACCCAACCAAAAGGACACGGTGGCTCAGTGGCTAAGACGCTGAGCTTGTCGATCGAAAGGTCAACATTTCAGTGGTTCGAATCCCTAGCACAGCTTAATGGGGTGAGCTCCCGTTACTTGTCTCAGCTTCTGCCAACCTAGCAGTTCGAAAGCACATAAAAAATGCAAGTAGAAAAACAGGGACCACCCTTGGTGGGAAGGTAACAGTGTTCCGTGCGCCTTTGGCATTTAGTCATGCTGGCCACATGATCACGGAGACATCTTCGGACAGTGCTGGCTCTTTGGCTTTGAAACAGAGATGAGCACCGCCCCTTAGAGTCAGGAACAACTAGCACATATGTGCAAAGGGAACCTTTATCTTTATCTTACTAAACCCAACCAATGGCAGCAATCTCCATGGCCATGACTAACTTAAATCCTTTTGACCTCAATGCATCTGGCTTTAAATATAACAACTGGGAATATCCTGTTGTGCAAATATTCCTTAAATAAATTCAGCTTCATTGATAAGAAGTTTCTCCCTTTGATATCAGATGATACTGAATGTGATGCGATGCGGGAGGTGGGAACAGTACAGCATTTAGCAGCTGTAATTAAGAGAGGTGCAGGTGTGCTGTGTTTGCAGCTCTGCCCATTTTTCCTTGTATCCCTCCAGTGAAAATAATGTCGCTGTCACAAAAGACATGTTTCATCAAGTGGAGCTGCCCGTCAAGTATGCAATCTACATTTTCATCAATAGGTAAGTGGCTGCAAGCATTTGAGAAGAAGACCTTCCCCTGGTTTAACAAGGGGGGTTAACCATCTGGTTTAACCTGGTTTTAACCTGGTTTAACCATCTCTTAAGAAGTTGCTGTGAAGTTTCACAGCCCACCTGTGTGAACCCATTTTTCTTGGTTTACATTGCTAAAGAATGAATGGAACACAACTGTAATCTTCATTATTTCAAAATTCTGGTCAATCACATAATGTATTTTTTCCCCCTTCCTTAATATCTCACCATGTTTTTCCAGCTTGGATCAGTCAACCAAATATATTGATTTTTCTGCCGGACAGGAAGATGAAACTCGGACTGTGGAACATCGATACGAGGTGAAAAGGATGTGGTTCGCGTTGTGGCCAAGAATTTAGAATAGAGAGGGGCTTATTTGTTAAGATGAAGGAAGAGTTTCTTAAGAATGGAGTGTGTTTATGTAGCGATAGATGCTTTGAGAAGCATTTGAAAGAAGGAAAATGTATCTAGAACTAAGGAGAGATTTCCAGACAGTAAAAACAACTAAACAATGGAATGTTTGCCTCCAGAACTTGTGGGTGTTTCATCAATGGGGTTTTTAAAGAAGAGATTGGACAGCCATTTGTCCAGAATGATATGTGGCACACAGAGCAGTGGTGGGTTGCACCGGTTCTTGCGAACCGGTAGTAAAAAAATTTAATAGTTCAGAGAACCGGTAATAACATTGGCTGGCCACACCCCTGAACCGGTCCCCAGCCCGGTTGCTGCTTGCTTACCCCGCCCACCTCATCAGAGGCTTTTTTTTTCTTTAACTTTTAAAAGTATTTTTTCTACAACCTCTTCGGCTAAAAAATGCTTTTAAAAGTTTTTTAAAAAGCCTCTGATGATCGCACAGCTCAGCTGGGATCTTCAGAAGCTTCTGAAAACATTTTTTCTGCAACCTCTTCAGCCGAGGAGGTTGTAGGGAAAAAAAAAATCCCTTTAAAAGCCTCTGACGATCCCAGCAGATTTGCCTGATCATCAGAAGCTTCTAAAAGCATGTTTCCCTGCAACCTCTTAAGGTTGTAGAAATAATGCTTTTAAAAGTAAAAAGAAAAAAGAAAAGTTGGCCACGCCCACCCAGTCACATTACCCCCCAAGCCATGCCCACAAAATAAGCCACGCCCAAAGAACCGATAGTAAAAAAATTTAGAACCCGCCCCTGACACAGAGCCCTCTCGGCTGGCATGCACACCATTGCCCCAGATCACATCTCCGTGGCATTTCTTTTGTGAGCTTCTATTTGCCTGCAAACAATGAAACAGAAGCTCACAAAAGAAAAAGATCTTACCTCTTGCCGCACTGCCGGTGTTGGGATGCCCTGCCTCCCATCGGCCAGCTGGTCTTCAGGTCTCTGCTGCACATATGTTCGCGCATGCGTGCATTTGTGCATGTCCGCAAGTGTGCACATTCACGCATGTCTGATACCTTTCAGTTTGGGCATCTGCGTGTGCACAGTTTAGGCCCTTAGTGTCTAAAAAGTTCATCACCACTGGTATAGGGTCTCCTGCTTGAGCAATGGGTTGGACTAAAAGACCACCAAAGTCCCTTCCAATTCTGTTAGTCCTGTAAAAATGTACCTTAGGTCCTGTCCCTTACTGAGAAATTGCCAGTTAACAGTTTTCTAGAGTGCTTTTTCCACCATCTATTCTTGGGTTGGTTTTATATATATATATATATATATTGGCATGAAATTTAGTATCCCCATTATTGAACTTTCTCTGGCCTCTATTATTTATTTATTTATTTATTTATTTATTTTATTTATTTTTATATGCCGCCCTTCTCCGGAGACTCAGGGTGGCTTACAATGTATTAAGCAAAAGCCTTCATACTTTTGTATATTTTATACAAAGTCAGCTTATTGCCCCCACAAACTGGGTCCTCATTTTACCCACCTTAGAAAGGATGGAAGGCTGAGTCGACCTTGAGCCTGGTAAGAATTGAACTCACAGTAATTGCAGGCAGCTGGATGTTAAATGTTGCCTGCAATGTAAATGTCGCCACTCAGGCTCCTCTATTATATCACTCTCAGTTATTTTGATCTCCTGACTTCCCTCAAAGTTTAGTGGCAGATTTTGAATCTCTTCAAGATGTTTTTGGCCAGTATCAGAAGATCACTATTTTTACCTAGATACGGCTAAGAAAGCACTTAAGCTGGTCTTACTCATTGGCTGGGAAAATCCACTTCATTCAAAATCAGGATCTGTTGCCATCAAAGCCAGCCACCAGTCCGGGGCAGAAGGCATGGAGGGAGGCACCTTTTCGTTTGAGTAAGAACTGCTCAGTCGCCAGGCTCAAGTCACAACTCTCTGACAGGAAGGCCATCACCTCCAGAGAGCTGGACTCAAGCAGGCTCCTGGGGACCAGGCCATTAGGGAAGGGAGCCTCACCCTGGGGCAGAGAACCGGCCTTTGGGACCCTGCTGAGGAAGGGCAGCAGAGCTGGGTTTGGAGGGGGGGCACCTGCACGTAGCAGTGTCTGGTGGCCAAAAGGTGCTTGAAAACTCAGGCTGTCTCTGCAATGAAGGGTCCTTGGTTCTCTCTGAGCTTGCTTGTTTTCTTGTAGACGTTTCATTACCCTAATTAGGTAACATCATCAGGCCTGGTAAAGAGTGGTGTTTGCTGTCAGTTTATATTCTGGTGATTTGCCCTGTCGGTGTTGGTAAGGGAGGTTAGAGATTAGAGATTCTTCGGTTGGGCTGTTTATTGATGGCTTTTTGGCAGTTTCTTGATTGGGGTATCGCTAATTTGATTGTTGATCTGAAGTTGACCTTGGAGTTATTCTCTAAATCTTCTCCCACCCACCTAGACAGCCAAGACACCAGCATATAAATTGACAGCAAACACCACTCTTTACTAGCGCAGATGATGTTACCTAATTAGGATAATGAAACATCCTCCCCCAAAAACAAGCAAGCTCAGAGAGCACCAAGCACCCCTCATGTCAACCCTGAGCTACAAATATTCTCCTTTATTATCTATGCAGTGCACCTGGAAAAGGGCAAGTTGGGCAATAAGCCCATGCCCAAACAAGGCTGCCTGCCCACTCATTCCCTCCATTTTTTCTAGCCCATTCCAAAGGTACAAAAAGGGGGCCCATGCCAAGCAAGGCTGGACTGGAGCATCCTGGGAGGGACCAAGGGTCTCTACATGGGGCTCCCCTTGGGGTGCACCCGGAGGCTCCAACTGGTGCAAAATGCGGCCACGCGGGGATTATGGGAGCAACGGGGCACTCCCATGTGACTCCTCTCCTGCGTGAGCTGCATTGGCTTCCGGTGGACTTCCGGGTGCGCCTTCTGCCACCAATTGCCTCCCACTGGCCGGTTCGCTACCACAGAGAGGGCCTCCTCAGGGGGCCGTCAGCCAGACAATGTCGGCTGGCAACCCCCAGGGGGAGAGCCTTCTCTGTGGTGGCACCTACCCTCTGGAACAATCTACCCCCAGAGATACGAGTGATCCTAGACCTCCGGACTTTTCGTCGGGCCCTTAAAACCTATTTTTTTCAGTTAGCTGGGCTGTCCTGATTTTATGGTTTGGTTTTAAAATTTGATATTGATTTTAATTGAAATGTTTTAAATTATGGGCCAAACTTTATTTAATTATTTTAAATCTATTTTAACTTCTGTGTACAAATGTTTTATCTTGGCTGTTCACCTCCCTGAATCCGAAAGGAGAAGGGCGGTATAGAAATCTGAAAAAATAAATAAATAAAATAAGGGTGCCTCAGACCTGCCACCCAGAAAGCCCTCCTCCCTAAACTCAGAGAACAGAATAACTTCTACAGATAGTTCTCAACTTATAAATAATTCATTTAGTGACTGTTCAAATTTACAACGGCACTAAAAAAAAAGTGACCTTTTTCCACACTTAAGACCATTGCAATCACCCCTATGATCACATGGTCACAATTCAGATCCTTGACAACTGACACATATTTATGATAGTTGCACTGTCCAGGGTCATGTGATTCCCTTTTGTAACCTTCTGACAAGCAAAGTCAATGCGGAAGCCAGATTCACTTAACAACCCTGTTGCTAACTTTAACAACTGCAGTGATTCACTTAACAACTGTGGCAAGAAAGGTTGTAAAATGGGAGAAAATTCATTTAACAACTGTCTCACTTAGCAACAGAAATTTTAGGCTCAGTTGTGGTCGTAAGTCAAGGACTACCTGTACTGGAGGTGGAGTCATGGAAACATGAATAAAGAATTTTGAGTGCACAATTGTAGTTCCCACATCTAGATTACAAGCGGGACCCATCCCTATAAAAGCGAAGTATTGACCTGTGCTAAGAGTGTTGGATGTCTATGCATTTTCTTATGCAGAGTTTTCTTCCAATTTAGCTGAAGAACTTGTATCATCGAAATGTTTCCGTTTCAGTCACATTTCATATTCCTGTGTCGCTGAATGGAGCACAGATTTGGGACCCGGTCCTGGAAGTCCCTAAAGAGGTATATTTTCTCTGGAGCTGTGTAGATGAGGACATTAGTGCTTCTCCTGGATTAATGGAACTAAGATAATACTGATGTAGCAAAAATGTACAGTGAGGAATCCGTCCACTAATTACCAGATTGCACAATAAAAGGTTGAGTGGGAATTCAATTTAAATGGAAGAAAAGCATGATGGGATGTTTAGGCATATCTGAAATCTTATTTTGATGTTTATTTGTCCAAAAGCATTCAGGTTATTTGAATGTTTTTGGCCAAATGGGTATAAATAGGTGGGTATAAATTGAATAGGTATAAATTGAGTTAGCAATAGGTTCCTTATTGGGTGAACAGGTATTCATCCCTGAAGAGTAGACTTAGGTCTAATATTTCAAATACATATTTCAAATTCATTTTAGAAGTTTGAAAAAGTTGGGTAGGGGGGAAACATAACTTGGGCCATTCTTTAATTTCTCTCACTTTTTATGTATGAAAACATATTTTCTTTCTTTTTTTAATAAAACGTCAGTGTACTTTTTATATAATTATTTTTATATAATTATAGCTACTTACTATTTTTTATTATTATTTGTTCAACTTGTATGCCGCCTTTCTCCGAAGACTCAAGGCGGCTACTTAATCCCAAAGAAAAATTTGGTTAATGGCTGATTATATTTTGCAAATGGAATGGTCCCAAGTTTCAGAATTAAGTTTAATTATTACTTTATCTATAATTCATTGATATCCTTTATTTGGTATCAAGAGAATCTTGAATGATTCAACAGCAAACTAGACCACAAAATAAAAGTGCAGTTTTCAAGTCAAGATTCTCTTTGCTAGAATTCCATCAAATGAAGGCTAAAATTTCTAGATTATATTGGCAGGGTTCTAAACAAATCAGCACATACGGCCATCTTTATCTGGATCGTATAAATTGAGAACTATTGTCTATGTCAACATTTAGTCTAAGATGGAGATACAATTCATGGGGGATAACCAGGGTAGTGACCATGAGCAATAAACAGAACTTCCTTGTTTAGAGGAAGTCTCTCTGACTACAAGATGAGAAGAAACAACATGACCTAGTCCAGTGATGGCGAACCTTCTCGGCATTGAGTGCCAAAACTGGAGTGCCATTGAGTGCCAAAACGCATGCTGGAGCAACGGAAACCTGAAGAACAGCTGGCTGGCACGCATGCAGGCGTGCACGTACACACCGCCCAGCTGTTCTTCAGGTTTGGCCAGCATGCATGTATGCGCTGGAAACCAGAAGAACAACTGGCGACGATGCACGTGCCCACAGAGAGGGCTCTGCATGCCACCTCTGACACAGATGCCATAGGTTCGTCATCATGGACCTAGTCAATCCTTGCCAGCTCCCCAGGAGTATTCAAATGGCCATTGCTGGAAATAAATCAATAAATTAGCCAGTTGATTGTTCTGATCCAAGAGGAGAATTGTTCTTCAGAAATCTTAGTTCTACGCTCACGTAATTTAATAGAGATTGGTGAGAACCAGAGGTGGTATTCAGCCAGTTCTGACAGGTTCTGGAGAACCAGTAGTGGAAATTTTGAGTAGTTCTCAGAACTGGCAAATACCACCTCTGGCTGGCCACACCCCCAATCCATTCTCTGCCTCCCAAGTCCCAGCTGATTGGCTGGGTCTTCTTTTGTTGCCCTGCATAGGAGAACAGAGCTGGAAAGCAGGTTGATGGGGTGGGGAGGGAATGGGAATTTTGCTGTATCCTTCCCCTGCCATGCCCATCAAGCCACACCATGCCTACCAAGCCACGCCCACGGAACCGGTAGTAAAATTTTTTGAATCCTACCACTGGTGAGAACCTACAATCATAATCAAAATAGGAGTGAGACCTTCAAGCAATGCTTTTTGTTCCCTCCCTTCATTAAATCTCAGTGTAATTAAGAGATTTATGTAAACTACCTACTGGATGTGCTCTATACATTGACTCAATATCCCCACTTAACTCTAAGATCTGGGCATTTACAGCCCCTGGAGCACATCCAGCCCTTTGTCTGTCCTTCTCCAGCCTGCATTAGGTCAATTGGAATTTAGAAATCAAATATAAATTTGTTGCAGCTAATCAAAACTATATAATCCATCCCTTTTTATAAAGTGTTAAAATTAATATTGAGCAGAATTAAGTTCAGCCTATTGGTTCATCCCTCCATAACAGTTCCAGTTTCTCATGTGGCCCCTTTGGAAAATTACCCCTGCTCTAAGGGGTTCAGTGTTGAAAAGATAAACAATGCAAGATAAAGGGTCTCTTGTGACTTATTCTTCAAGCTCAGAAATAGGACATTTATAATCACTATTGATTTTCAGATTGTTCCTTTCTTTTGTCCATCAGTTCCCACAGATCGTTTGTGTGCCTGGAACAACCACTCCAGAATCCAAGGAATTTGTGAAGCAACTAAGCAAGCAACCTGTTTTGGTGAGTATACCTGGTGCCGGAAAGTCTCCTTTGAAAAAGCCGATGGATTTGGGGGATCTGGATAAATGGTGACCTCATGGGCTGCCCTCATAGTCACAGGAAATCTGTACACAGTCTCAACATTCCTACAACCAGATTTGACAATGTTCTTCTGTCTCTTCCAGGATTGCTGTATAGCCACCTGTAAAACATTCACTTGCAATGTTCCATCCGTGGAGATCCGTCAACCAATTGAGTTCAATATCAGTGGGAGCATTGGCTTCAAGTGGCTTTCACAGGTATGGAGGCATCCGCTGGGGCTTTATTGGGTTAGAAAGCAGGACAAGAAAATGCCTTTTGTGGTATAATAATACGCCATCACACATATAGAAAAGCAACTACATTTTAGGGCATGTTTGCATTAAGGGCATTTTCACATATGCATTGACTTCACCACTATATGTATTCCTTAATTTTGCATACAAAGTTGACCTCGATCTGGCCCATGATAGAGAAACACAGGTGTTCCTTGGTTCTCATTTTCATGTGGACTTCATCTTTCCATTGAGTTGTCCAGTGCTGCCTCTATTGAGCCCGTGGTACAAAAATGCAGATGGATTTTAGGTCTCACCTATATTTTTCCTTTGTTATGTTGACTATTTGTGGGGAGGCAACAAAAGATAAAAACAACTGGCCAATACATGGAAGTGGTGAAGCCTACCATCAAAGCAATAAGGAAGGATGAAGTGAAGATACCACAATACCTTCAGTTTCAAGTGGAGAAGCAGTCTTGGGAAGCAGGGAATTAGGACAAAGCCAGTGGGAAATTGTCTACTTCTCAACTCCAGAAGAAATCCTGCAAAAGTGTCTTTCCTGTGGAGGAAGTGCTGAGCCAAACGTTCTTCATCTTAGATTGTGGAGACCAAGAGAAGTGCCAAAACAACATAGGGACATAGGAACACAATGCTGATTTCAGGCCAAAAGCCCCTGAATATGGAATGGTTCTGTAATATATAATGGTGAAAACTGTCCCACAGAATTATGATGACCTTCAACAAATGATAATTCATAAGATTCTTTCATGTATATTTTGCTGCTAGATGGAATTTGGCTCATGAAGATAAGCCAATGGCCACTGGCATGTCTGTCTCCATAAATAACCTTTCCATTAACACCAATATAGATAGTCCTCGACTTACAACAGTTCATTTAGTGACTGTTCAAAGTTACAACAGCACTGAAAAAAGTGGGTGATGGCCATTTTTAATAGCTATCACTGTTGCAGCATCCCCATGATCATGTGGTCCAAATTCAGACACTTGGCAACTGACTCTTATTTATGACAGGGGCAGTGTCCCAGGGTCATGTGATTCCCTTTTGCAACAGTCTGACCAGCAACGTCAATGGGGAAGCCAGATTCACTTAACAGCCATGTTGCAGTGATTCACTTAACGAGTGTGGCAAGAAAGGTTGCAAAATGGGGCAAAAGTCGCTTAACAAATGTCTTGCTTAGCAACAGAAATTTTGGGCTCAGTGGTGGTTGTACATCAAGGACTACGTGCAGGGGTGGGCTGCTGGGGGTTTGCAGGAGTTCGGGAGAACCTCTAGCTAAGTTTTTGTGCAGTTCCCAAATCCCACTCCTGGCTGGCCCCGCCCACCCTGCCCCTCCCCTCCCAGGAGTCCCCACGCCGCCCATTTTGGATGCATGAAAGTGCAGGGTGCGTGTGGAGGCTTGGGGCGGGTAAAAAATGGGCCTACTAGAAGTTCGGGAAGGCCGGAAACAGGCCTGTTTCCGGCCTCCAGAGGGCCTCTGGAGCCTGGGGAGGCCGTTTTTGCCCTCCTGGAGGCTTGAGGAAGGCCTCCAGAGCCTGGGGAGGGTAAAAGTCGTGTGTGTGTCCCCCCCCCCCCCCACCGTGGTGCAGGAGGCTGACTAGCCACACCTACCATGGCCATGCCCACCCAGCAACCGGACAGAAAAGCCCTTGGTAAAATTTTTGAAGCCCACCCCTGACTGTTACATTTCCTTCTCTGGTGCAACCTTTCAAGCAACCAACTTCCCCACCTCTGAGGTTGTCCATGTCTTCTTTCAGACCCAGCAGAAGAAGGTGACTTTAGTGAGCTCCGCCCAAATTTCCTATGATGAGAGCAAATACAAGCAGAAAGAAGGATTTGTGCAGGACCAGGTAATGATTCCTCTCCTCCAAGGTATAACTAAAGATTGTAATCAGAACTTCTGGTTACACTGGAAGATAAGCACGATGGTGGGTACAGAGAGAGGAAGCTGTGACCAAAGGATTCTGGCTTCCCTTGTATGCTCCATTCCTTCCCCTCCTCTAGGTGAAGACGACAGTGGCATTCCTGGAGCCCTACAACTACCTTCCCATCATTATTGGCAGCACTGTGGGTGGTCTGGTACTCCTTGTTCTGATTGTTGCGGCTCTGTACAAGGTAAGCCTTGAGAAGGAAAATGGCCTGCAATGAACATTTCAGTGGTCAGCTTACATCCTAGTTATGTATCAGCCTTCTCAGGCAGGTGAGACAGGAAACATGAGCAGATGAAATAATTCTACTTTATTGTAAGGCTATGCTAGCAGAAGATTGAAAGTTTGGGTACAAATCTCCCACTGTCTTTTTTACAGCCTGAGAAAATAGGGAGTACTGAGCTCTTCCTTTATCCATTATACAACTACAGGCCATATCATCTCTTATCCAACTGTTGCATAGGCAGCATCTTAACTTTTCTCCCCATCTCCTAAAGGTCATTCCCACGTACCTTTGTATTATCAAGGCACAACATATCAAGTTATTGCTTTTCCCAACCGAAAGTGTTTCTGCTAAAACCAAGGAGGAGAGGTGTCTGAAACAGAGGAGAAAAATCTACTAATTAAATGAAGGGTGTCCATTATTGTCCATCCTTCAGTCTTACAATAAACCAATGGTCTATGGAGGTTCTCAATCATCTAAGTCCATGATGGCGAACCTACAGAGCCATATCTGTGGGCATGCAAATGTTGCCCTAGCTCAGCTCTAGTGCACACTGGCCAGCTAATTTCCGGGCCTTCTGGAAGTCGGGAAACGGGCTGTTTCCAGCCTCTGGAGGGCCTCTGTGGGGGTGAGGAAGGCCGTTTTTGCCCTCCCCAGGCTCCTAGAAAGCCTTTGGAGCCTGGGGAGAGCAAAAAATGGGCCTTCCGGTCCCACTGGAAGTTGGGAAATGGGTCGTTTCCAGCCTCCGGAGGGCCTCCGGCAGGTGGGGAAGGCTGTTTTTGTCCTCCTCAGGATCCTAGAAAGCCTCTGGAGCCTGGGGAGGACGAAAAATGAGTCTATCGGGCCCACCCTGCTGTTGCGTGCCAAAAGAAGGAGGGAGTGCAGGGGGGTCACGCGCACATAGCATGGGAGAGGGTGGGGCACATTGAATTATGGATGTGGGCACGCATGTGCGCAACCCCCCCATGCTCCCCTCATTTTTGGCATGTGACGGCAAAAAGGTTGGCCGTCACTGATTTAAATTATAGTTGAATCAAAGGTGCTTTTCCAAAAGGCAAGTGAACTTCCTTGATTTTTTTTTTCCTTGAAAACAGTTTACTTCTCCTCCAAGACGTTTCTTCAGTTCTGACTGAATGGTGGTGGGGAATGGAAGGATTTATTTATTTTATGGTGTCAGAAGAACACCAACACTGACATCCCCTAAACTCCATTGAAGATGTTACCTAGACTGTTAACAAAACATTTGGAAACCAACCTACAAGGCCAGAGAAGAAATAATGGATGGAAATGAACCTTCTCCTCAATCCTTCCATTTCACACCGTTCTATCAGAACTGAAGAAGCTTCTTGAATGAGAAACAAAAGTTGGCAGGAATAGCCAACACCCTAGAACCGTGATGGCAAACCTATGGCACGTGTGCCACAGGTGGCACGCAGAGCCATATTAGTGGGCACGCCAGCTCAGCTCTGGGGTGCATGCGTGTGCCAGCCAGCTGATTTTCGGGCCTTCTGGGCCCACCAGAAGTAGCGAAACAGGCTGTTTCCTGCCTCTGGAGGGCCTGGGGGCGGGGTGGGGAAAGCCCGTTTTTCTTTCTTACCTGGCTCCAGATCCTCTCTGTGTATCTGGGAAGGGCGAAAACAGCCTTTCCCACTCCCTTGGAGGCCCTACGGAGGCTGAAAGGGCCCATTTCCCGACTCCCGGTGGGACAGGAAGTGACTTTTTTCCTATCCCCAGCCTCCAGAGACTCCTAGAGACTCCTAGAGAGGCTCCTAGAGACCCCTAGAGAGGTTCTGGAGGCTGGGGACAGCAAAAAATGTCACTTCCTGTCCCACCGAGAGTTGGGAAATGGGCCCTTTCAGCCTCCGTAGGGCCTCCAAGGGAGTGGGAAAGGCTGTTTTCGCCCTTCCCAGATACACAGAGAGGATCTGGAACCAGGTAAGAAAGAAAAACGGACCTACCAGGCCATCATGTGCCAGGAGTGGGGGGAAGGGGGGAGGGGGTTGCACACGCATGCGCGTGGGCATGTGCGTGCGCGACCCTCCCCCGCCCCCCTCTCCTGGCACGCAATGGCAAAAAGGTTAGCCATCACTGCCCTAGAAGATAGGCTCAAGATCTAGATGGATCTTGACAGACTTGAACACTGAACCCTACCTAACAAAACGAAATTCAATGTAGAGAAAAGTAAAATCTTAAACAAAACCAAAAGTACACATATAGACTGGGGGAAATCAGGCTTAATAGCAGTAACTGTGAGAGGGATCTTAGTGGACAACCAACTAAATATGAGCCAACAGTGTGTGGCAGCAGCCAAAAACGCCAATGCAATCCTAAATTGCATTAACAAAGGGATACAATCAAGATCAAGTGAGGTACTAACAGCACTCTATAAAGCCTTAGTAAGACCACACCTAGAACACTGCATCCAGTTTTGGTCACCACATTATAAAAAAGATGTTGAGACTCTAGAAAGGGTGCAGAGAAGAGCAACCAGGATGATTAAGAGACTGGAGGCTAAAACATACAATGAACTGTTGCAGGAACTGGGCATGGCTAGTCTAGGGAAGAGAAGGACCAGGGGAGACAGGATAGCAGTGTTCCAATACTTGAGGGGCTGCCACAGAGGAAGGGGTTTTCCAAAGCATCTGAAGGCCAGACAAGAAATAATGGATGGAAACTAACCAAGGAGAGATTCAACCTAGAAATAAGGAGAAATTTTCCGATAGTGAGAACAATCAACCAATGGAACAGAAGTTGCCTTTGAAAGTTGTGGGAGCTTCATCACTAGAAGCTTTCAAGAAGAGGCTGGACTGCCATCTGTCAAAAATGGTGTAGGGTCTCCTACTTGGGCAGAGGTTTGGACTAGATGATTTACAAGGGCCCTTCCAACTCTGTTAATCTGTAAAAACATTTTCAAGGAAAAAAACCAAAGAAGTCCAGTTTCCATTTAGAAAAGCACCTTTGGGAATGAACCAACTGGTTTGTGGACTCCCCTAGACTGGAGACCTTTTCAGACTGGGTATCTATCTAATTTGCAGCCATTATCTCTCAATGCTCAACTGAATTTTCTTTTCTTTTTTTCCTTCTAGCTTGGATTCTTCAAAAGACAGTACAAACAGATGATGGATGAGGCAGATAATGAAGTGGCTGGAAGTCCACCAGAAACCAGCACCCCTTCTGATGCTACCAAAGGATAAATGTCTCTGGAGAATCTCAATCATCCAGTTCATGGTTGTCCCAAAGGTGCTTTTTCAAAACGCAACTGGGCTTTCTTTGTTTTTGTGCTAAGACGTTTTGCTTCTCATCCAAGAAGCTTCTTCAGTTCCGAATTAATCAGAAATTTGAAATAGAACAGAACAGAATAGAATAGAAATCAGAGGGGAGGGGAGGAGAAGAAGAGAGGAGAGGAGAGGAGAGGAGAGGAGAGGAGAGGAGAGGAGAGAAGAGAAGAGAAGAGAAGAGAAGAGAAGAGAAGAGAAGAGAAGAGAAGAGAAGAGAAGAGAAGAGAAGAGAAGAGTCATTAAGTGTTCAACAGAGTGAGAGCACAGGGTGGGGTGGGGGAACTATATTGGATGAGAAGCTAAAAGTCTTCAAGCAAAAACAAAGGAAGGCCAGTTGCCTTTTGAAAAAGCATCTTTGAGGCTATCAAAGGATAATCAACGGCACCGAAAAAAGTGACATGACCATTTTTCACACTCACGACCATTGCAGTATCCCCCATATTTACAGGATCAAAATCCACATACTTGGCAACTCATATTTATGATGGTTGCAATACCCCAGGGTCATGTGATCACTTTTTCCGACCTTCTGACATGCAAAATCAATAGAGAAGCCAGATTCACTTAACAACTGTGTTACTAACTTAACAACTGCAGTGATTCACTTAACAACTGTGGTCAGAAAGGTCATAAAATGGGGCAAAATTCATATAAGAACTGTCTCACTTAGCAACAGAGATTTTGGGCGTCATTGTGGTCGTAAGTCGAAGACTACCCGTACATAAGGAGCATGTCGATGAAGATATTCAGTAATTCCAAGTAGAGTTATTTGGAAATTGAGTCAGGGCAATTGGAGTTGTTTTCTTGTTGGTTCAAAATGTTTGCTGTTGTTCTTCAGTCTCAGAAAATCGGTTAGGGCAACTCTATCTATGTTTTAAGGTAAAGGATTTAGGAGCTGGGACATTTACTTGCCAACAACTCTGTGCCTATACACCCAACAAGCCTATCCAGATGAGGTGAGAAAATGAAATCTCACTGGAGAATATCTATGGCAGGGGTGTCAGATTCAAGGCCCGCAGGCCGGATCCACCCTGTGGGGTGCTTAGATCTGGCCCCCCATGGTTGCCCTTGAAATAGAGAAGGACCGGCCTCCTGCAGCCCTCTGTCAGTGAAAACAGAGCTTGGGAGAGCTGCAAGCTCCATTTTCGCTGGCAGAGGGCTGCAGGAGGCTGTCGCTTGGCACTCTCCCTGGTCTTGCCTTCCTCTGCTGGAGACAATGGATCCCTGCCAGGGCCACTACAGGTGCCCCTAACATGTGTGATGTCAAGTTGGCCACGTCCACCACAGCCATGCCCCCCCAGCCCCCCCCCAAGATCAAACACAACCCTGATGCAGCCCTCAATGCAATCGAGTTTGACACCCCTTATCTACCCCAATCCCTGGGATCGGCACCAGTCCATGGCATGCCAGAAATCGGTCCACGTGAACAAGCAAAGCCCCATCCCCAGGATGCTGGCAGCACACAAAACCCCACACCCTCTGGTCCATGGAAAAACCTCTCTCCATGGAACCAGTCCCTGGTTCCAACAGGTTTGGGGTGGGGGTGGGAGGCAGCACTGGCCTAACCAACTTGCTCAGACCAAAGAAACTACTTGGATAAGCATTGAAACATTTCGAACCAACAAAAAAGAAAAAGCAAAGAAACCCAGTTTCCATGACTCAACTTCCAGTATATAAAAGGAGGTTTAATGGAAGGCTAAAGCATGCTAGTAAACACACCTATTTCAATATTTAACATGTATAGTCATATTAAGAAACATCACCTAGCTGCAGGTTCTCAGCAGATGAAGAACATATGAATGTATGAATGAAATACTATATTACTGGTTACATTCTTTTGTATGCGTGTGTTTTGAGAGAAAATAGGCATATTGCCACTCAATGGTTGGACGAGCGGCATATAAATGTCATAAATAAACAAACAAACAATTGTGGATTAGTTTCTGATCCTTTGATCCTGATGAGGAGCAAAATCAAATTTACACTAGAAAGGAGAAACTGCACAGGTAGTCAAAGACCTGAGTTCATTGGCGCAGGTGACACCTCTGCCTTTTTTTTTCACTCTAGGACAGGGCAATGAATAAATCTCCTGTTGTTTCCTGTTAGTCATCTGAAGGATAGTAGACTGACACCTTATCTTCTCTGCCTTCGTAGTCAAAAGAAAGTAAATAAAAATGGGCTTTGTAGTGGTTTGCAAAGAATCGGAATATGGAAACAGAATGGAAATGGCCCGAAGTTTTCAATAGCAATCAGATTTCTGTTGAAAGGGATTTTGCATCTCCTTCAGCAGAACCTGGATAAGTGCTCTTTTGCCCTCAAAATCAAAGCTGTTTGGTAGCACTATCCACAAACTCCTTTGAAATAACAGGAATGCGCTATGTTCAGTGAAATGCGTTTTATTGACAGATAGACACCTGTCTCAAAGATGCGTTGAACAGCTATAACTCCTTCTCACTAAGAGAGAGGAAGCCAGTAATAATAAGAAGAAAAGGTTAAGAGGGCCTCAGTGATGGCTGCCCACATCTTCATAGCCGGTAGGTAGTGGGTTGGTGTGGGGATTGTGAAAGAAACTGTGATTTCCATCACCCCATGGATAAGCCTAAAATAAATAAGAGAAAAAGGGAATACAGAAAGAAAGTTCACTGGGGAGACACATCAGGATAGGCTATGGAGGAGAGGTCAGAAAAGTTAAGATGGAAGCCATGATGGGAGTCCCACCCCTTTTTAATGTATGCCACACATGTAATGAATATTCTAAAAGGGGGTGGGGCTTCCCTTGTGAGCCATGGCTGCCATCTTGATTTTATATATATATATATATATATAATTTGTAGATTTTCACAGGTACAGGTATGCAAGTCTTGGTGTGTTCAGGTCTTTTCCCGTGTAAGATTGAGAGTATCTTGGCGACGTTTCGACGAGGTCCCACTCGTCATCTTCAGGCTGGTGTCACGAAGCCGAAGACACCAGCCTGAAGATGATGAGTGGGACCTTGTCGAAACGTCACCAAGATATTCTCAATCTTACACAGGAAAAGACCCGAATACACCAAGACTTGCATGTCGCTACTACTCTTTTAGGGATATGTTTACAATTACACGGGAAGAAACCCGAGATATTAACTGTACACACATATATACCCGTGAAAACTTACATAAACAAATATATATATATATATATATAAAATAATTCATGAACATTGTACCACAAACCCACAACTTGCACTTGCCTCTGGATCTTAATATAGATAGTTATTTTCCCTTGTCAATAATTGCTTAAATATCAGTACCTCAACTGAAAACCCATCACAACATAGCAAGCAATTAAATACTGGTAGTCCTCAAATTACAGCCAGTGACCATTCAAAGTTACTATAGCACTGAAAAAAGTGACTTATGAACAGTTTTTCACATTTACAACCATTGCAGCATCCCCCATGGTCACAAGATCAAAATTCAGACACTTGGCACCTGGCATGTATTTTTGACAGGTGTACTGTCTTGTGGTCATGTGACCACCATTTCCAACCTTCCCAGCTGGCTTCCGACAAGCAAAGTCAATGGAGGAAGCCAGATTCGCTTAATGACCACATGATTCACTTAACAACTGTGGCAAAAAAGATGGTAAAATGGGGCAAAACTCACTTAGCTACTACTTTGTTTATCAGTGGAAATTCTGGGCTCAATTGTGACCATAAATCAAGGACTACCTGTACATGAAAATTCAGTTCACCCAGAAAAATAAAAGTGCTATTCAGTTAATACTATAAAAAAAAATTGGGGTCCCTTATGAGCAGAGCTTCAGAACATGAAGCTTTAGGGCTAAAAAGTTGTCACCATCCTAATTACAGAGGACCGGATCATTAAGGGAGAAGATCTACTCTTGACTATGCTTTAGTTTCAGAAGGAAGAAGTCCTTCACAAATACAGTTGAAAGGCCTAAGCACTTCGATTCCCTCTCCTGCTACGTTTTTACCTTTGTCCGAATCCTCAGGTGACGATATGGAATGAATTCAGGACGTTCATGGGGGTGATCTCTCTTTTTCAGCTGCACGTTCAGCCAGCAGATGCCTACTGAAGGAAGTGCCACCACAAAGCTCAAAATCTTCCATAATCTAGCTGATATGCAAAAGGGAAAGACAAAATAACCAAGGGTGCAGGGCAGAGGATGCTAGATGGGTATTAAGTTGCATGAAAAAATAGGATCTGGACTTCCTCTGGTTAACAGAGAAGTCTTAGTGGACAACCAATTAAATATGAGCCAACAATGTGAGGGGGCAGCCAAAAAAGCCAATGCAATCCTAAATTGCATTAACAGAGGGATACAATCAAGATCAAGTGAGGTACTAACAGCACTCTATAAAGCCTTAGTAAGACCACACCTAGAATACTGCATCCAGTTTTGGTCACCACACTATAAAAAAGATGTTGAGACTCTAGAAAGAAGGCAGAGAAGCGCGACCAAGATGATTAGGGGACTGGAGACTAAAACATATGAAGAAAGGCTACAGGAACTGGGCATGGCTAGTCTAGTGAAGAGAAGGACCAGGGAAGACATGATAGTGGTGTTCCAATATTTGAGGGGCTGCCACAGAGAGGAGGAGGTCAAGCTATTTTCCAAAGCACCTGAAGGCCAGACAAGGAATAATGGAGGGCAACTGAACAAGGAGAGATCTAACCTGGAAATAAGAAGAAAATTTCTGACAGTGAAAGCAATCAACCAATGGAACAGAAGTTGCCTTCAGAAGTTGTGGGAGCTTCATCACTGGAAGCTTTCAAGAAGAGACTGGATTGCCATCTGTCAGAAATGGTGCAGGGTCTCCTACTTGGATGGTGTGTGTGTGTGCGTGTGTGTTGCACTGGATGACCTACAAAGTCCCCCTCCAACTCTGTTATTCTGTTATTCTGTTCAGTTAACAGCCTCCCAGTGTAACTTCAAGTCACCAGCATTTTTGGTTCTGAGGAAACCAGCAAAGGATATTCTCAAGGTCATTTCTGCTGTCCCCCCCCCTTTTTTTTTTTTTGTGGGACAATACATCAAAAGCCAAAATGCTTTCTCAGAAGACAAATGCTAGGCAACGCCATCAATGCTGCATTCCAGCTAATGATTAGATAATAAAAAGGCTCAATGATTAGATAATTAAAATGTATTTCACTGGAAACACTGTCTTCGGCACCTATCGACATAACTATTTTATATTGCAGGATTACAGCTCGTTTATCAATAGACAGGCTTGTTTTCTTCTTTTTTTCTTTTATGTAGTCATTTATTTTCTTCTTTAAATCTTAAAATACATTGAAATGAAATAAAAGGCAGTGAGCTCTGCTTAAGTAAAACGTTGGCAGAAGAGAGGGGAATTAAGCTGGGAAGTAGAGGACAATCTGTTATGGGACGTTATGGACCGATTCTAAGGAAAATAAAGGATTTTTCAGTTTAAAAGTGTGCATTGTTTTTCCTTAAATGAAAAACACTAATGAAACAGGGATGTGTTCCCGAGAGTTACACAATTTTTCTATTGCTATTGTTTTGTACATCAAGGAACAACACAAGTAACAAACAAATCTCATTTTGATTGATATTTGTGGGAAATTCAACTTCCAGTCAAGTATCAAGGAATCTTTAAATATCAGATCTCTCTATTTTATCTTTTTTCCCCTATTCTTTTTCCTTGATTCTGCTGTCTCCAGGTATTGTTATTTATTTATTTATTTGTTTATTTGTTTTAATTTGTATACCACCCTTCTCCAGCAGGACTCAGGGTGGTGAACAGCCAGAATAAAACAGAACATACAAAATTTAAAAACAGTTTAAAAATAATTAAATATTTTTGGCCGCAATTTAAAACAAACCCAATTAAAATCAATTAAAATTAACCAAAACTGTGGGATCAAGCCAGCCCGGCTAGGTGAAATAAATAAGTTTTCAGGGCCCGACGAAAAGTCCGGAGGTCTGATATTGTACGTATCTCTGGGGGGAGGTTGTTCCAGAGGGCGGGCGCCGCCACAGAGAAGGCTCTCCCTCTGGGGGTCGCCAGCCGACACTGTTTGGCGGACGGCACCCTGAGGAGGCCCTCTCTGTGCGAGTGTACTGGCCGGTGGGAGGCTATTGGTGGCAGAAGGCGGTCTCGTAAATACTCCGGCCCTGACCGGGGTATTTGTTGGAGTTATTGTCAATGTTGGTAGTAATAATAGTAGTAGTCTACTAGTAATAGTTACTGAGTTCACTTACCACTAGATCCTTCTTCATGGCCAGCTGCCGATGTAGCAAAATTCCTTGTCTGAGCCACCAGTTGAGCAATTCTCCACCTGGGAAACATTCCGGAAACCCAAGGACTTTTGTATGGCAGATCTAATGGAGACCTTGAATTCTTCCCTGTGGCTGGTCACTGTCTTTGCTGGGTCAAAGCCTTCCTGTCCAGCTGCTCTTTCACTCACCCTTCTCCCTCCTCCTTGGACCTGACAGTTGTGTTCATCTGATCCTCTTTGACCAATGAAGTTGAGACAGAAACACAACCTAGCTTGGAGCTTCTATCACAAGGCTGTCACCCAACCCAGGACAAAGAGCCAACTTCTCACTTAGATTGGCATGAGACCCGGGAACTAACAATCCTCCCCTCCCTACAGTGGATTTCAGGGTCTATTTATAAACCAAGCAGAAAGCAAATGCAGAAAGTCCAGTCCCCAAAGAGAGCAACCGGGGAAATATTATTAGAGTAAGCACTTAAAATGTTCTAGTAGAGCATGAGTGGCCTGTTGCAAGCAAAGACTGATATGTGCTCATTGGTGTTTTATACAGCTAGTCCTTGACTTACAACAGGTCATTTAGTGACTGTTCAAAGTTACAAGGCACTGAATAAAGTAATTTATGACCATTTCCCCACTGTTATAACCTTTGAAGCATTCCCATGGTCATGTGATCAAAATTGAGATGCTTGGCAAACTGGTTCACATTTATGACGTTTGCAGTGTCCCGGGGTCATGTGATCCCCTTTTGTGACCGTCTGACAAGCAAAATCAACAGGGAAGCCAGATTACTTAACAAGTGGATTACTAATTTAACAATGCCAGTGATTCACTTAAACACTGGGGCAAGAAATGTCAAAAAATGGGGCAAAACTCACTCAACAAAGGTCTCACTTAACAACAGAAATTTTGAGTTCAGTTGCGACCGTAAAGAGGACTTACCTGTGTATGTAGAAAATTGAAAAGTTCTCAATCCAGCTGGCTGGGGAATTCTGGGGGCTGAAGTCAACATATCTTAAAGCTGCCAAGGTTGAGAAACACTGTTCCAGGTGGCTGATTTTGTAGGCAGCATTTAGGCTGATAATTCTGGGTATGAAATGAATGTGGTATGAATGGTAAAAGATCTCCTGCCAATGGGCAGGGGGTTAGACTAGAAGACCTCTAAGGTCCTTTCCAATCCCATGATTCTATGTTGTATGTGACATTTAGGATAAATAGAATTGAGACCACCTTTTTTTTTTTTGAAATAATTTTTATTACAATTTTCCTTTACACAACTCTAGTACATAATCAACAGACTGTGTCATTTTTGTATACTTTGGATCAACATTCCATACAATATATACATTCTATACATTCAATATCTAATCCTCAATAGCCTTATGTATAATTCCAATTTTTATTTCTATTATCTATCCAAGTGTAGCACTTTTCCCAAACCGCATAAAATTCTGAATCATCTTTTTCTTTTAGTTCTAGGGTAAGTTTATCCATTTTGGCACATTCATATATCTTCTGAATGATCAATCCCTCTGGTGGTGTATTGTGTTCCTTCCAGTATTGTGCGAATGCAATTCTTGCCGCTGTTAATATGTGTAAAATCAAATATCTTTCTATCAAATTTTGTTTTCAGTATTCCCAGGACAAATGTTTCCATGTTTAGTTCTATTTAGTTCTATTTGACATTTTATTATCTCTGGTAGCCATCCTTGTATCTTAGTCCAGTACTTTTTCGCTTCAGGACACAGCCCCCAAGCATGAAATAAGGTACCTTGATGTTGGTTACATTCCCAACATTTTGGGCTTAGGTTCGAGTACATTTTAGCCAGCCTTGCTGGGGCTAGGTGCCAACGGTAAAGCATTTTGTATTGATTTTCCTTATAAGCAGCGGATTTTGTTGTAGTGTAATTTTTGTTCCAAATTCTTTCCCAATCCTCTAAATCAGGATGAGGCAGTCTCTGGTCCCTTGGGCCTGGGAAGGGTCACCAGCGAAGGAAAGAGGGTGTAGGACGATCAAACGAGGGGGGAGGAGAGGGCAGGCAGCGGAGCAGAGGAGTCACGGCGCTCTGGTGACAAGCAAATACCTCTCCCCCACCCCGATCCCCCCAAGCACGGAGAATGGAGAGGAGGAGGGTCAGCACAGGGTGACCTGACAACTTGGGAGGAGAGTGCTCTGCCCCTCTTCACAAGGCTCACCTGGGGAATGAGATTTAAAGAGACGCCGTTGGTCTCTTTAAATCTGGGTGCATGTTGGGAACAAATGTTGCCTTTTTCCAGTCTCACATGCTTTTACCTACATCTGGATACTTTGCTGTGCTTTGCCCTGTTTGCCTGGCCTGGCTATGTGTGAGTTCGCAGTGACACAGTTATACTCAGGTTGTGCTGCAGTCCCAGTGAACTCTTCCTGTGACGAGGACTCCCTGGGACCAAGTTCCCTGAACTTGGCTTCTCTCAGAGCTGGGCTGCTCCTTTGGACTAATAGCAGCCAGGAACCAGTGGTGGATTGCCCCCAGTTCTATAGAACTGGTAATAAAACCAGCAGGAGGCTCCGCCCACTGACATCATCAAAATGCTTCTGTGCATGTGCAGAAGCTTCTGTGCTTGCGCAGAAGAGCGCGCATATGTGCTTGCTTCACTTGCGCTCACGCGCAGCCCCATTACGAACCGGTAGTAGAGGTAAGTACAACCCACCCCTGCCAGGAACTATTGGAGGTGTGTGTTTAGAGATTGGCTCCTGGACTTGCAGTGAATGGTGGGACTTTTGGGGGGAAAGTTGGAACAATAAAGGGAGTTAAACCTTTGTTCCAGCTGTGTTGCTTCCCTGCCCAGCCCCGGGTCATCACATCAACTTAGGACCACACTTGAGCCCAACATTTCTATCATTAAGTGAGACATTTGTTAAGGGAATTTTGTCCTATTTTATGACCTTTCTTGCCGTAGTTGTTAAGTGTCAAGAGTGTTTACAGCGTGAATGCTATTTTGAGACAACCCAGGAGGAAACTACAGGACACAGAGGTTTGTCTTACAAACAGTAGTTTATATACAAGACTTCTATATACAGACATACACATGGTAGGCACATACCAGGCAAGCAAGCAATCTTCAACTCTACACGGAGAACAACAATGCAGTTAGAACACAACGAGGAGAGTGATACACGAGGAGAGAGAGAGACACCCTCTAATGGCCTCCCTTATATAGACAGTTTCTTAAAGTGGCAGTAGCCCTGCTAACTCATCCTCAGATCATCATCTTGATTTACAGCCTTACAATAGCTGGTCAGCTTTAAAACTTCATTACCCTGACATTAAGTGAATCAATGCAGTTACGTTAGTAACATGATTGTTAAGTGAATCTGGCTTCCCTATTGACTTTGCTTGTCAGGAGGTCGCAAAAGTGGATCACATGACTGCAATTGTCATGAATATGAGTCAGTTGTCAAGCGTCTGAATTTTGATCATGTGCCTATGAGGATGCCACAAGTGTCAAAAATGGTCATGAATTATTTTTTTCAGTGCTGCTGTAACTTCGAATGGTCATTGAATGATTTGCTGTAAGTCGAGGACTATCTGTATACTTGTTTCCTACCTTTTTTTCTAATTGCTACAAGCAGAAACAAGAAGAGAATAGAAAGTTGTTGTAAAAGACAATAGGAAATCATTTGTTTATATCTCTTTTCATCATTTCTGGACTTATGGCTTTGTTTTCTCTTACTTATTTCTTTTTCCTAATTATTAGTGTCTGCCCATTTTTTACCTTTTGAGTTTAAAAACAAATCTAATACAGTTGTAAAAGAAAGAAAGAAAGAAAGCTTAGAAAGTAGAACGACAACTGAAAGCAGGAGCAAGTTACTGTAAATATGGATATCTAAATTAGGAGAAAATTTGATAGGGTAATTAAGTTTTCTCTGAGGTAAGCATGAAAAAAATCTGCTGGACTGACTTTAGGCAGGAACTGAAAGGTTCATTTGCATATCTTGCTAACCACAGCCCAAAAAACACCGCAATAAACATTTTGAGGCTCTTCACAAAATGCAGCCTCTGTTTCATCCTCATCCCACCCTGTGGAGGCAACCTAGAATTTTCCTTTGTTGGTCCAGTTTTAACATACAGTACAGGTAATCCTCAACTTACAACAGTTCATTTAGCAACCGTTCAAAGTTACAACAGAGCTGACTTATGTTTTCATACTTACGACCATTGACCGTCTCCATAGTCAGGCAATCAAAATCCAGATGCTTGGGTACTGACTCCTACTTATGACAGTTGCAGTATCCAGAGGTCACATCAGGGGTGGGTTCTACTTACCTTTACTACCGGTTCGCAATGGGATTGCAGAAGCTTCTGCACATGCGTAGATCGCCTATGACAACATCCGGGCTGGTGGATGGAGCCTCCCGCCGGTTTTACTACTGGTTCTTGCAAACCGGTCTGAACTGGGGGCAAACCACCACTGAGTCACATGATCAATGGTTGTGACCATCTGATGAGCAATGGGGGAGCCAGGTTAACAGCCCTGCTACTAACTTAACAACTACAGTGATACAGGAGAATGGAATAGAATAACAGAGTTGGAAGGGACCTTGGAGGTCTTCTAGTCCAACCCCCTGCTTAGGCAGGAAACCCTACACCACTTCAGACAAATGGCTATCCAATCTCTTCTTAAAAACTTCATGTTGGAGCGTTTACAACTTCTGGAGGCAAGTGGTTCCACTGATTAATTGTTCTAACTGTCGGGAAATTTCTCCAGCAATATGCTGACTCTGTAAACTGCTGAGAGAGGGCTGTAAAAAGCACGTACAAGTGCCAAGTGCTAATAAGTGTAAAAAAGGTCATGTCACTTTTTTTCAGTGCTGTTGTAATTGGAAAAAAATATAATTGTTGTAAGTCTAAGATTACCTGTGTAATTGTAAGTACTGAGTCTGTTGATTTTCTGTTACTGATTCATCAAACATCCTGGCCTGAATGTGGTTTTCGTAATCTGAGACTTCTAACCAGGACACAGAGATTCTTTCCTTCACTCCCACTCAACCTGCAAACTTTAGATGTGGGTTTGACTCCTGAGTTCACTGTAACAGCCTCCCTTCAGAACCACGGGAAGGATATTTCCTCCCGATCAGCTGGGACTTGGGAGGCAGAGAATAGATGGGGGCGGGGCCAATCAGAATTTTTACTACCGGTTCTCCGAACTACTCAAAATTTCCACTACAGGTTCTCCAGAACTGGTCAGAACCTGCTGAAACCCACCCCTGGTCTCAACATCTTTTTTACATCATGGTGAGGAAAACTCTGCCCTCTGGAATGAATTACCCCCGGACATATGAAGGATCCCCAACCTCCGTGCCTTCCATCGTGCAGTGAAGACCCTGTTATTCCAGCAAGCCGCTCTGATGGGCTAAATGATTTTAATTTGGTTTTAATGGGGTTTTAAAAATTGGTTTTAAAATGAGAGTTTTAAATTCGGCCTATGATTTAATTATTTTAATCTGCTTTTAAATTCTATTTTTGTACATTGTTTTTATTATGGCTGTTCACCGCCCTGAGTCCTTCGGGAGAAGGGGGGTATATAAATAAAATAAAATAAAATAATAATAAAATAAATAAATAACTGGATGCAGTATTCCAAGTGTGCAGCCTTAAACAAGGAATGTCGTAAAACTCATTTAACAATTGTCTCCCTTAGCAACTGAAATGTTGGGCTCAGTTGTGGTCATAAATCGAGGAGTGTTTGTATTCCATGGCTATTTGAAAAGACCGCTTGATTAAAATTGTGAAAGAGATGTGTTTGTTTTGCCTCCAATGAGTTCATTAAAACTTTTCTGCCGATTGGCTGTGCTTTCTACTGTTTTTAGTACTTTGGAAGGGAGGCAGGACTGCTTTACCTACTTATACAACATTTTGTGTACCCCGCTGGCTCCATTCAGGCATTACCAACTATATCCCCTAGTTCTGAGCACTGCTATTACTTGTAGCAACTACTACTAAAACTTGTATCTGTTTGTTTGTCACCTTCAATTAGTAGAAACAATGCATCACAGGGCAACATTTTTTGAATCAAAGTCTCTCAAATTTGCTAACTTAAAGAATGTGTACCAGTCTGGGATCTGTTGCTCCTATGGAGCAGCTTATTGGACCTGCTCAGTGGACTTTTGAGAACTTAATCGATGGATCCATTGATGGACTTTTGAGAAGCTAAGGAGCAAAGCTAAGAAACAGAGATCCAGAACCTCTGAAAAGACTCCGCAAATTTATTAGGAAACAGGGTCATTGCTAGGAGGAGATAACTCTACATTTTGTGAGGGTTGGTCAGCAGCATCATTATCAGCTCCAGCCTCCTCCAGCATCTGTTTGTATTGACGCTTGAAGAACCCAACCTAGAGAGAGAGAGAGAGAAGTGAAAGTAAGAGGAACAGAAAGCAAACATGAGATTTCTCCTCCAGCAAAACAAGAATACCAGCACTTTGTGCATGTTTTTCCAACTTTGGCACCTTTAAGATATGTGGACTTCAACTCCTAGAATTCTCCGGACAGCCATGCTGGAATTCTGGAAGTTGAAGTCCACGTATCTTAAAAGTTGCCAAGCTTGGGAAACCCTGTCTTAGTGCTTAAGAGAGTTGCCAAGACTCAGAGGACTATGAAAACTATACCCTCACATTTGGCCAAGGTCTTGATTCCTAACTCCACAAAAGGTTGATGAACAGCCATATACCGTATTTTTCTGTGTATAAGACGCACTTCCCCCCCTCAAAGTGGGTGGAAATGTCTGTGCGTCTTATAGAGCGAAAGTTGCCGAAGCCCCGCCTGCCCACCAGCCCCCACCCTTCGGCTTCTGCCTCCCAGCAATTTGCCTTCTTGCAGCAAACAGCAAACAGTCAACTTCAGTACAGCCTGATTTAGCACAAGCAGCTGATTGGCAGTTGGATCTGCCTCCCGGAATACTATAGATCAGCTGTTCCAGGCTGTGGGGATCCCTGTTGTCGCCGTCACCGCCAATCATCATTGCCGCTTCCGCGCGCCCCATTTTCGGCCTCCATGTGCCCCATTTTTGGCCCATTCCAGATGGCGGGGATAGGCAGTGGCAATCCCTGTCGCCTGGAACGGGCCGAAAACAGGACACACTTAGGCTTAAAATGGAGTGTGCGGAGGCCAAAAATGGGACATGTGGAGGTGGCGATAGGTGGCAGTGGTGATGGGCGGTGATGGGCAGCGGTGATCCCCGCAGCTGGAACAGATGATAGGCGGAAGGCAGATCCAACCGCCAATCAGCTGCTCATGCTAAATCAGGCTGTGCTGAAGCTGACCAGGCTGTGTGCTGTTTGTTGCAAGGAGGCAAATTGCTGGGAAGCAGAGGCAGATCTTTTTTTTTCTTGTTTTCCTATCCAAAAGCCAGGTGCTTCTTATAGTCCGGAGTATCTTATAATCTGAAAAATACGGTAACTCCTTTGATGAGAAATCTTTTGAACATGCAGACATGTTAAAAGACATGTTGCACAATTCAAAATATAATTGGGAGGGACAGCAAGAACTCCATTCTCTACCCTTTCCCTCCCCAGGTTCCACTTCACCTTATACAAAGCTGCAGCTGTCATAGCTAGAAGGATTAAGCCCCCAAAAGAGCTGCCAATGATAACAGGGATGCTGTTGTAGATCTCGATCCGCTCCACCACTGTCTGCACCTGGGAATGGTGGGGAAGACAATGTCTTAGAAGTTGGACACAGTCTGACAGCCCAGGCATCCAGGTGTCAAGGACCAGTTCTCGTCTTTAGACATCACTTTCCTCCAAGGGTTGGGAAAGAAAGTCTTGAGGCTCAGCTTCCTGTCTACACTCCACATCATCCCCTTCTTTTTTACCTGAGTTTGTGGAAAGCCCTCTGGCTGTGTGTATTTTCTCTTGTTATAAGAAATCTGTCCGGAGCTCACCAAAATAATTTTCTTCTGTTGGACCTGGAAGAGAGATTCATTATTTCTGAAAGATGATCTGATATTTGCGGAGGAGGAGGAGGAGGAGGAGGAGGAGGAGGAGGAGGAGGAGGAGGAGGAGGAGGAGGAGGAGGAGGAGGAGGAGGAGGAGGAGAAAAATCCAGAAGAAGAAGGAGAAGGAGGAGAAGGAGAAGGAGAAGGAGAAGGAGAAGGAGAAGAAGAAGAAGAAGAAGAAGAAGAAGAAGAAGAAGAAGAAGAAGAAGAAGAAGAAGAAGAAGAAGAAGAAGAAGAAGAAGAAGATACAAAGCAAGATGGAGCAGGAAATCCTCTTCCGCAAAAGAAATTTGAAGGTCCCAACCCTGTTGATTATCCTGCAAAGCTTTAAAGACTTGGCTGTTTACCTCAGTCTGGGACTCAGAATGTGTTAACGGCCCCATTACATGGCTTTACTATTATTGGATTAATCATCATGGCTGCTGTTATTTTATGGGTGCTTTTATTGCTTTAATGTTTTTTTAAATTGTTTTAGAATTGTAAGCCAGGGTCACTTGGTTGAATTGAGTAGCTATCAAATATTTGGCCTGGAGCAGGACTATTTTGTGTATATCTCACACTTCAAAAAACCCAACCTGGGATGTCCAATGGAAATTGATGTCTCCTTTGATCTTGAACTCCAGTGGCCTTTTGTCTATCTTCAGTGACAAAACATTACACTGGATGATTTTGCAAGAAGCAGTGGAACAGTCCTGAGGAGATGGAGAGAGAATAAAAAAGATAAGGCCACAATAAGGCCAAAGTGGGGTGGGGGTGGAGAATGATACAAGGACAAAATGGCCCTTGACAAACTGCAATTCTGCCCTAGTAGTCCAAAATTAAATTCAAAACTATCTTTATAAATTATATCATTTTTTTCAAAAATCCGTAGTCCTACCTCAGGATTGTCATATTTATTCAAGTGGCATATGGCAATTCTCATAAATCAATACATATGACTTCTCCCTGAAATGCAGCTTTTCTTCCTAAAGAAAAGGATCAGCATGCTCACCAAATGGGGCTGTGCCTCATCTGACAGAAGATCTTTGGAGCCTGGAGTTTCTCTCTCCAAGACACACTTGGCCACTTCAGGCTGCAGAAAAAGAGAGGTCCAGTCATTAGTAACAGAAGGTGAAGGATGGAACAGAACACAAAAGGTGACATCTTTTGCTTCTCCTCAGTAAGACCTTTGCTTCTCCAAAACCTGGTTCCAAGTGAGTTCCAGAAGCTGCGAGAAGAATCTTCAATCAAGGTTTGTAGATCCTCAGATCTTTAGCAGAGTTTCAACCAAAGGACTTCTTTAAAACAAGACAGGAACCCAATTCTCACTGTTGAGGATGGAGGAGTTGTACTGATTCAACCTGATCTAAAACCACACCTTCCAAAAATGCACTAAACACCCACATAGATTCCCCTTGAGGGAAGTCACCCCTCCTAGAAGAATGAAATATTCTGAGGAATATTTTAAAAGGCAGAATATTATATTTCCTCTAAAAGAGAAATTGAAATCTTAAGGGAGACAGAAACTCAGAGCTTCAGCTCCCTGTCCCTGCCCCCACCTCCCAAGCAGATATTTGGTGTCCATTTAGAAAGACTGGGCCAGCCTATCTACAAAACAAAAAACCTTCAGGTCCAGGATGATGGGATTATCCTTCGGGGCAAAGCCATTCAGCCACAATAGGAATTGCCAACAAGCCCCTTCATTGCATTAGCAAGCTTCAACTAAGCTTGACTCAGATAACCTACAAAATTAGCTATGACCCCTGCATAGCCCCATGGGAGTCTGACAGCAACCAATAGAATACATGCTCTTGCCACAGGAACAGGAAGCTCAAGTTCAAAGCCCAGAGAAGGTATAAATAACCCTCACTCTCCACTCCATGTGTTCAACTGCACCAGGACCATGTGTTTGATGGTTCTGCTCCATTAAACCATCTTTCCAATCAGCCTCCATGTTTCCACTGTCTTGCTCCCCACTTGGAACTGAACCAGATGGATATTTCTTCCAACACCCTGTTACCTAGCAGATTAATGAATCAGAATGGCCCAGGCTGGACAGTCTGGTGAGATGGGTCAAATCACATCACAAGGTGAAGTGCTTCAATAAACTGCATGGTCAGCAACCGATTCACGGAGGCTGAATATCTCCAGCACATGTTTTCCCAGCCAGGGGGTTCTTCAGTGGAATGACCAGAAGGCCACAACGAAATAATCCAAGATAGATAGCATACCTCGGAAGGAATTACTTGAAACACATCCCACATTGGGTTCCCTTTCAGTTTTACTGGGATCCAAAATGTCACTGTGAAAGGAATGCTTCGTTCATGAAGATTCTTCACCTGGAAAAAACACACCCTCTGATCAAGAGTTCCCACCAATTTTCCACCAGAAACAGGTCCTCCCTCCCTTCCGGTGCTGCTCTCTAAGAAAGTGAAAAGAAGTGGTAGCATCAGATGTCACAAAGTAGACCGTGCCCTTGAAGCTGCAAGCAGGGAAAGGAAGGGAAGCATGTCACAGAACTCTCAAGTTGGTAGGGACTTTAGAGATCATCAGGTCCTCTAAACACCTCTAATCATGTCTTTTTGGCTCCTCCACTTTGTCTCCAAAGGTTCCTTTCGATTTGTAACAGTAACAGAGTTGGAAGGGAACTTGGAGGTCGTTTAGTCCAACCCTCTGGTCACGCAGGAGACCTATACTAGGGATTCGAACTGCTGAACTGCTGACCTTTCTGATTGACAAGCTCAGTGTCTTAGCCACTGAGCCTGATAAGCAAAGGCTCAGTTCCTTCTCCATTACCTTACAAGTATATTTTCAGGGATGGTTTATAATTTTATTTAATCCTTTTGATCTTGCTATTCATCTGCAAAAGACTAGCAACCTTGGTATGATCAATGCTCACTATTTCGATACAAATTATTCAATGTTATGTTTATTTATTTATTGGTTATTTATTTATTGGTTCAATTTATATGCTGCCCTTGTCCGGAGACTCAGGGCGGCTTACAATGAGTCAAGCAATAGCCTTCATATTTTTGTATATACCTGCTTAGTAGGGCTTTCGGCCCCCCCTAAGCGGTGTTCTTTTTTATACAAAGTCAGCTTATTGCCCCCACAATCCGGGTCCTCATTTTATCTACCTAGGAAGGATGGAAGGCTGAGTCAACCTTGAGCCTGGTGAGATTTTAACTCGCAGTAATCGCAGGTAGCTGGCAGCTAAGTGCTACTTAACAGCACTTTAGTCTGCTGCGCCACCAAGGCTCCTATGTTTAAGTATTACTTTATGTTAGACTTCAAACTGAGGCTGTCATTATGGTGTAGATCGGGGTCCCCAATCCCTGGGCCGCAGCCTGGTCAGAACTGGGCTGCACAGATGGCAGACAAGAGGGTGTTCGCACAGAAGCTTTGTTTGTATGAATGGTGGCTGCTTGGCCTCACTCAAAGCTCCCCTCGTGTGAGTGGTGGCCACTTGTGCTCACGCATGAAGCTCCCTTCTCACGAGTGATGTGTGCATGCGCTCACCACTCATTCAATTGGAGCTGCACGCTCAAGCCAGCTGACTACACACAAGGAATATCCCCCCTTACACACATACACACACCAGGGGTGGGTTCTAATTTTTTTTACTACCGGTTCTGTGGGCGTGGCTTATTTTGTGGGTGTGGCTTGAAGGTCATGTGACTAGGTGGGCATGGCTAGCTGGTCAGAGTCATTTCTGGAAGGTCCTCACACTTACGACCAAGTCCTCGCACTTACGACCGAACTCATTTGTTTGCTTTTAACACTGTTCAGCTGTATGACGGCCCTTTGAAGCCCCACGGCAAGAGTTTAAACAGTTTTTTTCCCTCTAGTCATCAGCTGGGACTCAGGAGGCAGCAATAGATTGGGGGTGGGACCAAATAAAAGGTAAGAATAACGTGGGTGGGCGGGGGGGGAGAACCGGTTCGGTGACGTCATATCGTCACCGCTACCGGCTCGGTCGAACCGGACCAAACCGGGAGGAACCCACCACTAACACACACCCCACCAAGCCTCAAAGCTGGAAAGGTTGGGGTCTGCTGGTGTAAATTATTCTGTTTGTGGGCTTCAAAAAATTTAGCAAGGGGTTCTCTGTCCGGTTGCTGGATGGGCGTGGCCATGGTGGGGTTGGCCTCCTGCACCATGGGGGGGGGCGTTTTTATCCTCCCCTGGCTCCAGAGGCTTTCTTCAAGCCTCCGGGAGGGTGAAAATGGCCTCCCCAGGCTCCGGAGGTCATCTGGAGGCCAGAAACGGAGCAGTTTCCAGCCTTCCCAAGCTTCCGGTAGGCCCATTTTTTGCCCTCCCTGAGCCTCCGGGTGTGCCCTGTACTTAACTGCCTCCAAAACAGACAGCGTTTTGGGAGGGGTGGGGTGGGCGGGGCCAGCCAGGAGTGGGATTTGGGGGTTCTCTGAACTGCACAGAATCTTACCTAGAGGAACACCTGCGAACCCCCAGCAGCCCACCCCTGTTTGTAGATGTTCCGCCCATGCGGAAGGAATAGAAAAAGATTGATGATATTTTAAAATACGTGCGCTTTACAGGAAGTCTTCAACTTGCAGCAATTCGTTTAACCATCATTTGAAGTTGCAATGGCGCTGAAAAAAAGTGACTTATGACTGGTTCTCCCACATATGACTGTCACAGCATCCCCAAGTCACATGATCAACATTCATTTGACAATTGGCATATATTTATAATGGTTGCAGCATGTGGTCTCCCTTTGTGACCTTCCCCGTCAGCTTCTGACAAGCAAAGTCAATGGGGGAAGCCAGATTTGCTTAACGGCCACATGATTAACTGCAGTGATTTGCTTAACAACTGCCTTGTTTTGCAATGGAAATTCTAATCCCAATTGTGGTTGGATGTCGAGGACTATCTACAAAAGGAAGTCCCTGCAGAAAGTCCTCTGTTAAAAGGTTTAAGCCAATTGCTCTCAACAATGCTGTTTGTTTTTTTTTATTTATTTACTGAAGGTGGACAATAATATATAAGTCTACATATATTCAAAAATGTGAAACTTCCCATGCCCCTCATTTAACATGCATCTATTCTACAACTAAAAAGGGATGTGATGGCTCAGTGGCTAAGATGCTGAGCTTGTCGATCAAAAGGTCGGCAGTTCAGTGGTTCGAATCCCTAGTGCCACGTAATGGGGTGAGCTCCTGTTACTTGTCTCAGCTTCTGCCAACCTAGCAGTTTGAAAGCAGATAAAAAATGCAAGTAGAAAAATAGGGACCACCTTTGGTGGGAAGGTAACAGCATTTGGTGTTTAGTCATGCCGGCCACATGACCACAGAGACGTCTTCGGACAGCACTGGCTCTTCGGCTTTGAAATGGAGATGAGCACCGCCCCCTAGAGTCGGGAACGACTAGCACATATGTGCGAGGAGAACCTTTACCTTTACCGTTTTATTCTACAACTCCAGGAATATCACCTATTTTGCTGCCTTAAGTTAAAACACAACCCTATTTAAAAGAACACCATTTAAAGACGGTTGATGACTTTAAGATGTGTGGACTTCAAATCCCAAAATTCCCTAGCCCCACTTTTCTCCTCTTCCCACCAACCTCCAGACTACAATTTCTTATGCCTTTTGCCCTTCACCTCATATCGGTGTTCAACGCTCTTCCGTGCGTCTTCTTGGCCAACGGTGAAGTTCATATACTTGGTGGATTCCTCGCCCCTGAGAAGATTTAACAGAAAAAAGAACTTTGGTAGAAATGGAAGATACCTAAGACAGCATCCTTGAGAGAAGGATGTGGGTTGCAGAGTCCACATTCCGTCTCCTTTTTAAAATATCACTTACATGTTGATCAGGAGGTTTACAGCATATCTGACAGGCAAAGTGGCTTCATAACTAACATCCTTGGTGCTGTTGCCCCCGTTTTCACTGAACAAGTGGAAGAAAAAATGATTTTATTTCATCAGGAAATTCTAAAACAATCTATATTATTCTATCACATGGTGCTTTTTACATCTCGGTCCCCATCATGCACTGTAGCAAAAATGCTTTGACATAATATATTGCATGAATCTTTAGCTACTTTTTTGCTTCTCCATCTGTATTAATATAAATCTTCCTTCATTTTCCCCAAGGGACAGTATTCTTGAAATTTTAAAATTTATAATATTTCATAGCCTTGGGAGAAAAACTGAGCAAGAAGCCTACAAAATTAGTACAGGTAAGTTAAAAATTAAATCCCAGTATGATAAAAATACCATACTATAGATAAGTACACAGTGTTTTTGACATCTTTGTAAATCCATTTCAGCTAAATATTTTTTTTTTGCTGCCCTCATAATTATAAAGGAGTCCAGCGGTGTTTTACTAAAAATATGATTTACATTCATGCATTTTCAAATATTTGGTCCTTGAGGATCACAGTCTACCTGAATTTACTTTCTGCTAGTTCTAGATCTCCACTGAAGTCACACGTCCCCAAGAGACTGGTGGCACAATAGTTAGAATGCAGTATTGCAGGCTAACTCTGCCGACTGCCAGCAGTTCGATCCTGACTGGCTCAAAATTGACTCAGCCTTCCATCTTTCCAAGGTCGATAAAATAAGGACTCAGATTGTTGGGGGAATATGCCAACATTTGTAAACTGCATAGAGTGAGCTAAAAGCACTATGAAGCAGTATCTAAGTCTAAGTGCTATTGCTTACATATAACACTGGACAACCTATTTAGGTTTCATTAGTTTTCTACATACTGCAGTGAATACTCAACTGCAATAGCTTCATTGACCTCAAGGTCTTCTGTTTTTCATTTTCCTAATGAGAAATTTGTAATAAGTGTTCAGAGAAATCTCAGGGCACCCCAATAAAACAGCTTGAAAGCTGTGCAGTAGAGTCTCTCACGCTGGAGGACTGGCACCCAAATAATTTATATCTTGAAATAGTTAATATCAGGGGGATCCTTGGTGCTCTCTGAGCATGGTTGTTTTCTTGCAGATGGTTCATTACCCAAACTAGGTAACATCATCAGTGCAGAGTTGACTAGCCTTGGTGGCGCAGCAGACTAAAGTGCTATTAAGTAGCACCAGCTGCCTGCAATTACTGCAAGTTCAAATCTCACCAGGCTCAAAGTTGACTCAGCCTTCCATCCTTCCGAGGTAGGTAAAATGAGGATCCGAATTGTGGGGGCAATAAGCTGACTTTGTATATAAAAGAGCACCGCTTAGGGGGCCCCGAAAGCCCTACTAAGCAGGTATATACAAAAGTATGAAGGCTTTTGCTTAACGCATTGTAAGCCGCCCTGAGTCTCCGGAAAAGGGCAGCATATAAATCGAACCAAGAAAGAAAGAAAGAAAGAAAGAAAGAAAGAAAGAAAGAAAGAAAGAAAGAAAGAAAGAAAGAAAGAAAGGTCTGCAAGAAAACAACCAAGCTCAGAGAGCACCAAGGACTTCTCTCTCTCTCTCTCTCTCTCTCTCTCTCTCTCTCTCTCTCTCCCTCCCTCCCTCCCTCCCTCCCTCCCTCCCTCCCTCCACCCTCAAAAGCAACTGAATAATGTTGACTTCTATTAACCAATAAAACCCAGGAGCACGGATGATACCTGTCAGCTTTGACCACAATCTGCAGCGTGTCCCCTAGGCTAGCATCTGGGGAGACATCAAAAGTGGCAACAAAAATAGCCTGAAACATGCAAAGATGGAGAGAGTAAGTGGGGTACAGCTGCAGACTTCCTCAACTGCTGTTGGCAGTCAACACAAATAGAAAAAAGGAAGCAGATCTCACCTCTGCCCCACTCCAGAAAATAGGGTGGTTGATCTTACAGATGGCATTATGGCTGGGCTCTTCTTCCAGGGCAGGGCATTGGACTCGTGACACCTTTCTGCTGGCCTAAGACAGGGGATACATACAAAGTTTTGAGAGGTGGAACATAATTTCAGCATTCCTAGGTAGCCCAGACAGCAAACACAAACAAATTCTACTTTACAAGCTACATTAACAGAATCTATCGGGTCTGAAAGTGCAATTCTCCCACCGTCCCCTTTACAGCTTGAGAGATTAGTGAGAGTCCCTTCTGAACTTCTTGGTCTACCCAATATGCAGCTCTGGGCTATGCTGTCTCTTATCTGAGCAACAAAGAGCAACAAACATGCTTAGGGGACTGGAAGCTAAAACATATAAAAAACAATTGCTGGAATTGGGTATGTCTTGTCTGATGAAAAAAAGGACACGGAGAGACATGATAGCAGTGTTCCAATATCTCAGGGGTTGCCACAAAGAAGACGGAGTCAAGCTATTCTACAAAGCAAATCTGAGGCCAGGACAAGAAGTGGAAACTAATTAAAGAGAGAAGCAACCTGGAACTAAAGAAATTTCCTGCCAGTTAGAACAATTAATCAGTGGAACCACTTGCCTCCAGAAGTTGTGAATGCTCCAACACTGGATGTTTTTAAGAAGAGATTAGACAACCATTTGTCTGAAATGGTATCGGGTTTCCTGCCTGAGCAGGGGGTTGGACTAGAAGACCTCCAAGGTCCATTCCAACTGTTATTCTATTCTGTTATTATCTGATTGTTCCCTAGAAAGCATATCTTATCTAGTCTCCCTAGGCCTTTTCCACATACCATGACATACAGTATAGCAATCCAAGTAGATCTGCCTCTATTCTGCACCTCTGCTGGCATCCTTTATTCTCTTACCTGTTGTAGCAAGGTGACTTTGCGATAGGACAGCCCTGCAGGGTAGAAGAAGCGTAGAGTGCTTCCATAGGAGTCCTCCCCGTGGTTCTGAAGGGAGGCTGTTATGGTGAACTCGGGAGTCAAACCCACATCTAAAGTTTGCAGGCTGAGTGGGAGTGAAGGAAAGAATCTCTGTGTCCTGGTTAGAAGTCTCAGATTATGAAGGATGTTTGATGAATCAGTAATAGAAAATCAATAGACTCAGTACTTACAATTATACAGGTAATCCTTGACTTACAACAATTATAATTTTTTTCCAATTACAACAGCACTGAAAAAAGTGACTTATGACCTTTTTTTACACTTATTAGCACTTGGCACTTAGACTTATATACCACAGTGCTTTTACAGCCCTCTCTAAGCGGTTTACAGAGTCATCCTATTGCCCCCAGCAATCTGGGTCCTCCTTTTACCCACCTCGGAAGGATGGAAGGCTGAGTCAACCTTGAGCCTGGTGAGATTCGATTGCCAAATTGCAGGCAGCCGGCCATCAGCAGAAGTAGCCTGCAGTACTGCACTCTAACCACTGCACCACCACAGCTCTTATGACCATTGTAACACCCCCATGGTCAGGTGATCGAAATTCAGATGCTTGACTGACTCATATTTATGATGGTTGCAGTGTCCCCAGGTCACGTGATCTCCTTTTGCAACCTTTCTGCCAAGCAAAGTCAGTGGGGAAGCCAGATTCACTTAACAGCTGAGTTACTAACTTCACAAGTGTAGCAAGAAAGGTCATAAAATGGGGCAAAATTCACTTAACGAATGACTTGCTTAGCAACAGAAATTTGGGGCTCCATTGTGCTCATAGGTCAAAGATTACTTGGATTTGCATACATCAATATAAAAAGGAAAACACCTTTTGCCACTTGTCACTGGTGAATTTCATAATCGTAATCATAAGTTTATTTATCAAGCATATATATGATAACAGGTAAAAGTATAAACATAATTTGAATACATGAAAAGAGTAAGAGTAAAAAGGAATATTAGGACAGGGATGATAGGCACGCTGGTGCCCTTATGCATGCCCCTTACAGACCTCTTAGGAATGGGGTGAGGTCAACAGTAGATAGTTTAAGGTTAAAGTTTTGGGGGTTTGGGGAAGAAACTACAGAGTCAGGTAGTGCATTCCAGGCTGAAGTCATATTTTCTGCAATTGAGTTTGGAGCGGTTTACCTTGAATTTGTATCTATTATTTGCTCGTGTATTGTTGTGGTTGAAGCTGAAGTAGTCATTGACAGGAAGGACATTGTGGCAGATAATTTTATGTACTATGCTTAGGTCAGACTGAAGTCAGCGTATTCTAAATTGTTTAAGACCAAAATCTGGAGTCTGGTGGCATAAAGTATTTTATTGCGGTTAGAGGAATGGAGGACTCTTCTCGTAAAATATCTCAGTGGCCCTTATATTTATCATGAGCAATTTCCCACATTGCTCTCAATAGGTCTTAGTGCACGTAATATAGGCTTGATCCAACCCTTTCTCTTTAATTGAAGATTAACTGAAATCTTATCAAGAGTGCTTATTAGCCAAGCAACTCCAAATCAGTAAGAGCTTATTCCATTCAAATAAGTTTCAAGGCATCTTGTTATGTTTTTAACTTAATAGAGTTCCAAGCAGTACTGTTTGATCTAACAAGCACAGTATATGTACAGATTAGTGATAAGACTGTACAAAGCAGTACTATAGATATAACCAATCAGAATGAAGGAATAAGTGGATAATTTTTTTTAAAAATTAAATTCTCTATGGAATGATAATGCAGAGTGGCTGGATGAATTTATAACAATTTTGCATAACAGAAAGGACTGAAAAATGTTTTGGTCATAGAAACCTTCCCAAGTTGTTAGAAACGTTAATTTGGTAAAACATTCAGAATCTGGCTGGCTGCAGAATTCTGGGAGTTGGTCCATACCGCTTAAGTTACCAAGGTTGAGAAAGACTGCCATAGATAACAGAAATGTAAGGCAGAAGTTGTGGGAGAAAATATTTCTCTTACCCTGAGAAAGTAAACGAGGTTTGCAAAATGTCTTCACATAGCCCATCATTCCCACAGTTCTTCTCAAAGGGGAGCTGGAAGAAAGAAAGAAAGAGAGTGAGAGAGACAGAAAGAAGGAAAGAGAGAGAGGGAGGGAGAGAGAGGGGGGAGGGAGGGAAGGAAGGAAGGAAGGAAGGAAGGAAGGAAGGAAGGAAAGAAAGAAAGAAAGAAAGAAAGAAAGAAAGAAAGACCTTAAAGACAAAGTACACCTCAATTTTGATGGTTTGACTCTATTTCTTGAACCTTGCACCAATATTCTTTTCTTCTATGGATTTGGTTTCCTTACCTATGACAACAATTTACAGTACAGTAACTGTACAGTAACTGAAAGACAAGTCAAAATCACCCCGAGAGTTCGTGGCATTTAATAAGGGTAGCCTACAGCTCATATGCATCTGACCAGCTTCCCCTTCCTTTCTGCTAAATAGAAATTTCTGAAAGTGACAGCTGCTGGCTGCCCCCACTGCTCTGCTGTAGCCCCACTCATTACTGATATGTGATCTTCTGTTACTACCTTACAAGTCTAACTCGCTTTGTTCCTCCCCACCACTCAATTGTGTATAGAGTGCCAGGGGGCATACCTAATGCTTCCTCCTCCCATTTGTCTTCACAACAACCCTATGAGATAGGTTGGGCTCAAAGAGAGGGTTGGATCTGAAAGTCACCCGGTGAGCTTCCACAGCTGAGGGTGGACCAGATCCTGAGTCTCTCTCTGCTTCTAGTCCAACCACTTCACCACTAAATGTCTATGGAGATTCTCAGTCAACCAGGTCATAGTTGATGCAAAGGTGCTTTTTCAAAAGGCAACTGGATTTTCTTTGTTTTTTCTTGAAGACATTTCACTTCTCATCCCAGAAGATTCCATTCTTCCATTCCACATCCTTCCATTCTCCACCATTCATTCAGAATGAAGAAGCTTCTGGGATGAGAAGCGAAACATCTTCAAGCAAAAAACAAAGTCCAATAGCCTTTTGAAAAAACACCTTGGGTGTAACCTTCATCACTACAAACCCTGGTTTTTGGACTAAAAGAGAGAGAGAGAGACTGGCCCAAAGGCCCCAGGGACCTTCTGTGGCCAGAATGGGGGAAGGACATGAACTTGGGTCTCCCCACTCCTACTCCAACATCTTCTCACCACTATACAACATAGTTCTTGGATTGAGAAGGATTGGCCCAAAATGCTCCAAGAAGTTTCTATAAGTGAGAAGTCTAGAGAGTCTCAGTCATCTGGGTCATGGTCCCAAAGATGTTTTTTCAGAAGGCAACTGGACTTTCTTGCTGTTGTTGTTTTGAAGACCTTTTGCTTCTCATCCAAGAAGCTTCTTCAGCTGTGACAGAATAGTGGGGAATATAAATCCTTCCATTCCCCACTATTCTGTTAGAGCTGAAGAAGCTTCTTGGATGAAAAGCAAAACATCTTAAAAAAAAAAAATAAGAAAATCCAGTTGCCTCCTGAAAAAGCACTTTTGGGACATTTCTATGATTGAGGGTAGAAGAAAACCTGGATTTCCAATTCCTTGGCCAGCATTGTAACCACAATCCTGTTCCAGCTTTCAGGGGACTGGCCCAAAGATACTTAGTTAGCTTTCATGGCTGAAAAGGTCTTCAATCTGGCTTTCCCCCCAGAGCAGTGGTGGGTTGCCCCCGGTTCACACCGGTTCTATAGAACCAGTAGTAAAACCGGCAGGAGGCTCCGCCTACCGATCCCAATGTCATCAGAACACTTCTGCGCATGCACAGAAGAGTGTGTGCGGCCCTGTTGTGAATCGGCAGTAAGTAGAACCCACCCCTGCCCCAGAGATGGTATTCGGGCGAACTGGTAGCATCAACAATCAGTTGGCCCCACCCACCCAGCCCCACTCTATCCTGTCCTTTATTTCCTGCTCTGTAGCTCATCTCAATCGCACAGCACAGCTGATTTCCTCCCCCCCCGCATTGTTCTATTTACCGTTGCTGACTTGGAAGATAAGCAGCTGAACTTGTAAATGCTCCATTTTCAGCGCTGCGCACAAGCGCCTTAGACGCACAAGTGTGCAAAGTGCGTGCGAATGCGCAAAGCACACACTCACTGAACCAGTTGCTAAACTGGCAGCATTCCACCACTGTTTCCCCCTCAATCCTAGTCTAACACTTTCACCACTACGACACAATGGCTCCAACTGTTGCTGGATTTTGGGGTACCATGATAAATCTTAGGGACAGTCACCTCGGCTATGTAGTTTGGCTTCGAACATTTGCTCAGGATGGGCAGGAGATCTGGGACTTTAGCAACGGATTTTCCTGTGAGGTTATAATTCAACCTTAAAGTGACGGGGGTCACGGTATCCTCAGCACCAACCTGAGAGAGGCAACACAGGGGGGAAAAAAAATCTAAAAATGCATACTGTAATCAGCTCCTTCTGCAAAAAGAATGAACCACTTTTTTTTCTGTCATCAAAACAATGAATTACAGATAGTCCTCGACTTACAACCATTCGTACAGTGACCATTCGAAGTTACAACGGCGCTGAAAAAAGTGACTTATGATTGTTTTTCATACTTTTTACACTGCAGCATCCCCATGGACACATGGTCAAAATTCAGGTGTTTGGCAACTGGTTCATATTTATGACGGCTGCATTGTCCTTATCACCTTTTGCAACTTTCTGACAAGCAAAGTCAATGGGGAAGCCAGATTCGCTTACTAACTTAACAACTGCAGTGATTCACTTAACAACTGCGGCTAGAAAGGGGCAAAACTCACTTAACAACTGCCTCGCTTAGCAACGTAAATTTTGGGCTGAATTATGGTCGTACGTCAAGGAGTACCTATACTTCTTTTTAAGAGGGCACAACATTGCCAAGAGTGCCCTCAGTATCCAAGTGAATGCCACAAATATTTTTTTTGCTGTATCCAAAGACTCTCACTGCCCACCCCGCCCCAAAGAAGTAATAAAACTGTGCAGCCATATGAAAACTGCAACAACTTTAAATAGGTAGTCCTCAACTTACAACACTTCGTTTAGTGACCGTTCGAAGTTACAATGGTACTGAAAAAAGTAACTTATGACCATTTTTCACACTTACGACCATTGCAGCACCCCATGGCCATGTGATTTAATAGAATAACAGAGTTGGAAGGGATCTTGGAGGTCTTCTAGTCCAACCCCTTGCTTGAGAAGGAAACCCTATACCATTTCAGACAAATGGTTGTCCAATCTCTTCTTAAAAACTTCCAGTGTTGGAGCGTTCACAACTTCTGGAGGCTGACTAAGGCATTATAAAGTGGAATTAACACTTCATGTGATCTTGATTTTATCCCTCTGTTTATGCAGCCTAGAACTGTGTTGGCTTTTTTGGTAGCTGCTGCACACTGCTGGCTCCTATTTAAATGATTTTCCACCAGGACTCCAAGATCCCTCTCACTGTTACTATTATTGAATGTGGTACCACATATACTGCACTTATGCATTTTGTTTTTCTTGCTTAAGTGTAGATTTACATTCAAATGCTTGACAACTGGTTCAAATTTATGACGGTTGCAGTGTCCTGGGGTCATATGATCCCCTTTTGACAAGCAAAGTCAATGCAGAAGCAAGATTCACTTAACAACCCTGTTACTAACTTAACAACTGCAGTGGTTCATTTAGCAACTGTGGCAAGAAAGGTCGTAAAATGAGGCAAAACTCCCTTAACAAATTTCTCACATAAATTCTGGGCTCAATTATGATCGTACGTTGAGGACTACCTATATATATATATATATCTCCAGAAGACATGTTCTTACAATGTTATATTTCTTATCAGGGTTTCTCTGCACAGAATGGCACAAAACAGGCCCATTCCGGAAATATTGCCTCAACTGACTTCCTGTCTTTCAGGAATCTTCAGTGAGGTTAATTAAAATTCAGCACTGAGATGTGTATAAGCCAGTCATGGATGGGGGCAAGTTTTATGATTTACAAAGGAAGGAGAGAACTTGCTCTTGGTAGTTATCTAGGTCAGGGGTCTCTAACCTTGGCAACTTTAAGGCTTGTAGACTTCAACTCCCAGAATTCCTCAGCCAACAAAGCAAAGATTTATGGACTTCAATTCCCAGAATTCCTCAGCCAGTGAAGCAAAGACTTGTGGATTTCAACTCACAGAGCAAAGCTGGGAATTGAAGTCCACAGGTCTTAAAGTTGCCAAGGTTGGAGATCCCTGATCTAGGTAGCTTGAGGCTTCAAGTGGAGGTGTCCAGGGTGAGCGAGACCAATCAGGTCCCAACCGATTGATATAAAAAGGCAGAAAAATTGTCGTGCTCTGACCACAGACCTTCAGTTTCTCCAAAGATATTTATGGGAAGATAGTCAGGACATGATACCAACTCACAGATAGTTCAATCTGGTAGCTCTGACACTTCTGCTCAAGTCCAACAGAAATGTTTGCTTGCATGGTGGGAGACTTCACTTCTGTGAAGGAGGCTCGGGCCTTTATTCTATGAGAATCCAGGGTCAGGCTATAGGAAAGCTCACTACGGATTTCATCTAGGTGGAAAAAGAAAAAGAAAGAGCTTCAAAATTTTGCCCATGGATTGCTGTTCTTAGAAGAATGTCTACTCTCAGCAGAGTGTAAAAGTTTTGTTGTATCAGGAGAAGAAGGATGGTAATTCCTTTCCCTTTACTTGTCCCTGCCCCATATTTCTGCACAGAAGTTTTTGATAAATGACAATGTCAACTTTTCATCTGAATTTAATGATACCTTGGGGGTCCTTGGTGTTCTTTGAGCTTGGCTGTTTTCTTGCAAATTTTCATTACCCAACTAGGTAACATCGTCAGTGCTAGAAAGGGAGTGAGGTTTGCTCTCTGTTTATATACAAGACAGTGACTTAGTCTGTCAGTGTGATCTTGGTAGTTCCTTAGGCTATTGTTTACTGTTCAGTTGTTTGTCTGACTTGGTAGGTCATTGATTGGGGTGTTGTTAACTGCTTGATTGCTGGTCTAGTGCTAATCTTGATGTTAATCTGTTTAAGTGGGTGTTGATTGCTGGAGAAGAAGTATTTTGGTCTTTTTGCTTCTTTTTTTAAACTTTTGTCTCTTTCAATTGGTATGTAGATGTTGTTTATCTCCGTGTGCCTGTTGATGGCTGATTTGTTTGAGTGAAGGGCTTCCAGGAATTCTCTAATTTGGACTTGTCTAGGATGCTCACAGTTTTCCAGTTGAAATTATGGTGAAGTCTGTCCCTATAATGTGCAATTAAGGAGTTTTCATCATGTCTGCAAGAAAACAACCAAGCTCAGAGACTACGAGGGACTCCAAGCTCAATCCTGAGCTACAATTATTCTCTTCTAATGTAATAATAATAATGAATAATCTGGGGGCACAAAAGCCATCTTGCAAACATTCAGATAAATACAATTGGTGACGGATTATTCTTTTACTTTTATCCAATGTCTACAAGAGGGAGGTGAGCATGCTGTGAGCAAGGAAAATATTAAAATGAGGAAGTTAAATAAAAAGTTAAAACATGACATAGTGGTAACTGATATCAGTTAGGCCAATGTTTCTCAATTTGACAACTTTAAGGTATACGGACTTCAACTCCCAGAATTCCATGTTGCATGGGGAATTCTGGGAGTTGAAGTCCACACATCTTCAAATTGCTAAGGTTGAGAAGCACTGTATTAGATTCTTCAGCGCAGGAGGAGGTAGTGAGAAGTTACCTCAGTAAATATGGAGAAATCCTAGAAAAAATGAACCAGCGACATGGTGTTGGAAGCAGGAGGCCAATAAGAGGCCTATATATCATGCACTTCTTTACATATTTAAATTAACCAAGAATCTGCCCTGCATGGGTTTGAAGGATGTGGATTGCTGTAGGACCCCAAAGGACTACAGCATTTCTCATCACCTCCTAGGAAATCTTGAGTGACTTTTGAAATGGTAAAGCACACTTCTGCCATGCTGGTCACATTCTCCTGAGATGTTGGCCTCTGCCACTGGAAGACTGAGGTTGGGATGGAAGGTGGGTGGAACACAATGGAGACATTCACTCGCAGAACAGGACGAGACCTGGAATCAATAAGAAAAGGGAAGATCATTTTCATTAAGATACTGTGTGTTCAGGAATCAGCAACCAACATGAGCCAGCACAAAACATTTACAGTAGTGGCCAAAATTGTGGAAACCTTTTGGGAAAAGTGTATTTTCTAAAACTAGCTAATAACACCACTTTTTGGAGGGTAGTACCATAAAATTATATATCAATGGAAAGATAATTTAATCAAAAATGTAATGCAATAACTTTTATGAAGGATTTGCTATTAGAACAGCAGTTACAGTATAAAGAAGAAAAGTGAAACACATAGAAAAAACGAGATATAAAAATTATCCCCATAGAAAAAAATGAGATACACAAAAATTGTCATGTCAATTAATACTTAGTTGGGTAACCTTTAGCATGGATTACGGCCTTTTAATGTCTTCCCATGGAGTGAACCAAGTCTTTTAGTTCTGCAGCTGTTATAATGTGAAACCAATATTGAATGATTGCTTCTATTAACTGGCTTTTATTGCTGGGTCACTTCTGACTAACAAGTTTCTTTAGTTGGCTCCATAGATTTTCAATTGGGTTAAGGTCTGGGCCATTCCCAGGCCATTCCAGCAGTGGAATAGGATTATCTTTAAATTTCAAAAAAAAGTGGTGTTATTAGCCATCAAAACTAAAAAATACACTTTTTCCAAAAGGTTTCCACAATTTTGGCCACTACCGTAAGCTGATATATCTTAACTCTGGCAACTTTAAGACATCTGGACTTCAACTTCCAGAATTCCCTAGTCTGGCTGTCTTCCTTTCAGTTGGAGAATTCTGGGAGTTTAAGTCCAGAATTATTAAAGATACCAAGGTTGAGAAACACTGATCTAAATTGAGGGTACATCACACAGCCACTGGCTTCACTCCCCAATCTCTGAGGAGCATTTTTTTTTTTACCACGTAGCAAGTGACTCCAGACTCTTTTTTTTTTTTTATAAACTTTACTGTTTAAAAGAAAGAACATTTAAAAAAAAAAACACGTACAAGTTTCTCACAATTGAGAGACAAATTTACATATATAGTACATAAACGTCACCTATTAACTAATTTCCATTATTCTATATAAATATATATATTATATGTACATATATATAAACATACAATAAAGTATTCCATATTCTATACCTCTGACAGTGCTGTTTTTTGTTATATTGATTTCTTCTAAATTTCATCTCTAGCCATTTCCTTTCCTTTGGTTTATCCATTGGTACCATCTATTCCATGTTTCATAATATTTAGTCTTCCTTATCCTGTAACTCTAAGGTTAGTCTATCCATCTCTGCGCATGTATATATTTTTTGTATTAATTCCTGATCTGTTGGCAATCGATCGCTTTTCCAGAATTGTGCTAATACTAATCTTGCCGCTGTGATTATATGAAGTATTAGGTATTTTATGTCATTTCGGATGTTCTTTTTGATCATGCCCAATAGGAAAATCTCAGGTTCTAATTCAATTTCACAGTCTGTAATTTCTCTTATCCATATCCTTACCTTGTTCCAATATTTCTTAATGACGGGGCAAAGCCACCAAACATGGTAGAAGGTTCCCTGTGTTTTTCTGCATTTCCAACAGGTCGGATCTACATTTGGGTACATTTTCGCAAGTCTTGCGGGGGCCAGGTGCCATCGATACCACATCTTATAATGATTTTCTTTGTAGGCCACCGATTTTGTCATGCTGTAATTAGTTTCCCAAACTCTTTCCCAGTCTTCTAGCTGTAGGCTGTGCCCGATGTTTCTCGCCCATGCTATCATCTGCCCTTTCACTAATTCTTCTGCCAAATCATATTCGAGTAAATATTTGTAGATTTTTGAAATTAATTTCCCTTCTTTAAATTCTAATAATTTATCCAACCTGTTTTGTTTCAAATCTATTCCCCCCTCCTCCTGATCCTTCCTATATCTTATCTTTATTTGTGAATAGGGCCACCAGTCTATTGCTGTTCCTTGTTCTTTTAATTCTTCCCTAGTTTTTAATTTGCCCTGTGTATCTAATATTTCTCTATATCGTAATATTTTTTGTTCTGATAGTGTATTTGGGTGGGTAATTGCTTCTATTGTTGACAACCAACCGGGGATTTTCATATAATGCTTACTTTGAATTTGTTGCCATGTACTAATTAAAGATTTCCTAATGGTATGATTGTTGAAATGTTTATATGATTTGTTTCCAAAGTTCCAAATAAAGGCATGCCATCCCTTCATTAGGTCATGTCCTTCGAGCTTTAACAATCTTTGATTCTCCAAAGTTATCCATTCCTTGATCCATAGTAAACTGGCAGCCCTGTAATATTTTTGCCACGCTGGAAAGCCGAAACCACCCCTAATTTTATCGTCTTGTAATATGTTTAATTTTATTCTCGATTTTTTCCCCTCCCATACGAATTTTGAGGTTATTTTATCCAAATTATCAAAAAATTTATTATCCAATTTTATTGGGATCGTTTGGAATAAATAAAGGAGTCTTGGAAGTATGTTAGATTTTACTACTGCTATCCTCTCCAGAAGGGACAACTTTAGTTTCCCCCATTTATCTAAATCTTCTTTAATTTTCTGGACCAAGGGTTCGTAATTATCTTGTTTTATTGTTACAGTTCTAGCTGTCAAATGGATCCCCAAGTATTTCACCTTCTTAGTTGCCTGTAATTGTGAAACCTTTACTAGTTGCTCTACTTGCTTTGCTGTCATGTTTTTTGTTATCATATTTGTTTTTTCTTTATTGATTTTTAGTCCTGCTACTCTTCCAAATTTTTCAATTTCTTTTATTAACTTGGGGGTCGTTTCTATTGGGTCTTCTGCAAAAAAAACAAGGTCGTCCGCAAAGGCTTGGACCTTGTACTCCTCTTTCTTAATCTTTAGCCCTTGTATCTCTTTATTTGCCCTAATTCTAATTAATAGATTTTCTAACGTTAAAATAAAAAGCAAAGGGGATAGCGGACATCCTTGCCTTACTCCTTTATTTATTCCAAAAAATCCCGTTGGATCCCCGTTTACTAATATACATGCTTTCTGATCCTGGTATATTGATGATATCATTTTTATAAATTTGTCGCCGAAATTCATACTTTTAATTTGATGTTTCATGAATTGCCAGTTTACTTGGTCAAACGCTTTTTGTGCATCCAGAAAGATCAGGGCTATCTGTCTCTCTGAATGCACTTCATAATACTCTAAGACATCCATTACCATCCTTAAATTATTTTTTATTTGTCTTGTGGGCAGAAAACCGTTTTGGTCTTGATGTATTTTGTTTTGTAATATTTTTTTCATTCTATTGGCAATTATATTCATTAGAATCTTATAATCTGTGTTCAGCAAAGAAATTGGCCTGTAATTTTTTATCAATGTGGCATCTGCCCCTTCTTTTGGTATTAGGGAGATATACGCTTCTTTCCATGTGTTTGGTAGTTTTGCCTCCGACAGGGCTTCATTATATACTTCTAATAATATTCCGTTTAATAATTCTCCGAATGTTTTGTAAAATTCTGTTGGTAAGCCATCAGTCCCCGGTGTTTTGTTATTTTTCTGTCTCTTCAATGCTTCTTTTAATTCACCCATCGTGATCTCCCTGTTTAGTAATTCTTTTTCCTCCTCTGTTAATATTTGTACCCCCTCTCCTTTTAAGTACTGTTCAATTTCCTCTGTTGTTGCTGTGTCCTTCCCATACAACCTCTGATAGTATTGAAGTATTATTTCCTTCTTTTTCTCTATGCTTTGTTGGATCTTCCCCTCATCATCTTGTAGTTTCTGAATTATTCTTTTTTCCCTTTCCTTCCTTAACCTATACGCCAACCACCTCCCTGGTTTGTTTGCGTGCTCAAAGTGATTCTGCCTTATATATTTCAAATTTAGTGCGTATTTCCCTTGTTCTAATATATTGAGCTTATGTTTTGCCGCTATCCACTTCATCCTTATTTCTTCGTCACCTGGATTCCCTTGCAATTTATATTCCCAATTTTGAATTTCCTCCCGTATTTTATTATATTCTTTTTCTCTCTCCTTTCTCCTTTTTGCATTGTACGCTATTGTAAGGCCCCTTACATACGCCTTAGTGGTGTCCCATAAATTTTGTAGGGAGGTGTGTTGTTTTGTGTTTTCCTTATAGAACAATTCTAGTTCCTTTTCCATATATTTCTTATATTCTTTCTCTTTCATTACCTGTAAATTCATTGTCCATCTATTTTTCTTTCTTTGGTGCCCCCTCCAAATCATCATTAATGGGTTATGATCTGCCCAATCGTTTGATAAGATTTCTACAGTTTCTATCTCTCTCATTAACATACCAGATACACATGCCATGTCTAACCTGGACCAGGACTTATGTGGATTCGAGAAGTATGTGAAATTCTTGATTTCGGGGTTATAAAACCTCCAGCTATCTATCATGTTTAACTCTTCCACCATTTCTGTAAAAGTTCTAGGTAATATATTTTTCCTACTTTTATTTTGCTGGTCAGATTTATAATCTTTTTTAACATCCGAAATGGCATTAAAATCTCCAATTAAACATACATTTTCCATTTTTTACTCTATGATTTTCTCATGTACTTTTTTGTAAAATTCTAATTGTTTGCTATTTGGTGCATATATCGCTACCAGCAATATATTTTTGAAGTCAAGTTTTAACTCTACCATCACAATTCTACCTTCAGTGTCTGTATATCTTATATTACTATCTATCCCTTCCTTAATGTATACCACTACTCCTCTTTTTTTTTCTTCTGCCAGTGATGCATATGTTATTCCTAATTTCTTATATTGTATGTAATTTATATCTTGTTTTCTTATGTGTACCTCCTGGAGACATACTATATCGGACTTTTGTTTCAGAATCTTTTTGAAAATTTGGTGTCATTTAGATGGTGAGTTGAGGCCATTTATGTTTACTGATAGAATTTTTAAAGTTCTTTCCATGTCTTACTGACTTTCCTGTTGTTTCTTCTTTGCTTCTTCTAATTCCTTTTTTTTGCCTCTTGTTTGTACTCCTCCTTCCTCCTGAGTCTCTCCTTCCTCCTCTTTCCCTCCCTGTGGTGAGGTTCTTTCACGTTCCTGACTCTGATTTCCTTTAATGCTTCTTCCTCTCTCCTCTCTGCTGCCATTTGTTATCTCACTGGCCATCATTTGATCGTATAGTTCTTTTGCCTTACTCTGCGAATCCACCTTTATTTTCCTTCTCCGCCACGTTACCAACATTCCCTCAGGTATCGTCCATTTAAAAGGTATATATCTCCTGTTTAGCAACGTGGCCAGGAACCAGTAGTCTTTTCGCAAGTCTCTTATTCTCTTAGGAATTTGTTTCAGAGTTACTATTTCTTTATTCTTGTAAAGCATAGGTTCATCCTTTGTTATTTTATAAACAATATCTCTCACCTTTCTTCTCACAAATCTTATGTGTACCTCCCGTGGAAGTTTGTGTTGTCGGGCGTAGTTTGTGTGTACGCGGTACACTTCATCTAATTCATTTATTATTTCTTCCCTTTCTCTTTGGAGAGCCTCAGCTATCATCTCCGCCATTATCATTGTCAAATCTTCTTCTCTTTCTTCGGCTACATTTTGAAAACGCAGAAAAAATGCCGCCTTTTCCATCTCCAGCTGAGCTACTGTGTTCTCAAGCTCTTTATTTAATCCCGTCATTTTTATGTCCAACGCTTCCAACTTTTCTTCTGTCAATTCAGTTTTTTGCTCTATTTCTTTTATTTTTTGATCATTTCTTTGGATAATTTCTTGGATCAAGTCCATTTTTTCATCAATTTTTTGGATGTCATTTTTAACTTCCTTCTTTACCTCATCCATATCTTTCCTAGATTGTTCATGGTTTCTGGTCATGCACTCTTGCATTTTGACCATTGTTTCTTGTATTGAGATTAAAGTGGCTTGCATTGTTGGCAAACTGGATGTGCTGGATTGTTTCTCTGGTGCAAACATTCCCTCTAGAGTTTTCTGTGATACTGGTGAGGCCGATGGTCCAGCTAAAATTGATGTCGTTTTTTTCGCAGTCTTCAACGTTGTCGTGGTGGTGCTCGTCATCTCTTTCAGAATTCTATATTGTTCCACCAGTATTTTATCAACTTTCTCCCAACTCACCATCCAACTTTTATGTAATTTCTTTCTTTCCCTTTCCTTTTCACTTATAGAGAATGCAATTCAATGGTCCCTCATTACTTTATCTATTTTCTTTAAGTAAGATTGCTTTAACTAATTAATTGTCTCTTATAAAATTCTTCATAAAAAATACAGTAAAAATATATAATATAGGTATTACAATATGTTAATATAGGTTAGTCTAAATAGCTAATTATAGATATAAATAGATATAAATAGATATAAATATAAATATATGAAAGTAGATAATCATAGGCTTTACAAAACAATTAATTCAATTGGTTCCCACTATTTCCTTCTATAGCAGTACAATTATTATGAATCCTAATTTATTATATACTATATATTGCATGTACTATTGTATGCTATAGCAATTAATTCAATTAATTCCCACTATTTCCTTCTATAACACTATAAAAGAATTTAAATAGATATAAATATAAATATATAAAAGTAAATAATCACAGGCTTTACAAAACAATTAATTCAATTGGTTCCCACTATTTCCTTCTATAGCAGTACGATTATTATGAATCCTAATTTATTATATACTATATATTGCATGTACTATTATATACTATATGCTAATTTATTTGTTAATAAACCCAAATACCACTATGATTCTTAATTCCGATAAATATCAATAACAAAGCAGTTATCTATATATTGTTGTTGTTGTTGTTGTTGTTTTAAAAGAGGAGAGGATTATATAAGAGTAATATATTTCAATGACTTTCTATGACTTTTATAAGTCTTTTTCGTCGTAATTCCAACAAAAGAGAGGTCTTTCCTGTTCCAATATGGCAATCTCCAATCTGCACAGTCACAGTCCACAATTTATTCTTTGCCAAAATACCTCTCTCCTTCCGTTAGAGCAGCCAAAAAAAAAAGGAGGATATAATAAATGTTCGTTCTCTCTAAGTCTTTAAATCTCTGTACTTCAAATCCACCTTTCCTCACCTTCGTCTTCACTATTTAAAGTCTTCTCCGCTTGTCTCTGTCTCGTCCTCTTCCTTTCTGCTCACCTCCTCAGTTGCCGCCCCCTTGTGCTCTGAGATCTTCTTCTCCGTGCTGCCCCTCCGGAACAATTTTTTCCTCCTCGGGTTTGCGCCAAAGTATTTCAAAATACTCCAAAGTGACAATCCTCGCTTGCTCACCCTCGTCCGTTTTGCACTGTGCTCACTCCTCCGCTTCCCCCGCTGGTCTTAATCGGCTTGTCGGGCCTCCAGGCCAGCTGCGCTCGCAAGCTAACTTCTTCCCGAGCCTGGATTGAGGGATCTTCTTGGTACGGCGGGAGATCGCACCTCTCCTCGCCGCCCCCGAAGTTTCCCCTCTCTATTCCCGATCTCTCCAAGATCGGTCTTCGCCGAATAAGGCACCAAAAGCTCAGGAAACCGGCAACAGAGAGAGAGCGCTTCTCTCCTGTGCCGCCACAGCCCTACGTCACCGCCGGAAGTCCCGTGACTCCAGACTCTTACTATCCTTACTTCTTCCACTGGGTCAAACCATGTTCTTCCAGCAGCAATGACAGGGTTCAAAAACTGTCTTGAAGCCAATGTCCCCCTCCTCCAGTTTCATTGTTTTTGGATTAGTGAGAAACAATAGATTTGCTAGTTTAGAAAGCAAAGACCTGGAGATCTCAACTTCTACAGAAGAGACTGAGCCCACGGAACCAGAAGACAGAATAAATGAGAGGTCCTGCCAATGGGAAACTGACTAACTTGTAGACCCCCTATTTTTATGCTAACATTTTTTCCAATGTGACAGCTCAGCATTACATTCACCAATCCAGCAGATTATGAGTTGATTCAAATACAGGAATGGGAGGAATCCTGAGTCTCTATGTTTAGAAGATAAGAAATGTAAACATTAAACCAATATATAAATATAAGCATGCCTTAATATAAACATCTCTATTTACTGAGGATTATGCACATTTAAGAAAGCAGAAGAACTGGAAATGGGGCTGTTACCCTTTCTCACCTCAACAACAAAACTCTTCCTTGTTGTCCCACAGCAATGTCCTTCAGACCATCCCCCGTAAGATCTCTTCCTCCACTGATAGCTTGGCCAAAATAAGAAAACCTTCCAGAAAACTTCAGTCCCTCAATGCGCTGTGGAAAGATCAAGGAATGTAAGCAAGGAAAAAAATGGGGGTTGCAAAGGGCTATTACATGGGGCTGGGATACTGGCCCGGCCATAAATGCAAGCCAGTTGCCAGTTGCCAGGATTGTGATCACATAACCAGGGGAATGCTGTGTTAGTCATAAGTGTGAGGACAGTCATAAGTAATTTTTCAGGGCAATGATGTTAAGTATATTTGCCATCTCGAATGTATATATGTATGTTATATATATAGAGAGAGACAGAGGTAACAAGTAAATAGAGATGAAAGTTAATAGATAATAGATGATAGATATTAGATAGACAGATAGATGATAGATAGATAGATAGATAGATAGATAGATAGATAGATAGATAGACAGATAGATAGATATGAAAAATAATAAATCATAGAGATGATAGATAGATAGATAGATAGATAGATAGATAGATAGACGTGAAAGATAAATCATAGATAGATGATAGATAGATGATAGATAGATAGATGATAGAGATAGATAGATAGATAGATAGATAGATAGATAGATAGATAGATAGATATGGATGGATGGATGGATGGATATGAAAGATAATAGATAATAGAGGGACAGGTGATTAATAGATAATAGATATAGATAGATAGATAGATAGATAGATAGATAGATAGATAGATAGATATTATTATTAGTTCATATTTCTATGCCGCCCACTCTCCGAGGACTCTGGGCGGCTTACACCAAAGACAGTATACTAAATAGCAGATAGATAGATAGATAGATAGATAGATAGATAGATAGATAGATAGATAGATAATATCATCAAAGATTCATCTTTAGATATTCTTCATCTATTCATGGTTGTTGCAATACAGAATCTTGACATATTACTATTAACCCAGTAATGGTGTGCTGATGCTAGAAGACACAATGGGTGTATCTAGATGCCTCTTCCTTCCAACCACCTTCTGTGGTAGTGGCTGAAAGGCAGGCCATGTGCTGGTGGGAATGGGAGAATGATTCATTGAAGTCATAGGTACTCAGAGCTCCCCACACACACATATACAGAGTAGAGTGGTACAGGGTAGAGTCTTCCCAGTAAATCAATAGGAAACACCCTGGAGCATTCTCAGCACCTGGGCATCACCCCACCCTGGTGTTCATGCTTTTGTTTTTTAATGGCAACACAAAAAGGTCTGTGTCATGTGTAAGGACGTGGTTTTGAGACTCTGCAAAGAGGGAGTGAACAAAAGATGATGACTGTTGAGAAGAGTTGTGCAAAGGCACATCTGGGTGTCTTCAAGGCATCTCCAAGTCTTGCTTCCAGAGGGAAGAGAGGGCCCGAGGGTCAGCTCACCTGAACATAACTGTGCCTGATGGATGCCCTTTTCCCTGAAAAGATGTACACAGCTCCTGCGTTCTCATCTTCCAACGGAGCACCAATGGCTACATCTGTCCATTTATCCCCAGTGATGTCACCCACTTCTGCAATGCTGGCCCCAAAGCGACCAAACAAATGTCCTGGCTCTCCTTTCAAAGCTGAGTTGCTCTCTGTGCAGGAAAATGCTTCACTCTGCAAAATTTAAGAAAAATACACTGGAATGCAGCAGTGGTGGTTTTTACGTGTTTTTGCCACCAGTTTGCCTTCCGTGCATATGCCTGGCCTTCCACATATGTGCTTTGCTTGCGCATGCACCTTCAGCCTCAAAAACGTGGCTAAATAGGATGGCATTACATCCGGGTGGGTGGGCAGGGGCCCGCAGTCACCACTACCAGTTTGCTCGAACCGGCTGAATACGGCCTCTGGAATGCAGATGAATTTCTCAGAGAACAGCCCCCACAATATGGTCTTTACGAATTTTTCCTACTGCTTTTATACTACTTTAGTACATTTTATTAAACATCTGTGAACATATTATTTACATTAGGATACAATTTTATTCCATTCTGGACTGTCATAATTCCCCAAGAAATTTTGGGACTTGTAGTGTAGTGAAAGTTCTGCACACCTAGCCTTTCCTTGTATTGCATAATAAGCCATCATTACTAGAATTCCCCAGAGAAAATAAATATGGTTCCCAACCCATTTGGGGTTGATTACATAAATAGATCCTCAGTATTTCACATCTCCTGGCATATACACAGTTTTTTCCTCTCTCTTTCTTTCAAGATGGAGTCTGTGTTTAAAACAGAGTTTTCCCCAGAGGCAACAAGTGGAAGATTCCACTGCCAAATTAAAATGTTTATGTCAAGTGTCACACTCATTCCAAATATTTGTTTGCTGTATTGGAGCTCAGCCTTCAAAAAATATCAAGAAATATAGGTAGTCCTCGACATGCAATGGTAAAGGAGCCTGCCCGTTAACGGTCATAAGTCGTGACAGTCAAAAAGTGGGTTACCCATGGCACCGGCCTGATTTTATGACTTCTTTTTTTTTTTACAGTGGTTGTTAAGCAAATGCCATGGTTGTAAAGCAACTGACACAGATGTCAAGGGAACCAATCGTTCTCCATGGGCCAGTTTTGCCAAAAATCAGAAGAAAATGCCAGTTTTCGGCAAAAGTGTGATAAAGGTGGTGATGTGACCAGAGGATGCTGCAGAGAGCTGTGAATGCAAGATGGTTGCTGATCAACCAAATGCAGACCAGAATCAAGTTACAAATAATTTTGGGGAGGTCCATTGTAACTTCAAATAATCACTAGGCGGCCAGTTATAAATTGAGGACTACCTGTAATAAAAATAAAAGTTTCTCCTCAGTTTCTCCTCCTCCTGATTTACAGTGTACATCTAGGAATTTTGAGCAGATGTTGGAAATTATAGAAATTCTAGAGCTGTCCATCTTTAACCATCATCTGTGTTTCATAGATCCAGAAGTTTCCTACCTTAAAAAGACAGACGTGAACTCTTCCTCCTGCAGTGGCATCGTAGTACATGGGAGCTCCAACCAAAACTAAATCTGTGCTTGTGTCTTGATTGAGGTCCACTGAGCACAGAGTTGCTCCAAAGTAAGAACCAACCTGTTGCATCAAATAACCACCTCTTAATTTCATTCTACTTTTAAAAAAAACAACGGAGCAAGGCCATTATTTGCATGTTTCATGTTCTAATTGCAAAAGCAGAGATGTTACTGCTGGGTGCAAGAAGTATTAGACTTGAAGAGTCTAATCTTTAAGCCTGCAACCATATGTTGTGAAGCATGCAGCAATAAAGGAAAAAGATACATTTTCAGATAGTTAGTGCCCTTCTACTTGGTTCTTTGCAACCCTGCAAAATCAGCTATATTAGCGCTTGGCAGCTGAACTTATTTATTTCTGGCAGATCAACCGGAAACAAAGTGAAGATTTGTTTATCTTTCAGCTATGAAACCCTCTACAAAGCTATGAAAAGTTCCTCTTCCCATTAGCAGGAATTCTCGCCTCTCCTGAAAGAGATTAACCAGCAGAAGAATCAAAATTTCAATCTTTGAGACCTAAAATTAAGCTATGGCAAGTATTTAATAGCCCGGGTAGGTCCCGGTATTTTGGGATTACCAGTCCCATCATCTCCTCATCTTTGTTGGAATTATGGAACTTTTATATCAACATATTTTCAAGCTATAAAGGAGTGATCTAAGGAGACATGCCAGAAAGATTTAACATCTATGGCAGTAGTGGTTTCCACTTACCTTCCCTACCTGTTCAGAACTGTGAGCGCATGCGTAGAGCGTCCGTGATGACATCCGGGCAGATGGGCAGAGCAGTGGTAGATTGCTCCTGGTTCGGTCCGGTTCTTGCAAACTGGTAGTAATGGTGGCGGGAGGCTCCACCCACCTGCCCAGACGTCATCATGGACGATCTGCGCATGTGCAGAAATTTCTGCACATGTGCAGAAGCGCGCACGCTCCCATTGCGAACCGGTGGTAAAGGTCAGTGGAGCCCACCACTGGGGCAGAGCCTCCCCCCGCCGCCGCCACTACCGGTTCGACCACTGATATATGGAGTATTTATCTATCAGACAAAACTTGTAAAGTATGATCTTACTTCTGTGTTAGCCAGAAGAACCAAAGTCAGATGTACAGAGAGACAGAGATAGACAGATGCATTTCATAATAACATTTGAACATTGTCAGTGGCCTCTTCCTCTCAGAACCAATCCACTCTCGGTCCATTGGGAGACAGAGGCAGGAAAAAGATGTAAGATTTGAACCTGAAAACATGCATGTTTATACAGGTAGTCCTTGACTTACAATCATTTGTTTAGTGACTGTTCAAAGTTATAACTGCGCTGAAAAAAGTGACTTATGACCGTTTTTCACATTTACAACTGTTGCAGCATCTCCATGGCCGTGTAATCCAAATTGGACATTTGGCAACTAGCATGTATTTGCATTGTCCTGGGGTCATGTAAACACCTTTTATGACCGTCTAACCGGCAAAGGGGGGAAGCCAGATTCACTTAACAACCATGTTACTCATTTAGCCGCCCTGAGTCTCCGGAGAGGGGCAGCATATAAATTTAATTAATAAATAAATAAAATAAATAAATAACAAGCACAGTGATTGTTCCAAAGGTGCTTTTTTCAAGGGGCAACTGGACTTTCTTGTTTTTCTTTGAAGACGTTTCACTTCTCATCCAAGAAGCTACTATAAATCCTTCCATTCCCCACTGTCCAGTCAGAGCTGAAGAAGCTTCTTGGATGAGAAGCGAAACGTCTTCAAAGAAAAACAAGAAAGTCCAGTTGCCCCTTGAAAAAAGCACCTCTCGGACAACCATGGCCTGGATAACTGAGAATCTCCATAGACAAGCGCAGTGATTCACTTAACAATTGTGGCAAGTCTCACTTAGCATTGGAAATTTCAGGCTCAATTGTGGTCATAAGTCGAGGGCTACCTGTATGGGACCTTGAATCTTTGCCCAATAGCCTTCATGTTTGAGTAATGTTTTGGGTGGAACCTGATGCACATCCTCCTTCAGAGGTTTTATCCATGCTCTCTTCAATTCTTTCGGAGTTCTTTTATCTCCGTTCATACCTGTTCCCCAACTGCCTCCATCTTCAGCCGCCATTCTCTACTCAGGGCTTCTTTCTCAAAGTAGACAACTTTGCCGATGTGATCATAGCGAGGAGCTCCCACAACCAGACCATTCCTCCCATGGAACCGGACAGGCTGAGAAGAATAGCCTAAAGGGGAGATGAGACAACTAAAGACTTAGACTTAGAACCGTGATGATGAACCTTCGGCACGCGTGCCACAGGGGAAATGCAGCGCCCTCTCTGTGGGCACGTGAGCCGTCGCCCCAATTCAGCTCCGCCACGCATGCATGCGCACCTCCCACCAGCCAGCTGGTCGTTGAGTCTCTGTCGTGCTTGCACGGGGGGTGGGGCGCATGCAGGGGGATGCATGAGCACGCATGGGGGGCAGGGTACGTGCAGAGGGGCCATGTGCACATTGCATCTGGGGGGTTTGGGCACATGCGCATGCGTGCATTTGCGCTCACATGTGCGCGCTTTGGGCACTCGGTCCAGAAAAGGGTAGCCATCACTGACTTAGAATAACTTTATCGTCACTTTGAAATGTACTCTAATCAGCATACATTAAAATGAAATTTCGTTGCCTACTGCTCTCAGAAGGTCACCATCTCCAATATACATTACATAAGCATGACAAAATAAATGAATACAAAATTATACATACAGTATACCCACATATATTATATGACATAGAGAAACAACACAGTTTAGTTTGAATGTACATATGTACCATGTTTCCCCAAAAATAAGACCCTATCTTATATTTTTTTGAACCCTGAAATAAGCGCTTAGCCGTATTTTCAGGGAGGTCTTATTATTTTGGGGCGCGTGGAGCAAGATGGGGTTCCTCTTGCCATCTTACCTGATTACATTTAAATATTTTCAGGAAAGGCTTATTTTCGGGGGAAGGCTTATTTTACTGCATGTGCTCAAAAGCCCAATTGGGCTTATTATCAGGGGGTGTCTTATTTTCGGGGAAACAGGGTACATGGAGAGATATAATAAATAAAATACCTCACATGATGATAGAGAACCCTTTAAATTTACAGTCAAGCTTGGGATAGGTTCATGGGCCTGGTGGCTCAGCAGACTGATAGCATTGTGATTAACACCAGCTGTCTGCAATTACTGTAAGTTCGAATCTCACCAGGCTCAAGGTTGACTCAGCCTTCCATCCTTTCTAAGGTAGGTAAATTGAGGACCCAGTTTGTGAGGGCAATAAACTGACTTTGTATAAATATACAAAAGCATGAAGGCTATTGCTTAACGCTTTGTAAGCTGCCTTGAGTCTCCAGAGAAGGGCGGCATATAAATCAAATAAAAAAAAAAATGTGGAGGATAATGATCTAAAAATTCAGATAAGGTAGTCCTCAATTTACAACCACTTGTTTAGTGACTGTTTGAAGTTACAACATCATCGAAAAAAGTGACTTATGACCGTTTTTCACACTTGCAGCATCCTCGTGGACGCTTGGCAGCTGGCATGTATTTACAACATGCCAGGGTCATATAATCACCATTTGTAACCCTCCCAAGTGGCTTCCGACAAGCAAACTCAAGTGGGGGAAACCAGATTCACTTAACAACCTTATGAGTAAGTTAACCACTGCAGTCATTAAATTAACAAGTGTGGCAAAAAAGTTTTGTGCCACTCTCTTAACAACCACCTTGCTTAGCAACAGACATTTCTGTCCCAATTATGGCCGTAAATCAAGGATTACCTGTAGTGAACTTCCTTCCTGCCACTGAACTAAATTGAAAATCGTCAAATTTGTTAGAAGAAAGCCTTGTACTGTCCAAAATAACAGAGGTAAAAGAGTCTAATTATAGTAATTTCAGTAGAATGCCCTATTGGAAAGAGAGATAGAACATGATGGAGGGAGTGAATTTTGGCTTATATTTCTTACCAAGATAGGAATTATTCATATCTTTGAGGGTGCTGGAGATATTAATAAATACTGGGTCTCGGTTGCTGGTTTGATATAGAAGTAATCCTCCAGACCAGTCGTAGGCTCCCACAGCTCCAATGACAGGGCCTTGCTAAATCACAGCAAAAAGTTAGAATAGCACTATAGGATCATCTGGGGGAAAAAATAATGTCAGACCTGCCACAACTTGAACCTTTAAACAAAAATGAACCTTTGCTCCATTTGTTGAGAAAGGTATAGTTTATTAGAGATCAAGTGTATTACAGTAATGCAAAGCCAGAACTGAAAATTGCGCCCCAAAATCCCTATTTCTACTTCGGCAAGATGTTTTAATAATGGTCAGCCTGAGCGCAGTTTGGCATGCAGCACCCTTCTACTTCCAGCTGGGTGACCTTGAAGCAGCATCTTGAGGAGATGTAGCACTTACTTTCATTTCCCCAAGCATTCCCCCCTTCATTCCCTCTCCCCACAGTTCATGGCAGTCTGTCACTGTATAGCAGCAAAGCACAAGCAAGCATAAGATGGCAGCTGACAAATAAAAAGAAAAGTTAGCTTTAAGAAAAGATTAACTTCTTACGGTTGCAGGTTGCTACAAATAGCTCTTAATTTAGACTGGTGGCTTAGCAACTGTTTGAAGTTATGACAGATCCCCCGAAATGGACTTATGACCTGGATTTGAAGTTCTCATATCCAGACCTACACCCCCCGCCCTGCAAAGCACGTATTTTGGGCACTTGACAACAGATTTCCATTTATGACTGTTTGCAATATCCTACAGTCATGTGACTGCAATTTACAATGTTTTTGTCAATGTGTTTACTTCTGGTTTCTGACAAAAATCATCCCTTAACAAACACCCCATGAGTTCACTTAACAATTGCTGTGTTTGCTTAACGACCGCTGCAAAAAAGGTTGCAAAACAGGCCGAGTCACATGGTGATCCATTTATGATAGTTATGACTGGCCCAAAGTCACCCTTCCATGGCTAAGACAGAATCTGAACTCCCTGTCTCCCATTTTCTAACTTGATGCATTAACCCCTGGATCAAACTGGCTCTAATTTCCCTCCATTGCTCCATTCTCACATAACTTTTTCCTAGAAAAAACATTGAAAAACTTTGGAAAAAGATGCATTTCATAAGACAGTTCTGCAAAGCTAAACTATCTCTGGTGATTTCAGCAGCATTGTTCAATCCGGGTACTGGCCATTTTGAGCAACGTTCCAGGGGTGAAATGCTCCCGGTTCGGACCGGATTGCCCAATCCAGTAGCGATGGCGGCAGGTGGTTCAGAGAACCAGTAGCAAAAATCCGTGCACCCCCTCCCCCCATGCCCAGCTAAGCAGCGCGATCATCAGAGGCTTTTTTTTTTACTTTTAAAAGCATTTTTTCTATAACTTCTCCGGCCAAAAAAATACTTTTAAAAGTTTAAAAAAAAGCTTCTGATGATTGCGCTGCTCAGCTGGGATCATCAGAGGCTTTTAAAAGCATTTTCTTCTACAACCTCTTTGGCCCAGGAGTTTGTAGAAAAAATGCTTTTAAAAGAAAAAAAGCTTCTGACGATCAGGCAACTCAGCTGGGATCGTCAGACCCTTTTAAAAGCATTTCTTTTACAACCTCTTCAGCCAAAGAGGTTGTAGAAAAAATGCTTTTTAAAAGTTAAAAAAAAAAAAAGTTGGCCACGCCCACCCAGTCACATTACTCCCACCACCACCAAGCCACGCCCACAGAACTGGTAGTAACAAATTTTACATTTCCCCACTGCAATGTTCCAATATAGAATTTATTACTGTAAGATTTCTGGGGGGTTTCTTGGAGAAGACAGAGATTGTTATTGAGGGCAGGAGAGAGAAAAGCAGGAAGGGGGGAAAGGGGGGATATTCATTGCCCACCACTAAGGGTCTACTAAGAGATTGTCTCCAAGAATGCAGAGAATGGAAGTCCATCAGAGGGAGATCCAACCTGTAAATAAGGAAGAATTTCCTGACAGTGGAAATAATTAATCAATAGAACACTTTGCCTCCTAGAGTTGTGGGTGCTCCATCACTGGAGGTTTTCAAGGAAAAAATTGAACAACCGTTTGTAGGGGATGGTATAAAGACTCCTGCTTTGGGAATGGGGTTGGACTAAAAGACCTCCAAGGTCCCTTCTATGTTTCTATGATCCATGCTGGGCTCAAAAACACTCACCGGGGTCAGCAGGGCGCTCAAACCTTCCTGGGACATTTCCATCTGGAAGGAACTGCTACTCTGGAACTGGGTGCCTATGGGGAGACACAACGGGAGAAGGGAAACAGGACAGAATGCCTTCAGTAAGGATAGGGTAAAATTGCATGTTGTTTCTTTAGTCCAGAAAATCAACAAATGGCTAATTGAATTTTCAATGTAGGTACAAATTGCTAGTTTCAAGTCAGAAGCTTGTTCAGACCAGTATACACAAAAATGTAAGAAACAGATCAGTTCTATTGCAAGTGGATCATTCTGCTATTCTCAAAATTACACCTCTTGCCTTCATCCTTGTTTCAGGAAAAAATTTGCATATGAACTTGCCTCGGGAGGAATGCTAGAAAATACAAAAAAGATGGACCTGGGATTGCATCCTTAAAAAGCCCCAAAGTTACCTTCAATTGCAAAGATTTTGTTCTGTAACTGGTCCTGGATGCTTTTCAAAGCATTAAAATTATTGACTTTGAAAACGTGGTCATCGTCTGGCTCAGAAGCGATGTCTTTCAGTTCCTGCTGGACTTTGATTGTTGAAAACGCGTGGCCAACCTTAACGTGGGAAAAGAAGGAAGGGTATTTCAGACACAGTTGTTTGCAATTGGCAACCATAAAGCATGGCAGAGAAATGAAGTGTACCAAACTAGGGGTGATTTCTACTTACCTTTACTACTGGTTTGCTTCGCTCACGCGCGCACACACTCTTCTGCGCAAGTGTAGAAGTTTCCGCGCATGCACAGAAGCGTTTTGATGACGTCGGGGTCGGTGGGCGGAGCCTCCTGCTGGTTTTACTACCAGTTCTATAGAACCGGTGTGAACCAGGGGCAACACCACTGTATCAAACTCATTCTGGTAGTGAGCCCAGGATTTGGATAATCCCTAAATCTAATGGATTGTACATACTTTGGTAATCTAAATTGCAAGGAGCTGTGGGTTCAGTTTTGGGTAGAAGGTTTGAACCCCAAAGAATGACATCTGGCCAGCTGCATGTGACGGTTTCCAATAAGGACAACACAGGCAACATGGTACCTTTTGGTGGTCAATGTAACTGAAATACAAGACTATCATATTTGGTCACTGAGGCTCCTAAGAAGATTCTCACCCCAATGGCATAACGGATGATCCCAGCTTGTTCAGCCTCTGGTATCACCTCCCAATATTCAGCAGCATCATTCAGCTTGCTTCCATCTGTTATCACAATAAGGATCTTCGTAGCCTCATTCCGGGATCCTTTTTCTGCAATAAACAGTTCCCTCCTTGAGAAGAAAAGGGAAGAAAGAATGAACAATGATTCAGTTACTTAATATTTTTCAAAGAATATTGACCAGTGGAAAGTAGGGTGAGGAAAAGAAAAGAGGGAGGAGGAGGAGGAGGAGGAGGAGGAGGAGGAGGAGGAGGAGGAGGAGGAAGAGAAAGAAGAAGGAGAAGGAGAGGGAGAGGGAGAGGGAGAGGGAGGAGGAGGAGGAGGAGGGGGAGAGGGAGAGGGAGAAGAAGAAGAAGAAGAAGAAGAAGAAGAAGAAGAAGAAGAAGAAGAAGAAGAAGAAGAAGAAGAAGAAGAAGAAGAAGAAGAAGAAGAAGAAGAAGAAGAAGAAGAAGAAGAAGAATTACAGTATTTTAGTGGGAGGGACAGGACATACACAACTTTGCGGATGGCTGTGGCTGTTTTGGTCCATCCATAAAGCTGCTCCACTTCCATTACAAGGTGTGCGGGGTCTTGACTTTTGAAATTAAAATGTTCCCTGAAGTTCCCTGAAAACTGCATGAGAGCAAACTGGTGCAAGAAAAGAAGCACATGGTTATTATGTTGTGTTCTGCCTGCATGGTGCCCTGGAAACATACTGTTTTGTAGCACTTTTCTTTTGACTATTGCAGGTCCACCCAGGTCACCAACAAACTTAATCATCTTCTCCAAGTTTAGATATCAATGGAAGCATAAGAGGATCCTTTGCAAAAGAATTCTTATCCCTTCTCGATGCTTAAAGGAAATTGTATTGACTGGGCCAATTCAGTACTGTACTGCTTGCTGTTCTAAAAGACCTATCATCTAAGGCTTTAAAAAACCAAGATAAAATAACATTTCACGATGATTATGAGTAAATGTCACCTTAAACCTGACTGAAGCCCTGCCATTTTTATTATAAAGGTAAAGGTTTCCCCTGTCCAGTTGTGTCCGGTTCTTATCTCCATTACTTAACCAAAGGAGCCAGTGTTATCCAAAGACACTTCCATGGCAGGGGTGAGTTCTACTTACCTTTACTACCGGTTCGCAACGGGGCCGCGCACGTGTGCTCGCTTGCTCACTTGCACGCACATTCTTCTGCACATGCGCAGAAACATTTTGATGACGTCAAGGTCGGTGGGCGGAGCCTCCCGCCAGTTTGACTACCAGTTCTATAGAACTGGTGCGAACTGGGGGCAACCCACCACTGTTCCATGGTCATGTGGCCAGCATGCCTATGCCCCAGGATGCACAGAACACTGTTACCTTCCCACCAAAGTGGTACCTGTTTATCTACTCGCATGCTTTCAAACTGCTAATGTGCAGGAGCTGGAGCAAGGAATGGGAGCTCATTCCATTACACAGCACTCGGGTTTCGAACCTCGGCTGTCAGCTTTCCAGCTGACAAACTCGGCATTATTAACTACCGAGCCATCTGTATTATAAATGGTATAAATATATCAATTTTTCCCCAAATAGCAAAGACAACTGTTACCTGAGCAATAAAGACTCAGAAGGGCTTAGCAGGCCCTTGTCACACTTTACAGAATAACAGCATTGGAAGGGACTTGGAAGTCTTCTCATCCATCCCCTTGCTCAGGCAAGTGGTCCTATATCATTTCTGACAAATAGTTGTCCAGTTTTTTTTCTAAAAACTTCCTTTGTTGAAGCACCCACAACTTCTGGAGGCAAGTCATTCCACGGACTAATTGTTCTAACTGTCCAGAAATTTGTCCTTAATTCTGGGTTGGAATGTTTGCATCGCAACATTCCATCTCTCCTCTTGCCTCTTTTGATTCCGTCCACCATTTTACCCTAGCCCTTCAGCAATAACAATAGCGCTTAGACTTATATACTGCTTCACAGAGCTTTACAGCCCTTTCTTACAGGGTCAGCATATTGACATCCCTCCCCCCCCCCCCAACAATCTGGATCCCCATTTTACTGACCTTGATAGGATGGAAGGATGAGTCAACTTTGAGCCAGTCAGAATCAAACTGCTGGCAGTCAGCAGAATTAGCCTGCAATACTGCATTCTAAGCACTGTGCCACCATGGTTTCATAGTATTTATTAGAATAGAAGAGCTGTGGTGATGCAGTGGTTAGAATGCAGTATTGCAGGCTGACTCTGCCCACAACCAGGAGTTTGATCCCTGATGGGCTCAAGGTTGATTCATCCTTCCATCCTTCTGAGGTGGGTAAAATGAGCATCCAGATTCTTGGAGGCAATATGCTGACTCTGTAAAATCACTGAGAGAGTGCTGTAAAGCACTATGAATATAATATGTATATAAGTCTAAGTGCTGTTGCTATTGCTCTTTAACAACAGAAAATGTTGTTAGCAACCATTGCAAATGATAGGAACAAGTAGAACAAGTGATACTTGGATAGCATTGGACCAGGATGTGACTTGGCCCAGGTCAGTGGAGAATTTGGCAAAGTGGACCCTCCCCATGGCCCTTTCTCCATGGCCCTTACCAGTGTATCTCTGCCAGAGAGATTCCTGATGACCTCAGAAACAAATTGCTTCATCTTTTCAAAGTTTTTTTCGTTGATGCTGGAGGAGCCATCAATCAGGAAGGCAATATCAGTTGGGTGGTGGGTACACTCTGATGGTAGATATATGGAGAGAGGGGCAGACATATATTTAAAGGACTCATCACGCTATTCCCATTCCAGGCCCATCGATGATAGCAACCTCCACTGGCCGCCATGATGTTGTTCAGTTAAGGCTCTCATGTAACACTTTTTAATGTTATTTAAAATCACTTCTGCTTTACTTTGGCACATTGTGGCTGCTGTGCCCCAGGTAGAATCCAAGTCCAGATTTAGCCTTGCATGTCCTTCTTCCCTCCCTCCCTCCCTTCCTCCTTCCTTTCCTTCTTCTCATTCCTATCTCCCTTCCTTCCTTCCTTCCTTCCTTCCTTCCTTCCTTCCTTCCTTCCTTCTTCATATCTCCCTCCCTCCTTCCTTCCTTCCTTATTCATATCTCCCTCCCTCCTTCCTTCCTTCTTTCCCTCCCTCATTCATATCTCCCTCCCTCCCTCCCTCCCTCCCTCCTTCCTTCCTTCCTTCCCTCCCTCATTCGTATCTCCCTCCTTCCTCTTTCCTCCCTCCCTTCCTCCTTCATTCCTTTTTCTTTCCTTTCCTATCTCCTTCCTCCCTCTCCCCCCCCCCCACTTTCTCCCTCCCATTCTCCAGATCTTACCTTGCAATGATTCTGGAAAATGTTCCTTTTCTTGAAGATTTTGGTCCAACAGAAAGCAGTAGCCATTTACATACAGGTTTCTCCCACAGGCCCGGTGCACCGTGGGGCCACAGACCTTAAATAAACAGAGATGGAAACCAGAGTGAGTGAAGAAGGGAGTGGGAGAGAGGGAGAGAAAGGAAGAGGGAGGAGAGGAAGGAAGAGGGGAGAGACAGAGAGAGGGAGAGAGAGAGGGAGAGGGAGGGAGGGAGGAGGGGAGAGAGAGGGAGGGAGATAAAGATGTTCCCAAACTGAGCTTGATCCCTTCCTGGCAAACTTATTATTTTGGCAACAACAGAGGCAACAGTCTTCTTCCAGGATGTGAGGTCTTCACAGTTTAGCCTACAGAAAAAGCTCTCACTTGGGCAATGCCTTTGTGTCTGATGGCATGTTACAGAATAGAATAGAATAGAATAGAATAGAATAGAATAGAATAGAATAGAATAGAATAGAATAGAATAGAATAGAATAGAATAGAATAGAATAGAATAGAATAGAATAGTTTATTGGCCAAGTGGGATTGGACACACAAGGAATTTATCTTTGGTGCATATGCTCTCAGTGTACATAAAAGAAAAAAAATACATTCATCAAGAATCATAAAATAGAACACTTAGTGATAGTCATAGGTTACTAATAAGCAATCAAATCGTACTAGTAAACAAAACAGTATAATTCGTAAAGATACAAGCAACATAGTTATAGTCATAAGTGGGAAGAGATACAGTAGTTACTAGGAAAGATAACAAGAATAATAGTAAATAGTTTGACAGTAAATATTTATCTATTTATCTTAGTAATTAGCTTGACAGTGTTGTGGGAATTAATTGTTTAGCAGAGCGAGGGCATTCGGAAAAAAACTGTCCTTGAGTGTAATTGTTCTGGTGTGCAGTGCTCTTTAGCGTCATTTTGAGGGTAGAAGTTGAAACAATTTATGTCCAGGATGTGAGGGGTCTGTAGATATTTTCATGGCTCTCTTTTTGACTTGTGGTCAACAAAACACCATGTCAGTCCCTTAATTCATTATCTGAGAAAGTACATTAATTCCAATTTTAGCTCTGCATTCTGTTTCTAAATTATGGCTTTGCCTCTTGTTTTGGCATTATGAATAAACTTTTAGGGCTTTTTTGAGACTTATGTAATGGTATGTCATATTAACATCCCTTTCCTTGCCAAAAGGCAACTTAAAAATAATACTGTACATACATACATTCCTGACTAGAATTTTATTATTCTTGACCTGGGTTTAAAACACACTTCTGGGGGGGGGGAAAGGGGGGGGACATTTTCACTGCAGGAGTCCTATTGGTGGAATATTTTCTACAAGGGGCAATAGGTTTCCACAGCTGTGGATTTTGAAATTTGGGGGTGCTGGGTAAAAGAATTTTAGCTGGTGGTTTGCTTTTAGGTAAGATTTAAAAGCCATCATTGCCTCTTTTGTTAGCTGTCTTGATAATATTTATCTTTCAGGGCCCAGTAACAATATTATTATCCTTCCTTCCTTCCTTCCTTCCTTCCTTCCTTCCTTCCTTCCTTCCTTCCTTCCCTCCCTCCCTCCCTCCCTCCTTTTTTCCTTCCTTCCTTCCTATCAAGATTGAACCCTTCTCCCGTCAAATAATATAAAACAGTAGTTAAAATCTTAATACTTCATTTTAAAAAGCTTCACTGAAAATATCTTAAGTCTTCGCAAATTATGATAATTTCCAATTAGTTTATCCCCATTAAACACTCCGTCAGCCCTATTTCCAAAACAAAGCAAGGACATACAGCATGTAGTCTAGCTAGCAAAAATATGGCTTGATATTTAAATACCAGAGCAATCCTTTAAAAAATAGTTACTTGGCAAAAGAGAATAAAGGCAGACAGGGAGAGGAAGAAATACAAAAATATCTGTATCTGTATCTGTGTATCTGTATCTGTGTATCTGTATCTGTATCTCTTCCCTCTCTCTCTCCCCTCCCTCTCTCCCTCCCCCCTCTCTCTCCCTCTCTCCCTCTCCCTCCCTCCGTCTCTCCTTATCTACCATGTTCCCCCCAAAATAAGACCCAGTGTTATTTTCTTTTGGGCCTCAAAATTAGCACCAGGTCTTATTTACAGGGGATGTCTTACCTGTTTATATTAGGACCACTGCAGCCAGGCCTCCCACGTCCCGACAACTGTTGCATTGCTGGCTGATTTGTTCTGCAGCTGCTTGCAGCCGCTCGCAACCAGATGCCACATGGTTAAGGTGACCAGACATCCCGCTTTTGGCGGGACAGTCCCGCTTTTGAGCAATTTGTCCCGCGTCCCGTGGCGTTTTAAAAAAGTCCCGATTTTTCATTCTGCCTCCTGAGTCCCGGCTGCCTCCTGAGTCCCCGCTGATGGCTAGAGGGAAAAAACCTGTTTAAACTCTTGCCGTGGGGCTTCAAAGGGCCGCCCTAGTTGATTAGCTCGGCTTCCCCCTCTCAGCTGATTTGCGCAAGGCTCTGCTCTTGCTAAATTGCTCAGCAGTTTTTTTCTTCTCTTTGTGCAAACCAAGCTCAAAATGAAACTGAAAGTAAAACAGGCTGTTGGCTTTGCTGTTTGCTTGCAACGTTGGAAAATTAGGCAGCAGATTTATTTTCCTTTTCCTCACCAAAAAAGGTAGGTGCAAACAATGGGAAATTATTTAGGGCAAAAGAGATTTTAAATTCAAGATTTTAGATTCAAGATTTTAAAACACAAAAGAAAAAAAAGCTCTTTTTAACTAGGGAATTGTAATAATTGAGATACTATTAATTGTATACTGTGTTGAAAGCAGAAATGGTTAAGTTGTGGTTTGGAGGAATATATGGGGGAAATTATTTGGTTTATTATTATTGGTAAATATAATTAATTGATTTGTAAGAAATTGGATTGCATGGAAATAATTGGAATATTCATGTTCATATTGATTAATATACAAAAAAGATAGTTATATAACTAATTGATTTATATTAAAATGTTGAATTTGTATTAAACAACTGTATTACATAATTACATAATTAACCAATGTGAGGATGGATATAAAAATAGATGACAATGGGAAGGGGTATAATATAGAATATAAGGGGAAAATTGAATTTGATTAAGATTAGAGATGAGGATGAAGGGTAATATTGTTTTTTTAAAAAAATAGATGAGGAATAAATATGGCAAAAAGGAAATATAGAAATTGTAAATTTAATTGAAATGACTAAACACTGTTTAAATTTGTGAACCAGCCAAATATTCTGTTCAAAGAAAATACATTGTATGTTTGTATGTGTGTTTCTAATTATTGCTATTTATTCATATTTGTTCTCTTTTATTCTTTAAAGTTTAACCATTCATTCTTTATCTTAATATCTTTATATTTGTTTGGGGTTGGCTTTCTTCCCTTTCATCTTTTTTATTGTACAGCAATCTTTCTCCTCAAACCTACCACCTCTCTTTTCTTTCCTTCTTACTTTCTCTTCGCCCCACCCTCTTCTTCTCCTCCCTATTTCCTCTTCCTTTCTCCTTCTCCTCCTCTCTTCCTCCCTCTCTTACCGTCACTCCTACTCTAATTTCCCTTCCCTTCCTTCATCCCTCTCTATTACTGTATCCTTTTATGCATATGGATTACTCAGAGGGCTGAAAAAGTTATTTTTGACTGGTCCTCACACTTTTGACCAGTCCTCGAACTTACGACTGTCCTCACATTTTACATTTTTGCCCTATCTTGTCATCATGGTGAAGAGAAGCAGTTGTGAAATGAGTGACATGGTTGTTAAGAATGCTGCACGGGCATAAATGTGAGGATGGTCATAAGTGTGAGGACCAGTCAAAAGTGCGAGGACCTGTCAGAAATGACTTTTTTCAGCCCTCTGGTTAGTCCTTTTGTGCATATGGACTACTCGGAGGGCTGAAAAAGTTATTTTTGACTGGTCCTCGCACTTTTGACCAGTCCTCGAACTTACGACTGTCCTCACATTTTACATTTTTGCCCTATCTTGTCATCATGGTGAAGAGAAGCAGTTGTGAAATGAGTGACATGGTTGTTAAGAATGCTGCACGGGCATAAATGTGAGGATGGTCATAAGTGTGAGGACCAGTCAAAAGTGCGAGGACCTGTCAGAAATGACTTTTTTCAGCCCTCTGGTTAGTCCTTTTGTGCATATGGACTACTCGGAGGGCTGAAAAAGTTATTTTTGACTGGTCCTCGCACTTTTGACCAGTCCTCGAACTTACGACTGTCCTCACATTTTATGTTTTTGCCCTATCTTGTCACCATGGTGAAGAGAAGCAGTTGTGAAATGAGTGACATGGTTGTTAAGAATGCTGCACGGGCATAAATGTGAGGATGGTCATAAGTGTGAGGACCAGTCAAAAGTGTGAGGACCTGTCAGAAATGACTTTTCAGCCCTCTGAGTAGTCCCTATACACATAGCCATGGCCACCGGGTCACATGACCAGCTAGCCACGCCCACCCAGTCACATGCCTCCAAGCCACGCCCACACAATAAGCCACGCCCACAATGGTGTCCTTCTTACCAATGTTAAAATCTGTTCACCTTACCCTATACACATAGCCATGGCCACCCGGTCACATGACCAGCTAGCCACGTCCACCCAGTCACATGACCAGCTAGCCATGCCCACAAAATAAGCCACGCCCACAATGTCCCTCTTTACCAATGTTAAAATCTGGTCACCTTACGCATGGTTCATTGTGCCATGCCACCACTCATGGCAGGAGGCTTTGTGGTGTGTAGTGCCATTGTGTGTGCGAGCTGCGGCAGCGGCACAATGTATCACATGGCCTTTTGCCACAAGTGGCAGCACCAGTGTGATGAGCCACATGGCATCCGCTCTGCAAGCAGCCACAGGAGAAATTGGGCAGCTGCGTGACAGGTGTTGGAGTGTGGGAGGCCTGGCAGTGGCAGTCCTAAGGTAAGCGGGTGCAGGGCGCGAGGGGCAGCTCTACCCAGCACCCCATCCTAGCCTGATTTTTGTACATGTACCTCACCCTACCTCATAAAACTAGACGGTGGGACACAGTGGACAGGACTTAACTAGGGCTTATTTTTGGAGTAAGCACAGGTGTGAAAATGGGTCTAGGGCTTGTTTTTGGGGCTGCCGTATTTTTGGGGACCAAAAAGGCTTTGGAAACAATTATTATTATTTAGCATATGATGGGAATATGACAGAGCAGAAGAAAGTATTGGAAAAATGCTATGGTATAATTATACCATAGCAATTTCCCCAATACTTATAATTACATGTAATTATTTTAAGGAGCCACAATGATTAGAATTGCAGTATTGCAGGCTAATTCTGCCAATGCCAGCAGTTCGATCCTAATCAACTCCAGGTTGAATCAGCCTTCCATCCTTCTGAGGTCGGTGAAATGAGGACCCAGATTGTTGGGGCCAATATGCTGACTCTATAAACCACTTAGCAAGGCTGTAAAGAACTGTAAAGCATTTTATAAGTCTAAGTGCTATTGCTATGTACAATCCCAAAGGGAATAATCTTTTCTTATTCCAGCTTTAATCCTTTAACGTAGGTGACAGTAGCAGAGATGGAAAGGAGCGTCCCTCCTATGTTCTGCACTATTAAAGAAATAATTTGGTGGTAGGAATGATATACTCTAATTCATTTCACAGTTTGGGAGCAGTGTGTATTTATATACCTACCAGGACCTGATCATTCTGGGTAGCCAAGGTCAAGCCAAAGGACATATTGAAAGCATCTCTTGGTCCTATAAGAAATATGCAGGGATGAAGATTATGCCATTATCCAGTTTACCTAGTGCTTCTCTACCATAAATCCCTACCTGCAAGTGTACAACTTTAAAAAAAAAATGCAGGAAGGACTCTGAATAATTCATTTCGATACAGAACCTTGTGTAAGGCACCTAAGGTTTAAAGTATTCGCTGTAACTTAGGTTCAGCAGCTGACTATAACTTGCTACCCTTTGGTCTCACCGCCTGTTCTTCTGAATTTCTTTGGAAATGCAATTTCTTTCCTCTGAAAGATACCCAGGAATGTTCCTCTGTGGCCAGATCCTTCTCCAGTCCTTGCAAAGGGGTAGAATTGGAATTCCCAACTCCACTCTTTGCCTTGAATGCAACCATCCAGCTGGGAAATTGAAGGGTTCTTGAAACCTACTTGGGATGCTAATTTCTTTGCAGTCACCCGAAGGGTAGGTGCACTGGTAGAGTTTGCCCATTTCATTCACCCGTCCTGCCTCGAATGGGGCCCCAACAAGCACTCTGGAGGGAGGGAAGAGAACAGGATTAATATTTGCACAACCCCTCTAACATGGTGGGCTGCTGACAAAGCAGTATAGGCAGGAGTAGCAGTCTCTAGCAAGAGAGAAGAGGAAAGAAAGCAGTTAATGGGTGATATTGATGAATTGTCAAAATATGCAGAAAATATTATGCTGATCTGGGGAAAATATGAGAGATGGATGGATAGGTAATTGATGATAGATGATAGATAGAGAGATGATAGATAGATAGATAGATAGATAGATAGATAGATAGATAGATAGATAGATATCCGACCTCGCAACACACCCATAGCTTCTAAACTAAACAAGAGCCTGAAGATGACAGGGTTGTGAGCTTGTTGAAACGTTGCTAGAAAGAAAAACTTTTAAGGTACTGGTAGAATTTTAGCTAAAGTTTTAAAGGACCTTGCAGAGTGCTCTGTAAGGATTTTTGGAAGATTTTAAGCTAGGATTTTAACCAGAATTTTAAACATTTTAACTAACTTATTTAACATGACGCGGGAAAACACCAGAGATTTTAATTTTTTGCATATACACACCCGTGAAAACTTAAGAAGACATAGATAGATAGATAGATAGATAGATAGATAGATAGATAGATGATAGATGATAGATGATAGATGATAGATGATAGATGATTGATAGATAGATAGATAGATAGATAGATAGATAGATAGATAGATAGATAACAGATTGATACAGACAGAGACAGACAGAGACAGATAGACAGAGAAGAGACAGGGAGACAGACAGAGAGGGAGACACAAAGAGAGACAAAGAGATAGACAAAGACAGAGTCACAGAGACACACACACAGAGAGAGAGAGACAGAGAGAGAGAGACAGAGACATCAGACAGAGACACAGAAACAGAGAGATAAAGATAGATGATAGATAGATAGATAGATAGATAGATAGATAGATAGATAGATAGATAGATAATAGACTGATACAGAGAGAGAGACAGAGAGACAGAGAAGAGACAGAGAGACAGAGACAGAGACAGAGAGGGAGACACAGAGACAAAGACAGAGTCACAGAGACACACACAGAGAGAGAGACAGAGAGAGAGAGACAGAGACACAGAAACAGAGAGAGAAAAAGATAAAGATAGATGATAGATAGATAGATAGATAGATAGATAGATAGATAGATAGATAGACTGATACAGAGAGAGACAGAGACAGAGAGACAGAGAAGAGACAGAGAGACAGAGACAGAGACAGAGACAGAGAGGGAGACACAGAGACAAAGACAGAGTCACAGAGACACACAGAGAGAGAGAGACAGAGAGAGAGAGACAGAGACATGAGACAGAGACACAGAAACAGAGAGAGAAAAAGATAAAGATAGATGATAGATAGATAGATAGATAGATAGATAGATAGATAGATAGATAGATAGATCAGAGTGAGAGAAATTAGAAATAATACAGTAAGTTATATAAAAATACAAAATTTTTCACAGCTATTATTTTATTAACAAGGGATTTGCCTGGTGAGTCAATGAACATAGACTAATATTTTGCTAACTCCATTGTCAGATTCTTCAGAGAAGATCTGAAATTGAGCTGAATCAATATCATGTCTTAATATGTACAGTTTCTGTTCTACAAAGAGCAATGCCTGGAACAAATCAGTGACTGTCTCCAAGAAACAGGACTGCAGGCAAGGAAGAAGTAAGGATAGAGAACGAGAGTTGAAACAAGCCAGTCTGAGCATTGCAATGAGTGTAAAAACCAAATTAAAAATCAATTTCTTCTTACTTATTCTTAATCTGGGCGATACTTATGCCAAAACTCTGACTTCGGCCTTCAAAGATTGTTGGGGTATCCACATCCACAGTGAATCCGTAGCACCAGTGCACCCACGCTGTTGGAGATAAAGAGACTTTCACTGAGCCTCTTAAAATCACACATTTTTCCTCAAATTATATTCCCTCAGGAAGACACGGAATATAATCCCCGCCTCCCCCCCCCCCCCGCTATCAAGGAGGCAGAATAAGGAATATGAGCTTGTGGGTTGGTCTCCAAATGTTTCATTACCAGGCTAGGTAACATCTTCAGCGGCGTTTAGGGGATATCAGTGTCCCCTATTTCCCTATTTTAACCCTACCGTACACAAAAGGGGTGTCAGAAATGATAGCCAGAATCCTCCAACCCCTAGGAATAACAATAGCATACAAACCCACAGCCACATTCTGCCAGAAATTATCCAGAGCCAAAGACAAAATACTGAAGAATGAAAGAAATGATGCAATTGACAAGATCAATTGTAACCATTGCCACCAATTCTACGTGGGACAAACACCACGTCAATTAAAAACCAAGATCCACAAACACCAGCTGGCAGTCAAACGCCACGATCCCAAGTCCTTAATCTCTACCCTCACTGACCACCAAACAGTACCCGTTTGATTGGAGCAAGACAAAAATCATCAGCCATGTTACCATCCGCCACATTCGTGAGTTCATTGAAGCCTGGCACTCCACAAGCAATTCCAGCAACAAACACATTGACCTACAACCAGCCTACAAACCCTAGAATCCAAATCAACCACACAGCCAACCAGGGATAACTGATGATGTTACTTAGCCTGGTAACAAAATGCTTGAAAAGCCATCCAGAAGCTCGGAGAACAAACCCTGACCCTCATTTTACACCCAAACTACCGATATTCACCACTACTGCAAAATTAGGAATATTTTTTGCTGACAGAGTAGGCTAGTAGTGGCAAAATAAAGATACCTTGTTAAAAGAAAAAATCAATGTTACCCATTTCACAGATGAAATATCCTTTAGCTGCCTGGGGTATTATGATTCCCTCCTTTAGAAAGGAGAAGCAAAAAGGGTTATTATAAATTGCTTTGCCCTGTGACATTGTTAGCACAAGTAGGTGTGTTTGCGAAGCTGGTGACTGAGTCTCAAGTCAATTTGCCCCAGACTGTAGCTAGTGACTTTTAAAGAAGCTTTTTAAACCAACACTTAGGAAAAGAAATGCGGATTTTGTGGTTGAAAGTCGCTGAATTTTGCAGTTGGACTTTACATGTTTTGTATGTTTAGGATCTTAATTAGGATAAAGGGATTGGTGAGAAAGGGAGGGGGTCCCCAATTAATGCCCGGATTGGATTTCCCTTGCTTGAGACACTCACCTGTGCCCAGGTAGAAAAGCATCGATGGAAAATCCATGCCTGGGAGGATAAGAAATTAGTTTGCAGTCAGGTTGGTTCCAAAGGAAAGAAAGATAAGAGAAATCTTTGAGGGACCTTTGTAGGGGATTTGCAATCAGGTCTAATATGAGAGAGGTTTTATTTTTATGTTGAGAAGGAAGTCCAGCCCTCAAAGGACAAAGAGGGGTGGGAATAGGTGTTAAAGCAGATTGAGAAGCTGAGACATACTAGACGATTTTGGTTCATTACCAAAATGTGGTTTAGAATTAGTGTGATTAAGTTAAAACAGGACAGAAGCTTTCTTCTTCTCTACTCTTTGTTTCCTGTCCCCAGAGATCTAACTCATATTAAAACTAGTTTTTGTTTAAGCAAAGGCATAGATGTGCTTTGTTTCAATTGTTTCAGTTGCAGCCAAAACAATGGAAAGTCCAGGAATACCTTAAAGATTAACAGGTTTCATGATGTAAGGTTTCATGGACTGCATCCAGGCAGAGACTGAATATATTACCAATAGGTAACAATAAAATTGCCGATTGGAGCTATATAATTATGCTGGTCACTAGATGGCAGCAAAGAGATTGATAAAAGTATAAATCCTTACTGCCATCTAATGGATAATATGAGGTTTTCAGTGCAAATACTGTATGGCAATCTTAATTTTATGAGAATGTCATTGCAACATTCTCACAAACTTTGCTTATTTTAATTTTTTTAGCTGATTACTTTTTTTAGCTGATTAATTTTATGATTACTCTGTCACAGTGGTGAAATGTCAAATTTGTTACTACTGGTTCTGTGGGCATGGCTTGGTGGGGTTAATGTGACTGGGTGGGCGTGGCCAACTTTAAAAAAAAAGATTTTTAAAAGCATTTTTTCTACAACCTTCAGCTGAAGAGGTTGTTAAAAAATGCTTTTAAAAGCTTCTGACGATCCCAGCTGAGCTGCGTGATCATCAGAGGCTTTTTTTTTTTACTTTTAAAACCATTTTTTCGGCCGAAGAGGTTGCAGAAAAAATGCTTTTAAATGTAAAAAAAAAAAAGCCTCTGATGATCGCATGGCTCAGCTGGGCATGGGGGGGGCAGGGATTTTTGCTACCGGTTCTCCGAACCACCTGCCGCCATCGCTACCGGATGGGACGATCTGGTCCAAACCGGGAGCATTTCACCCCTGCTCTGTCAGCCCTGGAACCATTTCCCCCCTCTACCTTCAGGGCTGCCACAGCGGAGATGAGTCAAGCTGTGGGAATGGGAGTGGGGGGAGGTAGAGATAGCTAAGGGATTGTAGCAAAAATAAAATTCTTTCCTCTGAGAACCAAGGGCTTTTCCACCAGGTGCAAGGAGGTGGGATCTGAGACCAAATGATCCTTGGACTGTGACCTGATTGGACCATGTGATGAACTGAATGGGAGGGGGAAAGAAAGCATTACTTTTAACTAGGGGGAAACCTGAGGGGGGTTTAGAGTCAGGTTTCTGCAGATGTGCCAATATGACATGCCTAATAAATCTATACTTTGGGGGACATGCCTGCCTTGGAGTTTTGATTCCATTGGGTGTATTATTTGGAACCTTGACATACTCATTGCAGTCAAGCAAAGCAGCTAAACCCTTAATAAAAGTAATCAGGGAAAACAAAATTTAAAAACAAGTGAAAATCCTTGCAAAACTGTCAGCGCAGAGCACAAATCACTGTGGTGTTGATCTTCTTACCAGCAGAATCATAAACCAGGAAAAAAATAATAATAACAACAACAACAACAACTTTATTATCATTGTACGTGTAAACACAGTATTTAGTCACATTGTCAGCACTGGTGACGTGACTTAGCTGGGTTATGAAACATCTGCAATAATATAATCATAGAATCATAGAATCATCATAGAATCATAAGGCTGGACCTTGGATGTCTTCTAGTTTAACTCCCTGCTTAAGTCTCATACCATCCCAATAAAATGGTTGACCAATCTCATCTTGAAAACCTCCAGTGATGGAGCACCCACAACGCATAGCTGTCAGAAAAATTGTCCTTACTTCTAGGATGTTAACAAGCTTCCACCTATATTACTTCTAGTTCTGTCCCTTGGTTCCTTAGAAAATAAGTCAATCCCCTCTTCTTTTGTTGGCCCCTCAAATATTGGAAGGCAGTTATCATGTGTCCCCCACCTCCTTTTCTCCAATTGGCTAGACCTACCTAGGTCCCTCAACGTTTGTCATACAATTTAGCCCCCAGACCCTTAATCTTCTTTCCTGCTCTTCTCTGCATACTTTTGAGGTTTCAAATATTCTTTTTGTATTGTGGTCACCAGAACTGCATACAACATTCCAGATGTGGTCATGGTTGCAAGCAAACATGATTGCAAAAACAAACATGCTCAGAGAACATAAAAAACTCCCAAATTCAACCCTGAACTACTAATATTCTCATTTTTTGGAACCTATCTCTAAGCTGGTTCTTGGGTCGTCCAACAGTGATGCCCTCACCACTATACCTTGCTGCTGATCATTTTCTTTTTCTCTTTATTTCTATGCTTTCTAGTATTATTTATTTATTTATTTATTGGTTCGATTTATTAGAGCAAGGGCAGGAGTGAAATATTACCGGTTTACTCCGGTTCGGGTGAACCAGTAGTGATAAAAACTACCGGTTCGGGCAAACCAGTAGTAAAAAATGCATTTTAAAAAGCTTTTAAAAAGGGTCCGATGATCACGTGGCACAGCTGTGATCGTCGGAATCTATTCTTTACTTTTTTAAAGCATTTTTTTACTACCTATTCGCCCAAACCGGTAGTAAAAAAATGCTTTAAAAAAGTTTTTCTTAAAGTTGGCCACGCCCACCCAGTCACATGACTCCCACCACCAAGCCACACCCACCAAGCCACACCCACAGAACCGGTAGCAACAAATTTTACATTTCACCACTGAGCAGGGGTGTCAAACTTGATTTCATTGAGGGCCACATCAGGGTTGTGTTTGACCTCCGGGGGCCAGGGTGGGTGTGGCCAATTCAACGTCACTCATGTCAGGGGCACCTGTGGTGGCCTGAGTACTCTGTCAGCGAAAACAGGCTCCCAAGCTCTGTTTTGGCTGTGACGGCCTCCTGCAACCCTCTGCCAGCGAAAATGGAGGTCGGGAGGGCCGTACACAACCTTGCAAGCTCCACTTTCACTGGAAGAGGCACCGCCAGTCCTTCACTGTTTCCAGAGTGGCCCCACAGGCCAGCTCTAAGCACCCCAGGGGCCAGATCTGGCCCACTGGCCACCCCTGTATTAGAGCCTTCTCGAGAGAATCATATGGTCTTCCCATAATATGCCCAAAGTATGGTAATTTGAACTTGTGTTTCACAATTTGTGAACTTGTGCTTCACAAATTATTATCTGTGCTTTGAATGAGAACTCTAGCGTTCCAAGTAACACCCCCAATGAAAGAAGACTCCGAGGCTAGAAGTTCCTCAAAGTTCCGTTTTATTAGAGATGTCATATTGGCACATCTGGGAAAACCCGAATCTGAAATCTTCCGGGTTTTCCCCACCCAAAAGAAAGTCAAAGTCCCTTCCCCTGCACCGACATGTCCATCACATGGACATCACTCCATCATCCCAACTGGAGATGCCTCCCAGCCACGCCACTCCAGATGCAGGGCAGAATGTCCTTGACTCTCAGAGAAAGGAATGTTATTATGACTATATATCTCCCCTGCTCCATACAATCCCCCCCCCTCCCAGTTTTCCACAGCACTAAATGTGGCAGGCCTGAAGATCCCATGCAAAAGATGGCTTCCAGGCCTGACACAGGGTTGAAATGAGGGCTCTTTACTACTTGTTGAGCTTGGTTGTTTTCTTGCAGACATTTCATTACCCAACTAGGTAACATCATCATGAACTACCTCAGAGAGACAAAGGAGCCCAAAATTGTAGGTTGATTTGTTTGATGATCCACTTCTTTATTTTCTTAATTGTCCATGTTAATTTCAGAGACTTCTCTCACATCAAAATTCGAATATATGTATTGACTGAATAACTGTGGTCCACACAGTGAAGTATTTAGTAGAAGAAATTTTAATTGGAGCATTTACTGTATTCCTCCAATACTTTAGATACATAGAAAGAAATGTTTAAATTCACTCCTACCATACAATATGTTTATTAATAGAGAATATGTGTAGTTTAGGGTCAAAGTGTGGGGTCCTTGTTGCTCTCTGACTTTTGTGCAGACATTTCATTACCAAACCAAGTATGTATGTATGTATGTATGTATGTATGTATGTATGTATGTATATATGTATGTATGTATTTATTTATTTATTTATTTGTCATATTTCTATGCCGCCCACTCTCCGAGGACTCTGGGCGGCTTACATCAAAGACAGTATACTAAAATCTGGGTCCTCATCATCGGTGCAGTACATTTATTACAGCTGGGCTGAAATTATCCTAAGGGACCCTTGAAATGAATTTTTATTTTTCACAAAACGAAATGGCGTCGAATTGATCTGAAAGGAAGCACTCATGTCAAGAAAGAAACCATTCTGTCATTTTACAGCTTGCTCACAACCATAGATGTGGTGAACTCAAGTATGCTGACTCTGTTTCTCTCACTGGTGACACTTTTTAAAATAAAAATTTTGCCTTTCCTGTAATTTAGCTGTGAAGAAAAGTGCTGAAAGACTCAGCTTTTTGTTTTTTTTCTCACTCAGCATAGGTGACAAAGTGGTCACTGTGGTATTAACATTTGTTGAAAGGAGTATGATGCACACTATCTCAATATTTTAGCCGAAAGCGGGGGTAGAAAAATAACCATTTTTTTAAAAAAAGTCCCAGCTCCCAACTGAAGTGCACAACAGAATTTAGTCCAACATTTCAAAAGCCATGACTTGTGACAGGATAATTTGGGGAAGCTGATATTGGCTTCCTCTTATTTTCTGAAAGAGATTTCTCTCTGAAGGGTTGCAACCTTAGTTTATCACTATGGTGAACGCAACTTCTTGTAATTTTTGTATGTATTGTTGGAAGAAATCTCCATCTGGGTTCAGTATCAAGTGGGGAGAAAGACACTGCAAACATGGAGACTGCTTGGAAAGATGGTTTTTAATGGTGGACAGGACCACATGGTTTGAGATTCTGTGCAAAAAGCACATGGATATGAGAGAGAGAGAGATTTATACCCTCTGTTCGGTTTTGAATTTGAGCTTGTGTTCTGATTGGTTGTCAGACTCCCATGGGGCCATGCAGGGATAACTTTGTAGGTTGTCTTTTGAGTCCCAGGCTTGGTTGACTCTTGCTGGGTGATGATGTAATGAAAGGTCTTTGGGCAATTCCTATTATGGCTCTGCCTGAAGGAGGTAGATCTTTGTTATGTAGAATAGACTGGCCGAGGCCTTAATGGCCTTTTGACAAAGGTCGAGCAGGGTGGGGGAGGGCTGAGTTTCTTCCTCCCTTTTAGGGGAAATATTCTGCCCTTTTAATAGTTCCTAAATATCTCATTTTCCTAGGAAAGGGGTGGGTGCTAACTTTCTACAGTATCATATGCAAAAAAAAAAAAAGTTGAATGGAAATTCAGGAAATACAGCAGGGTAGCCATCTTAAAATGTGAAGCAGGGACATTGGCTGCAGAGGACACAAAATTAAGATGGTAACATGGTTAAAAACCACCGACTTTTGTCAGTATCACCTATGATTGCACTAGGACAACCATTGTCTTGAATTTTTTTGACCCTTCCCTGCAGAGAAGGAATTTGGGCAATTTTTTACAGGACAGAAAAAGACATGAAAAGTAGGACCATGTGAACTGGAAGTTAATTCTCTTAGCCAAAAAAACCCAACATTCTCACTCTGTTTATGTCCTGAGAAGAATTTCCTCTCTTTTATTTTCTTCTTTTCCGGTGAGCCCTTTCCTAGTTTTTGTAGTTTCTTCTTTTTATAGGAAGATCAATACAAACCTTTACCATAAGACAAAATGTTCAGAAGTTTAGGGATAAATCAAGGTTAATTAGTGAGAAACTTAAGATGAAGCTACGCAATAATTTTACATAGTAGTAAACTACTGGTATGTCTGTGGGAGAAACAGATATTTGGGAGAAAGGGGTAGGAAAGGATTGGAATTATGGTACATACTATTCCAGTCGCTCCCCATCTGCACTGTCTGTCAGACTCAGTTCAAAGTGCTGGTTTTGTTTATTTATTATTCATCAAAGTTACCCAGCCTCAGAAAAACCTTATGAGTTCTCTGTGTCAGAAAAGTTTTGGCCATCTCTTTCAACACCAAAAATATCCACATTGGAGAACAGTTTTCCAGATGCCTCGATTGTGGGAAGAACTTCATTGAGAACTCAACTCTGAAAATGCACCAGCAAGTCCACACTTGAGATGAAACCCACTGGTGCCTGGGATGTGGTGAAAATTTTAGTCTCAACTCCCACCTGGCGACACCCAGAGAAGTCACATAGGACAGCGACTGTACAGATTGTGGCAAAGGATTCACAGAGACAGTAGAACCTCTGGTCACGACCATAATTTGTTCCATAACTTTGGTCGCAAATCCATCTGGTCGTGACCTGGACCTAATTTTGGAAATTTGGCACTTACAAAAAAAAAAGGCGTGAAAGGGGAAATTGGCCGCGAAAAAAAAAATCATGAATTTTTTTGATTGGAACCCAATTTGGTCATGGTCAGAAGTGTTCGTGACCAGACGTTCTACTGTGCATCATGCCTTACTATCCACCAGCGAAGCCACGTGGGGGAGAAATGCTACATGTGTGGTATGGTTTGTCCTAAATTCTGTTTATCTGAATGACCACCAGACTCACACTGTGGCTGCTTCAGTTGTGGCTGGTCTTTCCATTATAATGGTCCTAACTGGTCATCCACCAGAGACTCCATGCAGGGGAGCGACTTTACAAATGTCCTTATTGTGACAAAGGGTTTTATGACAGCTTTATCCTGACGAAACACAAGAGATGCCACACTGGAGAGATAGTGAATATGTGCGGGGATTATGCATTGAGCTTTGGGTCAAGACTAGCTTTGGGCATTCAACTCCCAGAATTCCCCAACCAGCACACTCTTCTTATGGGGGAATTCTGGGAGTTGAAGTCTACCAACCTTAAAATTATCAAGGTTAACAAAAATTGGTCAAAACATAGCCTAGAATCTAATATAGAGTATTAATTGCCCATGAAAAATTAGACTATATCCATTGACCAGCTCTGTAGATCTACCTTCGTTTTTGATCGTGTGCTTCCGATGTTGGTTAGCATTGCAGCTTTCATCCTTTGCTTTACCATGAGGGGAAATGAGTGAGGAGGCAGATGAGCCTGAAATGAACATGGCTGCTGGAATGATAGCTAATCTGGGAATTCGGTGATTCCCACATTTGGCATTTCCATGAGGAAGGAGATTTCCCCCTCATTCTTAAGTAGCAGGGATGTTTGACGCTTGAGAAACAATTCAGGTGGGAAGGCAGATAAAGTTGCAAAACATGGGATGTAAACGCAAGGACATTTCTGCAGAAATAGATGCTCTATCTCCTGTGTTAACATTAGAGGAATATACAATTTGCCCATCCCTTTGATCTACCAACATGCTTTGTTAATAAACACATGCACTGCACTTCCCCCAGATAATGCTTGACAGTGTTTCTCAACCTTGACAACTTTAAGTGGTTTGAACTTCAACTCTCAGAATTCCCCAGTCAGCACTGGGGAATTCTGGGAGTTGAAGTCCACCCATCTTAAAATTGTCAAGGATAAGAAACACTGATCCAGTGGTGAAATCCAATTTTTTTTTACTGCTGGTTCTGTGGACATGGCTTGGTGGGTGTGGTGTAGCTTGGTGGGCATGGCAGGGGAAGGATACCGCAAACTCTCTATTCCCACCCACTCCAAGGGAAGAATACTGCAAAATCCCCATTCCCTCCCCACTCCTGGGGGAAGGATATTGCAAAATGTCCATTCCCACTCCACTCTGGGGCCAGCCAGAGGTGATATATGCCAGTTCTCCAAACTACTCAAAATTTCCGCTACCAGTTCTCCAGAACCTGTCAGAATCTGCTGGATTTCACCCCTGCACTGATCCCCGATGACCAAAATATTGACCACACCACAAGCTAATAGCATTTTTTTCAGGTGCAGTACTAGTCAGCTGCAGAATAAATGAGTAATATCTTTTCTGTGTAATATTTGAGGAATATATGACTTGCCCATTTCTTTGACTTTATCCCACATACTTTGTGTCATAAATACCCACTCTGCACTTCCCCAATTGATCCCTGATGACCAAAAAGTTGCCCACGCAACAGCCTAATAATTATTCTTTTACATACAGCATCAGTTAAATCACTGCGCATCAAACAAGGAACCAGATCCAATCTGGGCCAGTCATTGGGACATTCTGAATTTTTGGACTCGTGCTGGAGCCGATACTCTCACCAGAATGTGTCTGGTGAGGCACATATCCTGGGACAGGTATATTTGCCTTCATTCATAAGGAATTAGAAGTGAAAATAAGGCACCTCAGTCTTCTGAACCTTATAAAGACATTGTTAGCTCAAAAGATAGTAAACTTTATCTTAGGTTGCAGGTGCGGGGTGTCTAAATGCTGTTCTCTCCACAAAAGCAACTGACTAATTGCTTGATTTTTTTTTAATTAAGTGAATTTTATTATATAATACAGCAGTGAGCAGGTAAAAAGTCGGCATAAAAAACTGAGTGGCAGAAGGAAGAGCCCGTGCTCCTTAATCCCAGCCAAGTCGTATTATAATAAAAGCCACCATGGGGGTTTTACACAGTAAGATTAAAAAAAATTGGCCCTGGTGCAGCCTAATGGCAAGCTGTGACATATTCTCCTTCCCTGCTTTCTTCATGGGGAATTTATTTTAAATAAAAGAAGGATTGTCATCATTTGTGGTATTTTTTTCAAGGGGAAAAAAAAAACTGAAGACACAAGGGGTTGGGGGAAGTACAAGATGTTGCATCTTTTTTTTTCCATATCAGCTGGTCCCTTGTCAAAAGCTCCTTCAAGGAAATCCAGTAGGCCATAAACCACAGAGCTCCACAACAGGTCACAAGGAGACAAAAATAACCTGTGACAGGGTCAATGCAAAACTTGCATCCTGGTTGATGCAAGTTTTGAATAAACCGCAGTAACACACAACCATGTGTGTTTTTGTCAGTCTCCCCACCGTTGACAAAGGCCCTTGTGCCACCAACTTCCTTAGAAATATGACACCCCTGTCCCCCCTCCCCAGACCCCGACTCACAAAGAAACCACTCAACACATCAAAGTCCATAAACTAAGCTGGAAAGCTCCAGGCGTTCCTGAGCATCTTCGTAGCACCTCTTTCTGTTGGCAGGCGCTTCTGGGAGTTGTAGTTTTGACTAAAGTTTGGATGGTCACAGTTCTGTATTGGTACACAATAAAAATAGAGGTCAGCTAAGGAATTACTGTTGATCTTTGGTTGCAATGGAATTAATTTGGGGGTTGAGAAGAGTTCTTTCAGATAGACCTGGATGGACCCACTGCTCTCCACAAATACCAGGATAAAAATATCCAGATGTTCCAAAGAACCTTGGATGTGATTTGGCCGGCTCCCACCAAGATGGCTTTATGGTTTAGAAGAGCTGTAGGGTAGAGTGTTCAACCCCCAGACCCCCAACCCATAAACCTGGACCTAGGAAGTAAAGACACCAGAAGTGTGAGTATCACATCCTGGTCTCTTGAGGACCTCACCAGTTGATCTTGGGGATGTGGCTTAAGGCAGGGCCTCCTATCAGAAGTGCTGGTGCTGGGGGGGGTGTGTGGGGGTGCGGCTTAAAAGTGGCCTAGGATGGGGTGGGAGATAACACTTGGCTGCTTGTGCGGGAACAGAGGCCTGGCTCCTGAGAAGGATGGGAGGAGCAGATCTGACTTGCTTCCTTCATTGCTTGCTTTGCGAGTAGCTCTGATCTACAGGCGTGGTTTTTGGCAATGGTGGATGGGCTCCCAGGTTGAGGAATGGGGCCCCTTAAGGCACAGGTGTTTTTCCCCCCATGCGTGGCAGTGGGTGTGGCTCGTTCAAAAGCCGACTATGGGCCCTCCCCCTTTCCCACGCCAGCAGGAGGCGTGGCCTGACCCCAGCAAGGCCAGGGCCCCTCCCAATCACCCAAAGAGCTTGATAAAGCAAGGGTGGCAATAGGGCTTTTCGTTCTGCTCCTTGAAGGTGCCTTTGTTGAGCTGCTTGAGGCAGAAGGCGCAGACGAAATGCTCCGGGTGGAACTTCCGGCCCATGGCGGTGATGCAGCGGCCGGTGATGGGTTTCTCACAGCCGGAACAGAGGGAGCCGCGTTGCTTGTGGTAATGGATTTCGCAGAAGGGGCGCCCGCCATGCTCAAAGAAGCTGCCGTTCATGAACGGGGTGTAGCATTCCTAGAACAGAGAGCAAACCATGGGGGATTAAAGAAGGCCACCTGTACAGGTAGTCCTCAACTTACCAATCATTCGTTTTAGTGACTGAAGTGACGACCACACTGAAAAAAGGATCTTACAATCAGTCCTGGCGCTTATGACCATCACAGCATCCCCACGGTCACCCCATCAAAATTTGTGCACTTATATTTATATGATGATGGTTGCAGCATCCGGGGGTCATGTGGTCACCATTAGGGACCTTCCCAGCTGACTTCCAACATGCAAAGACCGTGGGGGAAGCTGGATTCACTAAACACCCGTGCAGTTCACTTAAAAGCTGCAGTGAGTCACTCAGCAACCATGGCAAAAGTCATAAAATTGGGTGCGGCTCACTTAACAACTGCCTTGTTTAGTAATGGAAATTCTGGTCCCAATTTAGCCATATCGAGGACAAACTGTGATTATAAGTCAAAGATAACCTGTAACTTCATGGGGCTCTACAAGGTTACATTTCCTTCCAATAGTATTCCTGCACTCTGGGCAAAATCTCACACAATCCAGAGTACATGCTTTTCCTACACACACCACTCCCCATCTGGGTCTTGTCGCATACAATTCATCTCCCCAGCCAGGATGACTAGAAAGACTTGAAGTCTGGCAGATAGCAGATGGAACACACAAAAGGAGAGATTCAACCTGGAAATAAGGAGAAATATTCTGACAGTGAGAACAATCAACCAGTGGAACAGAAGTTGCCTTCGGAAGTTGTGGCAGCTTCATCACTGCAGGCTTTCAAGAACAGACTGGACTGCTATTTGTCAGAAATGGTGTAGGGTCTCCTGCTTGGGCAGGGGGTTGGACTAGATGACCTACAAGGTTCCTTCCAACTCTCTTAATCTGTAAACATGTATCCTGTTTTCCCCAAAATAAGACACCCCCTGATAATAAGCCAAATCTGGCTTTTGAGCGCATGGCAATAAGGCCAAGCACTTATTTCAGGGTTCAAAAAAATATAAAACACAGTAGCTAGGCCGGTTCACAATCTGTGGGATTTAACTGCCTCCAAGTAAGGCTTGATCAGAAGTTGATTTTAGGCTGAATTATTAGAAGATGAGAAATGCTGGGATTTGTCAAAAATCCCTTGATCCCGTCAAGTAGACTATATGACGTTCCTTATTTGTTTTAACTTAATCTTTTGTTTAGTAAATATCTTAACTGGTTTTCCTAACTTGGGCAAATCTTTCATTTTTTAAAAGAAAACTTCCTTGCCTTTTATCCTTCTTGACTTCAACCCAGAAACCCTTTACTAAGAGCCTATTTCTGCCCGATGGCATTTTTTTGTCTTAATTTATGCTGTGCATTTTGGTTTAGATGGCATTATGTACAGATAGTCCTTGACTTACAATAGTTCGTTTAATGACCATTCAAAGTTACAATGGCACTGAAAAAAAGTGACTTTTGACCATTTTTCACTTATGACTGTTGCAGCCGCCCCATGGTCACATGATCAAAATTCAGACGCTTGGCAATTGACTCCTATTTATGACAGTTGCAGTGTCCCAGGGTCATGTGATCCCCATTTTGCAACCTTCTGACAAGCAAAGTCAATGGGGAATCCAGATTCATTTAACAACACTGACATGATTGACTTAACAACTGTGGCAAGAAAGCTTATAACACGGGGCAAAATTCACTTAACAAATGTCTCACTTAGCAACAGAAATTTTGGGCCCAATTGTAAGTCAAGGACTACCTGTATCAAGATCTAAGTTGACAGCTGTTTCAAGGCTCAGCCATGGAGTAGATCCAGATGTGCTAGGTCTCAGTCACATCTTTAACATGCAGAGGAGTCCGAAAATGAGGTTCTTGGAGGCACGACATTCCCCCAATTTCAGAACCATCTTCAGCTGGCATAAAGGGGTTGTGTTATTTTGCCAAGAGAAATTTAATAAGTAAAATCCTAGGATGCTTCAGGAGCTAACCCTGAACAGTTGTTTTCTTCATCTTGCAAATGTTAAGTATGATCAATGGAGCAACCATCATTATTCTTCTCACCCATCACCTTTGCAAGGGTGAGCCACAAGTAGAGATATCAACAAATTCGCCCCCATGGAGAGTTTCCTTGCCAGTTGTAGCTAGGGCAAAATTAAAACTAAAATAATAAGACAGTGAGAGCTGAACCTCGGTCAGTTTCATTTTCAGCATGAGAACTCGAAGTGACTAAACATTCTCCTTTGCAAAACCATTTCCCTTCATTGGTTTTCTAGCCATCCTGACAAGATTGTACACAATCCAACCCTGGCCCAGAGCTGGTACTTACCCTGCAAACAAAACATTCTGGGTGCCACAAGGCATTGAGAGCCGAGATGTAGTTCTCCAAGATAGCCTGGCTGCACCCTTGACAGCGAGTGGAGAAGAGCTCATAAAAATCCTGGCGACAATACTGCTTCCCGTCTTTCTCATGAAAGCCTGCAGGGGGAGACAGAGTCAATAGGGAAGGGACCAAAAAATGGTGCAGCTCAGTGGCCACCTAAGGGGTATCAGTAGTACTGCAAAGGCCCGATTCAGAATTCTTTTGCAATGCTGAAGCTGTGGAAATTTAGTTAAGGACACCACAACTTTCTCCAACCAGGAGCCCTCCAACTGAGCTGGACCTCCAGCCATATAACAGGCAGCAGTCCTTTGGGTGGGGACAGCAGGAAATGCAATTCAAAAACTTTGAGGAGACCCTGGTTGGAAAGACTGGTTCTGTGGGCAACCAATAGTCCATAAAGGCCAACAAGCACATTTGGTGTGCATGCGAAAAAGATTGTTACCCAGCCATGCGTTGTACCAAACCTTCTCTATGACATCATCCCATCTCTGCCATTCACCCTACGACTTTTGGAGCATAAAACAATAAACTTTAAACTCACACAAAAAAGGCTTGCTCGTGATTTAGTGGACACAACCACCTTATGTCATCCCTCTCAGATTAGATCAAGACAGAAAACACAACCAAAAGAGCGTTGGTCTTACCTGATACGCTTCTTCTCATTGTACTGGAAGGATAATCCAATCTGTCCTTGAAGCCGAATCTGTCCGGCTGTCTGTTTCTGTGTGTGTACGCCCTCTGGAATCGGTGGGTGCCGAATCCGGCGTCTGATGACCGAAAGGAACGTCTACGAAAAAGGGGAGCTTGACGCAGGTCCGATTTTCTCGAGGGCAGGACTTTCTTCCTGTCCTTATTCTCCACCAGCACAGAATCTAAGGCCGCTCCAAATAGCTTGCCGCCCTCGTAAATTGCCGAAGCTAGCTTCCATTTAGACCTCATATCTGCCAGTGGCGCAGCCATAGTATTCGTCGGGCCCCTACAGAGGTGGCCATAGCCTTGGAGGCAAAACCTGGTGCATTCATTGTGGCATCTGCCGAGAACTCAACAGCAGCTATCACTTTGTTGAAATCCTTATGGGCGCGGACATCCCCAGGAGCAACCCTCTCTCGCATCTGAGGTAGCCAAACGAGCGTGGCCCTCGTTGAAGAATGATGCAGCCGTGCAAGATCTTATCGCCCAGGCAGACGCCTGATGCGTTCTGCGGAGCGTCATTTATGCCCTTCTATCCTCCGCTTTCAGAGAGTCCTCCCCATCATTAATTAATATGGAGGAGGAAATTAAGGCTATCACCGGTTCATCTAACATTGGGGATCGAAGCTTCTCAGCTAGATCTGGGACCATATTATAAAATCTCTTATCGGTACCACCTGGTGTGGTCAACACCACAGGTTTGTCCCATTGCCCTCGGATTACATTACGGAAGAAATCATTTGAAGGAATCTCCTCGGTCTCCTTAGAGGGCTTTGGGAACAGAAGCTCCCCTGGATCTGCTGAGTTTGTAGCTGCCTCTGCTGTGGCCGGGTCAGTCCCCATATTTGTCGCTGCTTTGGCCTTAAACAGTAATGAACTAAAAAGGGCCAGTCGAAAAAGTCCTGCAAATGCTGGGCGCTCAGGATTCCTTCATCTTCCGAGAGGCCTGAATCCCTTTGATCCTCTTCTCCTGAGGCAGAAGCCTCGCTTTGCATGGGGGGAAATTTTGAATGTGCCCTTTGGGGGGCTTCCATCTCTCCTTGCTGTTGCAATGGTCTGAAACGATCCTGATTACTAGGAAATTCCCGTGTCAGTGTGGCTGCCTGTCGCCACTGTAGGTGTCCTGTGTTAATGGCCTGTGATAACGTTGAGATGAGATTTTTCACTTGATCCAAAAGTTCTGGATCTTGGATTTCCCTTGTGTGTAGCTCAGATGCTGTGGGCATAAATGTAGCCTCTGGAGCCATTTTCATTCTTTTTGCCATCGGACCCCACTGATTGTCTGTCTGCAAAGATTTTTCTTGTGCTATAGAAGCGTTATCGTTGTCTTCTGAACAGAGAAAAGACTGATGAAACGGATCACCGATGCCATCTCATGGTCCTGCTTAGCAGCAAGGAAGCTGCCGTTCCATCTCGATAGGCTGATTTACCTGCTTACCAGGCGAAACGCAGGAAATTTCAAGCTCCCTTTCTTCAGGGAGCCCTTCCCCCTTTCTTTGTTCTGCCTCCCTTTCCGCCTTGGCTATTTCCCTGCTAATAGCCCTATGGCTTCTCATGGCATCCTCTTCCTCTATCTTGGTGGCTCTCCTAGAGGAAATGGTTTTTGCTTTTAACCTTTCAGCTGCTCCTCTAGCGAGAGATTTAACTCCCTTAGCCTGGCCTGGAGAGAGTTCAGGGGTCCTCTGATCCCCCTTCTTTGTTCTAGTTGCATGGTCAGCCATGATATCTTATGCCCCTCTGATTAGGACAGGCTCGGTCACAAAGGACCTCTGCTGTCACAGCTTTCTTTTTTTCTTTGCTGTTTACAATATGCCCAAATCTCAGCTGGCCAGTGGCTTCAGGGCTGTATAGGCTGCTGTTTCGGACTAAGCAGGCAAGCTAGCCTCATTATCTTGTAATCCTGTCTTTTGTCTGTGCTTTAATAGCGCTAATTAGCTGCTTCTCAGCTTTTTTATAGGCAAGAGAGGGTTCTGCTTCAGTCCTTCCAGAGCCCGCCCCAGCCCAGCATTTTTAAATGACCACAGTGCTTGCTGATTCAACCAGCTGTCTGGCTGTTTTCCTTTATCAGAGACCTCCAGTTTCTCTTAATCAGTCACTGTGTCCCTTTTAGGACCTGCTGCCCCCAAAATCGCAAACAGGCTGCCCTACTGCATCTCCTGCAAGTCAGACAAAAACTGTAGCCTTTCGCAAAGTGCGAATGGCTTTACACAGAGCCGGTCTTACAGTTTTGTAGAAATTACGAATATTCTTGACTTTCTTAGCACCAGCACTCTCACACATGTCTCCTTCGCTCAATGACCGAGTTAAAATCTGGGCATGCTCAGTAGGAGGAGGCATGGCCAAGGATTGGATTGACAGTCTCCAGAGTGGAAGAGGATTCTATACCCACACAATTGGATTAGCCTTCCAGCACACTGGAGAACAAGCTAATTCTACATTATTGCAAGACTCCATTTGCAGAATTTAACAGGTCTGAAAGTACAGATCTCCCTCTGTCTCTTTTTACAGCATGGTAAGGAGTATATTTCTCTGCCTGTTATGCAGCTCCAGGTTCCTTCCTTTCTTATCTGATCTTTCCCTAGGCAGCCTCTCTTCCTCCTGTCTCTCAAGGTCTTTCCCACATACCATTATAAATAGTCCTTGACTTACAACCATTCATTTAATGACAGTTTGAAGTCACAGCGGCACTGAAAAAATGACAATTGTTTTTCAAACTTAAAACCATTGCAGCATCCCCATAGTCACATGAAAAAAATTCAGATGTTTGGTAACTGACTCATCTATATGATGATTGCAGTATCCCAGGATCATGTGTTCACCTTTTGCAACCTTCTGAAAAGCAAAGTCCATGGGGAATCCAGATTCACTTAACAATAATGTTACTAACTTAACAACTGTGGCGAGAAAGCTCATAAAATCAGGCAAAATTCACTCAACAACTATCTTGTTTGGCAACATAAATTTTAGCTTCGGTTGTGGTCATAAGTCGAGAATCACCTCAGGTAGTCATCAGCATAGGACCATAATGCAAACACTGCAGTTCTAAAGTGAATGCACAGTCATTAAGCGAGCCAATGGTTCTCTATGGTGCAAAGTTTTGCCGGAAACCAGAACTAAGTACTGGTTTACATCAAAACCTTTGTAAAACATGAGCACATGACCGCAGGATGCTGCAAACGATTGTCAATGCAGCCTTATTGCTCAGTTCCTGAAGCTTGATCACATGATCAGAGAAGGGACTCTTTCTTAGGTTGCATCAGTGGTGGTATTCAGCCGGTTTGGGTTAACCGGTAGCAGCAGCTGCGGGAGGCTCCGCCCACCCACCCGGACATCATCGTGTCCCATTTTTAACGCTCTGCACGTGCGCGGAGGTGGACGCACGCGCTCACATTTGTGAATCGGTAGCAAAGGTAAGTGAATACCACCCCTGGGTTGGATGTAATTTTGGACAGTTGCTAAGCAACTGGTGGTAAATCAAGGACTACTTGTCACTCAAGTGAAGTCAATTCCTAGCAAACAGTTTGAACCCCATTGAAAGATCTGGCTAAGTACAACTAAAGAGTCCCAAACAGGATGGAACCAGTCAAAGTCAAAATCTCTCCCCTGCCAGCTGCTGTACTGACCTTCCTCTCCAAAAGGCCGCCTGCACTTAACACAGCAGAAGTGCTCCGGGTGCCAATTCTTGTCCAGTGCAGTCACCATTTTCTGAACGGACCACAGGAAGGCCAAAGAAGGGGAGGAAAAACACTTTGTCAAAAATGCCCTAAACATGGTTATCGCTGCTCTGCATTTCCCAAGGTTTCTTAACTTGCTCAACCCTCTTTTTCAACCTCCATGATTTCTGTCTAACAGCTCCCTGTGAATTTTACAACAAATTTCTAATCCTGATCCTATGGTTCACTGTCTGATGGCGTTTACTTCCGGTTTTTTGGCAAAAAAATGGAAGAAAATGAGTTTCTTTAAAAAGCTGTTGTGTTTGCTTAAAGACCACAAAATGGCAGTCGCAAAAAAAAAAAAAGATGGTAAAATCAAGCACAGTCAGGTGGGTTTAGGTCGGACAATTCACTGCAGCCAACTTGCCTCAAGGCAACGCGACGCAGGACAGGAGTTACGCTAATGTCAAGAAATGGTGGAATAGAACAATTAAAGAAAGGATGCCAGAAGAGGGACGAAGAGAAATGTGAATGTCAAAAATTAAAACAATTTTTAAAATTTATTTTAAATAATTAAATTGAATTGTTGAATTGACCTGCGGTGAGTTGGCTGAGGCGAATTGTCAGGTGGTGACCCACTGAACGATCGCCATGGTTTATAACTGTAATTCTGTGCTCCGTTATGGCCATTAAGTCAAGTTTCATACTAGCATTCAGGAACTGAAAGATGCAGGGGTTCACCCTGCAAATAACACGACACCCAGTGATTTCTAAACCGATCAGTGCATGAATGACAAGAAAGGCCCCTCTTAGCAGCTTTGTGGTCTGAAATTTAAAAAAAAAACTGCACTGCTATCCGGCGCTCAGGCCCTTGAGGAGAAAAAGGGTGAAATGAATGAGCAGGCCCCAAAACCCACATTCAAGATTGGACTCTCAGAAAAAAAAAACCCACACACAGATCAGCACTTGCTCAAAACTGCACCGAACGTTTTCAAGCAGGAGGGGGAAAAAACTCACATCCAGGATGGGTTCGTTGCAGAATCCACAGCGGGGAGAGAAAAGCTGAAAGTAATCTCTCTCGCAGTAGGGGGCGCCGTCCTTCTCAAAAAAGTTGCTGCCCCCCATCTCCTTCTGGCAGTAAGTGCAGACAAAGTGCTCCGGGTGCCAGGTACTCCCTAAGGCGGTTACCACCTAGACGAGGAAAAAAAATGGAAGGAAGAAGGCCACATGAACACCTGTCAATCAGACGGCGACATTACAGACTCACAACAGTTCGTTTAGTGACTGTACGAAGTTACAACGCCACAAAAAAGAGTGACTTATGACTGTTTTTCACACTTACGACCGTTGCGACATCCCCATGGTCACATGATCAAAATTCAGATGCTTGACAACCGGCTCATATTTATGACGGTTGCAGTGTCCTGGGGTCACGTGATCACCTTTTACGACCTTCTGACGAGCAAAGTCAATGGGGAAGCCAGGTTTGTGTAACAACCGTGCAGTGATTCACTTAACGACTGTGACAGGAAAGGTTGTAAAATGGGGCAAAACTCACTGAACAAATATTTCACTTAGCAACAGAAATGTTGGGCTCAATTGTGGTTGTAAGTCGAGGACTACCTAAATTGATTGATTGATTGCATTTCCAGCCTTTATTATTTTTACAAATCGTTCAAGGCGGTGAACATATCCAACATATATCTTCCTCCTCCTATTTTCAACCACCCTATGAGGTGGGCTGGGCTGAGAGAGATTGACTGGCCCATAGTTAGTCAGCTGATTTTCATGCCTAAAGTGGGACTAGAACTCACGGTCTCCTGGGGACTGGTCCAAAGCCATTCATATGGCTTTCATGCCCCAGGTGAACTAGAATTCACAGACTCCTGGTGACTAACCAGGAGTGGGGGTTGGGTTCTAAATTTTTTTACTACCGGTTCTGTGGACGTGGCTTTTTTGTGGGCGTGGTTTGATGGTCATATGATAATTCTTTAGGATTTAGCAGAGGTACTGGTCTACCAGGCTTTTAACTGCTTGCAGAGCTGTACCGGTCTACCCATTTAGTTTTGCAGGCACCGGTCTACTCATTTGTTTTTGCAGCACTGGTCTACTCATTTGTTTTTGCAGGCACTGGTCTACCAACACACTGCCTTTTAACACTGATCAGCTGTAAGGCGGCCCTTTGAAGCCCCCAAGTTTAAACAGCTTTTTCCTTCTAGCCGATCAGCTGGGACTTGGGAGGCAGCAATAGATTGGGGGTGCGGCCAAATAAAAGGTAAGAATAACGTGGGGGGGGGCAGAACCGGTTCAGTGACGTCATATCGTCACCGCTACCTGCTCGGTGGAACCGGGAGGAACCCACCACTGGACTGGCCCAAGGTCACCCAGCTGGCTTTCACAGCTAAAGCAGGAATTGAATTCACTGTCCCCTGGTTTCTAGGCCAGCATTTTAACCAGATCAAACTGACTCTATGAAAGATAGCTGCTCCCAAAAGTTTCTTGGTCCTCTATTCTTCTACAAACTGCAGTTTATTTATTTGTTATTTTATTTATTAAATTTATTTGCTGTCGTCTCACTGTCAACCAACTCTGGCCAGCTTACATCATAAAAACAGGAAGTGCAAAATTAAAGATTAAAATGAACAAAGATTAAATGACTTAAAACCAGAGATGGGTTTCAGCAGGTTCTGACCAGTTCTGGAGAACCGGTAGCGGAAATTTTGAGTAGTTCAGAGAACCGGCAAATACCACCTCTGGTTGGCCTCAGAATGGGGTGGGAATGGAGATTTTGCAATATCCTTCCCCCAGGAGTGGTGAGGGAATGGGGATTTTACAGTATCCTTCCCCTGCCACGCCCAAAAAGCCACTCCCACCAAGCCACACCCACAGAACCGGTAGTAAAAAATTTTGAAACCCACCACTGCTTAAAACCCAGAATATTCTTTTCATTAAACTAGACCTATCCAATTCCAGCAACCGTTCTTTATATGGTTTAGCCTCCTCAGTCTAAACCTAGGCATAAACCTACATCTAAACCTAAGCCTAAATCCAAATTACAGCAATAGAGAGGGTCAGCAACTTCTCCTTCAGCCTTCTATGATAATTCAGGAGGACACGGAAGGTGGAGAAGGATTCCACAGCACTTAAAAATTCACAAGAAGGGAAAAAGTTTGGCAGGCAAATGTCTCCCTAATTCCAGATGCGACGTTGGTTCTCCCTGATTTCCCTGCTTGTACCCATCAGACCCACCCAGGTATCTGACCCACATACAAGACGAGGCTGACCTGCCCGGCGATGGGTTTTTGACAGGAAGCACAAAGCCCCTTGGCTGTGGTGGAAATGCCTTGGCGGCTGAGATCCGATTCCAGCATCACGAGCATGCTATCCAGATTCCCACTGGGCTGGCCTGGGGACATCTGGGGGGACATAGCAGTGGGGCCTGGGCAGACGGATGACACCACGGGCTGCTGAGCTGAGGGCACTTGGGCGGGAGCAGGTGCTGGTGGCACTGTGGTGGTCGTGGTGGCGGTCGTGGTGGGGACCGAGACTCCCGGAAGCTAAAGGTTTAGAAAACATAAGATAGTTAAGAGTCACATACGAACGATAGAATCTTATCGATTGCTACTTCTCTTATTTGGGCAAGGCTTCAGAGCCGATCTCCAGAAACCTTGAGAGGATTGCTTTCTTCTGTGTCAGGAGAAAAGGATGTGAATTTACAATACAGGAAGTCTTCAAATTACAAGAGTTCATTTAGAGACCATTCGAAGTCACAATGGAACTAAAAAAAGTGACTTATAACTACTTTTTCACACATGACCTTTGCAGCATCCCCATGATCGTGGGATTTATATTCAGATGCTTGACAGCTGACTCATATTTATGACATTTTTGTAGCATCCTGGGGGGGTCACATGATCACCTTTTGGGCCCTTCTGACGAGAAAAGTCAATGGGGAAGCCAGATTCACTTAACAACCGTGTTACTAATTTAACAACTGCAGGGATTCACTTAACAAATGTGGCAAGAAAGGTCGTAAAATGCAGCAAAACTTACTTAACACGTTTTTCACTTAAAGTCAGAAATCTGCGGCTCAATTGTGGTCGTAAGTCGAGAACTACCTGTATGCTCTGATCAAATAAAGTTAGAATGGTGCCCAGCATAGCTGGAAAAAAAAAAAAAACCATCTAATTTCTCAGAGTAAACTCATGGCTCAAAATTGGCCAGAGAATCTTAAAGCATTTTTTTTTTAAGAAAAAAGAACTTTTGCATACTTTCACTTCAGGAAAATAGATTCTGAGGGCATCGAGAGCCATTACATTCTGAGGAGGCCGTTGGAAGTAGACCTGGTGTGCGTTTGTGTGCATATTCATACAGAGAGAGGTTGCTTCTTGTGCAATCCATTCATGCCATTTATTTTAATTTAAACAAACTTAATCTTTCTCCGATTGTCTAAATTAAAGTTTAATTTTAATTAAAATTAAAATTAAAAATAAATTAAATTAGTGCCATGTAAAGGGGTGAGCTCCCGTTACTTGTCCCAGCTTCTGCCAACCTAGCAGTTCGAAAGCACATAAAAAAATGCAAGTAGAAAAATAGGGACCACCTTTGGTGGGAAGGTAAGTGTTCCATGCGCCTTTGGCGTTGAGTCATGCCAGTCACATGACCACGGTGACATCTTTGGACAGCGCTGGCTCTTCGGCTTTGAAACAGAGTAGCACCGCCCCCTAGAGTCGGGAACGACTAGCACATAAACCTTTACCTTTACCTTAATCTTTCTACTTTATCTGTAGAAATTATGCGTTATGTGGAGTAAACAATGCAGGATCTTGAACCTTTCCCAAAATTTCTATCTGTAGGAAAATACAGACACACACACACACACACAATTGTACACACAAAGTTCTATAGTTTATCAGACTCTTCTGCTTTTCTTTGCAACTAAGACTAAGGATTTATTTTTAAAAAAAAAAAATCCCATTGTTTTAAGAAAGATATCTTTTCTACTGAAATATCTGTGGGGTCCTTGATGCTCTCTGAAGTTTTCTTGTAGACATTTCATTACCATACTAGATAACATCATCAGTGCTGGTCTGATATTGGGATTTGCTCTCTCTACTCTCTGTGACACTCCCTAATGCAGGGGTGTCAAACTGGCAGCCTGCAGGCCAGATGCATCAGATGCAGGCCACACCCACTCCAGCTCCACAAAGGGAAAAACATTGCAATATGTCACGTGACAGCAACATGACGCCGGGTGCCCTAGCAGCACATGTTACTTAGTTTGATAATGAAACGCCTGCAAGAAAACCACCAAGCTCATAGAGAACCAACGATCCCACAGTTCAACCTTGAACTGCAAATATTTTCTTCCATCGGAACTCAAATATCTACAGTTACATGCACAATATTGTGGTCAGACCCCAAGCAATCCTGAAAACTACTGGGTCCCCTTCATCTTCATCCCTAAGACTACCTCTTCGGCATGCTTACATTGCTCTGGACACGGAAATCCGACAGCGAAGCCATGAGCTTGTCCAGCTCCAGAGTCGCTGAGGTGGCCGTCGGCTTGGCAGATGGAGACATTGTTGACCTGTGATAAGAACAGCCATGAAAAGGCGGGAAAGGAATGTGTTGCATGGTTCTCCCACTCGCAGGATGATACAGGTAATCCTTGACTTAAACCATCCATTTTAGTGACCGATAGAAGTTACACCAACAGTGAAAAAAGTGACTTATAACTAGTCCTCCCACTTACAATCACCTCAGCATTCCTGTGTTCATGTGATCAAAATTCGGGCACTTGGTAACTGGCATCTATTTATGATTGTTGCTGTGTCCTGAAGGGGGGGGGGTCATGTGATCAGCATTTGTGATCTTCCCGCTGGCTTCCGACAAGGAAAGTCATTGGGGGAAGCTGGATTTGCTCAATGACCACACAATTCACTTAACAACTGCAGTGATCAGTGGCAAAAAAACGTCATAAAGTCGGTTGCGATTCACCTAACAACCGCCTTGCTTAGCAATGGTCCCAGTTATGGTTGTAAAATGAGGACTACCTGCATGGCTCTCCCACTTAATACTGAAAAGCTCTATGTCTGCTTTTCTTGGAGTAACAGCTGCTTCAGTTCAAGGGTTAGAGATGGGGTTAGGTGTCTATATGATAATTAACTGCAAATCCTAAATGACTGAACCTTAAAAATCTCTCTAATGGAGAAGTGTCTTTGCATTCAATTTCCTATGATAGAAAAATCTGTCCTTGAAAAATTATCCTTTTTATAACTCTCAAAAGAAGGAACACCTCTAATGTGCTGGGTATGGTAATGTATTCTACTTCAGCAGTGGATATTTTGATCTCTCGATTCTCTAGGCCAGTGTTTCTCAACCTTGACTCTTAAGATGGGTGGACTCTAACTCCCAGAATTCTCCAGGCAGCATGACTGGCTGGGGAATTCTGGGAATTGAAGTCCACCATCTTAAAGTGGAGAAAGTCATAATGGAGGTTATAAAACAGAAATACTAATTACCTATCATGATAAGAGAATTTTACTTAGTATTTAGCTTTAGTACATCAAAAACAATTGTTTTTCAGACCTCTTTAGAACTAGTGGCAAATTCTATCTCAGTTTCACCCATGTATCAGCCACTTACCGGGATAAAGAAGTACCGTCTGTTGAATCATCCAATCTTTCTTTGTCCTTGTCTGCAGCAGGACTTTTGCTGGATGGGAATTGGGACATTATTTCATCTGGGGATAGAAAGGGAAGGGATGGGATGGGATGGGATGGGATGGGATGGGAAGGGAAGGGAAGGGAAGGGAAGGGAAGGGAAAGAAAGGAAAGGGAAGGGAAGGGAAGGGAAGGGAAGGGAAAATCTTTGAGTCATGTGCTATTCCACACATCAGCCATCAGAGGGCAACACTGCCACACTTCTAGGCATGAAAGAACATCTGGAGAACACATATACACCCACAGAGGAAGTACATGGTAAAAAAAAAACTTGGAAAATTGGGCAGAAATACATTGAAAGGAAGAAGCAACTTCCTCCTGCTGCGCTGAGATCTGGCAACTTCACCCAGGGCAGAGAAGGAACTTCCATTCTTCATTCAAACCTGCCTCCTGTTGGAAAGTGCAAATCATAGGAAGCCGATGGAGGAAGAAATAAATGCTCCATTGCAAGGAAAGGTCAAGCCTCATGGGATATATCGGCAGTGGGTGGGGCAAATCTGCTTGCAAACGGGAGATGCATTTAGAGAGCCTCCAAGACGTAGAGGCGACTCTGTTTAACAAATGGTGCAGTTGCTGCCAAGAGAGCCTTAGGCGGATTTTGGAAGTTGCAGACTTTGACTGAGAAATGAAGCAGTCCTGGTTGCTCTGCTTTATGTTAGCCTAGAACTATTTATAACAGCGTTTTCCAAACTTGGCAAGCATATAACGTATAGACTTCAACTCCCAGAATTCCCCAGCCACCACCAAATAAACACCCCAGATACCACAGCAAAAAGCAAGGCCTGGAGCCATTTTTCACAGCCGTTTTATGCAAACCAACCCTTGTATTCATGGGACTTTAAGGACCACCCAGATTTATTTACCTAGTACTGAACGTTTGACAACATCTAGATCAGTGTTTCTCAACCTTGGTAGCTTGAAGATGGGTGGACTTCAACTCCCAGAATCCCCCAGCCAGCAGCGCTGGCTGAGGGATTCTGGGAGTTGAAGTCCACCCATCTTCAAGCTTCCAAGGTTGAGAAACACTGATCTAGAGAGACCGGAGGGGGTCAGAAAAGACCCCATTTTAATTCTCACTCGACCATAGAGTCTTTGGATCTGGTTCTCTCAGCCTGACCTGACTCACAGGGTTGTTGTGTTAACAATAAAAGAAGGTGATATCCCAGCCACACCAAGTTGAGTATCAAAGGAAAAGGCAGAGCATGCATGTAATAGCTAAATTAAAAACTCCAGGTAGTCCTCGACTTACAACAGTTCATTTAGTTACCATTTGAAGTTACAACAGCACTGAAAAATGTGACTTATGATCATTTTTCATAGTTACCGAGTTACCTTTGCAATATCCCCATGTGAGCAAAATTTGGATGCTTGACAACTGGTTCATGACCATTGCTGTGTCCTGGGGTCAATAAATAAATGGGGTCACGTGATCCTCTTTTGCGACCTCCTGACAAGCAAAGTCAATTGGAAAACCAGATTCACTTAACATCCAGGTTACCAATAATAACTGCGGCAAGAAAAGCCGTAAAATGGAGCAAAACTCCCTTAACAAATGTCTCACTTAGCTACAGAAATTTGGGGCTCAATTGTGTTCGTAAGTGGAGGACTGCCTGTAATGGCTAAATTAAAGAACTACAGGTTATCTTCTACTTACGACCACAACGGAGCCCAAAATTTCTGTTGTTAAGCAAAAACATTTGTTAAGGGAGTTTTGACCCATTTTACGACTGTTCTTGCCACAGTTGTTAACTGAATCACTGCAATTGGTAAGGTGGTAACCCAGTTGTTAAGTGAATCTGGCTTCCCCATTGACTTCGCTTGTCAGAAAGTCACAATAGGAGATCACATGATCTTGGGACCCTGCAAAGGCCATAAATATGAACCAATTGCCAAGCATCTGAATTTTGATCCTGTGACCATAAGGTTGCTGTAGAAGTTGTAACTATGAAAAATGGGCGTAATTCACATTTTTCAGTGCCATTGTAACTCTGAACAGTCCCTAAATGAACTGTTGTTAAGTCAAGCACTTAACTACCTGTACTGGGGAGACAAACCAGAAGACAGCCTAAAGATTAAGGAGAGAACCTTATTCTGAATTGCTCTTGTGTCACATCTAGCTAGTTCAGACTTAGTTTCAGGATCTGAAAAAGTCTTGGGAGAAGAGGATGCTTATTCCCCCATTGCAGACCAGATGTAGTGGACCATGTCTCTTATAACTCATGGCCCATTTTGTTCCTAGGCCGACTAGAAATTATGAGGGTTGTATGAGGGTTATGAGGACACCAATCCAGGCAAGAGCGAGCTGTAATGTGTGATTTCATCCTTTTAGAATCACTTTTCTGGACAACAGCAAACATTGGCACTCAAAGTCATGATTAGTTCAGCGATGGTTTACTGAAAAACCACCTCTGGGTTGGCTGGGTTCACACAATACGCCGAGCCATAAATCACGGTTAACAAATGACAATGGTTGGGTTCGCGCATCACACCAAGCCAAAAACAATAGACATTCCAGCTTGGTGTGATGTTGTGGAGTCCAGTTGGATGCCACTTCTGATCATGCGAGGGACAATACAGAAAAGAGGCTTCCAAGAAGGTTGGCCACACCAAAAAATGCTCCCCCCCCCCCCGAAGTTGGCTTGCAACTTCATCTAATTTTCTGAGGTAAAATGTCTCTGTCAAATGGAGGTTCTATTTTAAAAGTTATCGGCCCCACCATTCCTCTATAACCGGAGCAATTTTGTTTCTAAAGCCGTCTACGCTAGTGAACTCTACGTTGCCAGCATAGAAGGAAAGATTTGTGTACATCACAAAATAACTATTCCACAAGCGTTTCTGCATGTGAAAAGCCATCCATGGCACTATGTCCCCCCCTACACACATACACACACACACACACACACACACACACACACACACACACACACACGTACCTGTGATGTTGAACTGGGTTGCGTTGAGTTCTTGGAGAAGCCGATCCAGTTCGCAAAGCCCAGCTCCGAGCACCCCGCTGGAGGAGGAGAAGGGTGGAGGGGCGGCTTCCTTCGCCTTGGGCGACAGCGGCTTGCAGACCGTACTGTGGGGTGAGCGGCAAAAGAGGCGAGGATGAATGGCTGAAGAGGGTTTGGGGGCAGCCCCTCCAAGCAAGGAGCATCCGCGAGGAGGACGAGGGTGGACAGCCTGAATTCCCACCACACCTTGAAGAGAGCGATGCGGTGCCTGCCTCTTCAGGGAAGATGGAGAGGAAAGGGTGGCAGCTATTTATAGGATCCCTCCGCTTAATGGAAGCTCTGGACTGAGGCCAGAGGATCTGGGCAAAGCTCCCAGGGAGGCCAAATGCCTCCAGACTCCTCTCTCTTCCCCCCCCCCCACAATTCTTCCTCCATCCCTTGGGCAGTGTTTGCTACCCCCATATCCTGCAAGGTTAAAGGCCTGCCTGGAGGGGGGACGGGGGACTGTGTGCTGTTCTCCAGGACGTTGGATATGAAACTTCTGCCTTACTAAGAGGGCAGAAGAATGTTTCCAGCTGTGGTTCTGCCACCTAACAGCTGCCCTGAGAGCAGAAACAGCAGCTGCTCACTCTTGTTTCCATCAGGGACAACCGAAACCATAAAAACTGGGTCTTTCTTTATGCAATTTATATAAAATGCAGACCAGCCCTGCAGAGCACTGGAGTGACTTCCAACATCTGGCTCTTTCTCAAATCACATCATCATCATCATCATCATCACGTCTTTTCCTCCCCATGAAGGTTTCCTGTTCCTCTCTATTCCTTTCACCCTCTAATCTCCACCAAGTGGTTCTCCTCTGTATAGAAAATAAAGCACCCCATTCAACAAGCTTGAACCCTGGGGATCTTAGGGTGATCCTGGCAACAGCATGGAAATAGTGTGATTTTTCTTTTAAAAAGACTTTTCTACTTCTACATCTAACTTAGTGTTGGGATCTCATAGTGGTCTCCCATCCAGTGACTAACAAGTCTGTTTAGAATTCCCAGGAATTAGTCAAGGCCTGTTTAATGCAGTTATTTCTGTCCTTTTCTATTTCAGGATCTTTTTTTTTCCCCTGCAATGGTAAATTGGAAAATAAAATCAAAAGAATGGTGCCTACACGCGTTAAAGAAACCCACTAGCAAATTTATTCGCAGAATGCCCTTCGGTTTACCTATAGAGATGCTCCTTGTCGCTCCCGCCTTGCAGGGTCGATGTTGGGATTGGATCAGCCGACATGGCTGCTTTTCCAGCCTGAAAGAAATGAGATGATGCAACTTATATAAAGCAGAAGGAAGAGCTGGAATAGAACTGGATTCAGAAGGCAAATAAGAATTTCAGTGTTGGTGAGCCTGAATAATGCAACTTCTGCAGCAAAGAACAGCCTTGAAAAATTGAAGTCTGTGCATTTTAAAGTTGAAAAACTTTCAACCGGGTTGAAAAACATTGCTCTAAAACATACCTGGGCCACATCTGGCCCTTTGGCCATCCTTGTCTAGCCCTCATGGATTGCTTTTTATTTTGAAGGACATTGCTAATATTTTTTCAATTTATGGATGTGCATGCGTGCATCCTTTCGCACCTTCACAGCTCTATTGGTCCGGCCGGCCGGCCCTCTACTAAAGTTCCAGTTTCCGACATGGCCCCTTGGTAAAATTAATTAATTGCGCACCCCTGCTCTAAAGTCTCCAGATGTTTCCCCCCTACCCCTGAAATGTAAAGCTAGGAGCAATATGGTAGGCCCACTAACCTAAGCAGGCTACTCCCTTAATTGCAGCAGGATTCTATTCCATTAGCAGAATTGTCACAAGTGCTGTGGGTATGGATGATGTCATTTGTATCATGACATCACTTGCATGATGACATCATTAAGCCATGATGTCATTGGAGCTTCTGCCAGACACCAATGAGACTTGCAGTAAAATTCCAACCACTTGGGATTTTTCCAAGAGTTCCAAGGACAGAACATTATGTTCTTTGCCCCTGGAAGCTGGAAACGTCTTAAAGTTTTCGTAGGTTTCTGTAAAATGTAAAGGTTTTATAGGTTTATGGAAAAATTTGCTCATAAATGGGCAGCTGGACCAAAATGCATGTGCGCATATTATAGAAAACTGGGCTAAATTCCCATTTGGATCTGTGGAAGTGCAGACGGACACCACAAATGAAGTTGTATTCTCTGCATTTCGTCAGAGAAATTAATTTTGGAGAGGAAACAAATCTGCTGAGTTAAATACAGAAACTGATTTTAGTATGGAGGCACAAGGCTGGAAACTAACGCATAGAAGTTAGTCCCCGACTCACAATTAGCCCAAAATTTCTGTCGCTAAGCAAGAAAGCGGTTAAGTGTGTTTTGTCCCATTTTACAACCTTTCTTGCCACAGTTTTAACCGAATCACCACAATTGTTTAAGTTAGTAACATGGCTGCTAAGTGAAGCTGTCTTCCCCATTGATTTTACTTATCAGAAAGGGGATCACATGATCCCAGGATGCTCAACCGTCATAAATACAGGCCAGCGTATGAAATTTGATCACATGACCATGGGGATGCTGTAACGGTCGTAGGTGTGAAAAACAGTCATAAATCACTTTTTTCAGTGCCTTTATAACTTCAAATGGACACTAAACAAATGGTTGTAAATCAAGGACTACCGGTACAATTAATCCATCTTCCTTCAAATGCAGTTTTACTTTTTGGGGGGTTGGGGGGAACTGCGTGTGCTGCTGTCCTTCAAAAAGAGACAAAATACCTGTCTCTGAATAAACATTAAAAAAAAAAAAAAAGCTACTTGAGCGGAACAAGAAAGAATGAGATCGAAGATTACTGGAATAGCATTGAAACCCTTAACCATAATGCCTATCAATTGCAAAGAGCAAAGCAAGCCCGTCTGAAGTGAAGGGGGGGAAAAAAACCCACCAAGATTCTTATTTCACACATTTAACCACAAATCCATTGTCTCTATGCAACTTCCCAGGATAGTTTTACACCCAGAATAACTCTGAAGTAAGCAGAAGCTTACTTACTATTCTCGAGAATAGCTGATTATGATATCAGTGCTGATGGAGCTTTTAGTTAGAAAAGGATTGGTGTACCACAGTGAAATCATAATGACCGTCTTTTGTTTTAATAAAACAAGGACTTGATGTCATGAAAAGATGCTGGCAGTTGGAAATGAAACTTCATCTTGAGGCCTCAGAAAGCTTCACCAGTTCATTTCTGCCTTCTACAGTTTAGGATGGTAAGGCTTTCGGCCTAGGAAGACAGGACAGATCCACTGCATTGCCAAACTAGGAACAAATGGGATAGGGAAAGGAAGGAAGGAAGGAAGGAAGGAAGGAAGGAAGGAAGGAAGGAAGGAAGGAAGGAAGGAAGGAAGAAAGAAAGAAAGAAAGAAAGAAAGAAAGAAAGAAAGAAAGAAAGAAAGAAAGAAAGAACAGCATGATTGCTCCCACAATTTATTTCATCTCAGAGACAGCACTTTAAGGCGGTAGCTGAATGTTATACAAATTCAGCAACTTTTAAGATATATGGACTTCAACTCCAGATTTCCCTTTGCTGGTTAGGGAATTCTGGGAGTTGAAGTCCACATGTCTTAAAGTTGCCAACTGGGCTACACTGAACAGATGAGTCAATACAGTTGTCTTCCACTACTCTCAACCAGGAGTGGGTTCTACTAACGGTTTGCAGTGGGGCTACGCGCGCATGTGCGCTTCTGCACGTGTGCGCACTTCCTGATGACGTTGGGGTCGGTGGGCTGAGCCTCCCGCCAGTTTTACTACCAGTTCTATAGAACCGGTCCAAACTGGGGGCAACCCACCACTGCTCTCAACCCACCTGAGAGTTGTAAGATGAAGTTGTTGGCTTGGAAACTGGAGTCCTCTCTTGATTGTGGGATCCCCCGGAGTCGGTGAGTAGAACGGGGCGTTTGGAGATATGAGAGGTGGTGGTCTCTAGGTCAGCCAGGAGAGCATCTGGAAGGGAAAAGACCGCATAACCGAGAATGAGACACAAGAAGAAACAGAGGCGGCAGAAAGGGAAGGCGGAACCAAATATTAAGGGGAGTGAACAGAGGAAAAGTCTTGTGAACAGCAGAGGAAAGAGAAATGTTGCAAAGAAATACAAGAAGTCCTCCACTTACAACAGTTCATTTAGTGACTGTTTGAAGTTACAACGGCACTGGAAAAAAGTGACTTATGACCACTTTTTGCACTTACAACCATTGCAGCATCCCCAGGGTCATGTGATTGAAATTCAGATGCTTGGCAACTGACTCATATTTATGACGGTTGCAGGGCCACAAGGTCATGCGATCATCTTTTGCGACCTTCTGACAAGCAAAGTCAATGGGGGAAACCAGCTACACTTAACCACTGTGTTACTATCTTAACAACTGCAGCAACTCACTTAACAACCGTGGCAAGAAAAGTCGTAAAATGGGGCAAAACTCACTTAACTAATGTCTCGCTTAGCAACAGAAATTTTGGGCTCCATTATAGTCATAAATTGAGGATTACCTGCACAGCCCCTGTTGGTTTGTTATTCCCATCTTAAAGCAGAAATTCAGGTTTGTCATCCAGGCTGGACACCAAAAGTTATTCCACTGGGAAATTTGTGATTTAAAATAATAATAATAATAATTCCGCCTCTCTAAAAACACTCAAATTCCAAGTTGGACTACCACCATGATTGCAATTGTATTTAATATAGGGTCTTGTCTTCTTTTTTTCTTTCTTCGTCTTTGTTGTTCCGTGAACTGTCTTAACTGTCTTTGTTGAACAGAAAGCCAAAAAATGAATCCAGTAAGTAAGTGAGTGAGTGAGTGAGTGAGTGAGTGAGTGAGTGAGTGAATGAAGGAATGAAATGAAGGAAGGGAGGGAGGGAGGGAGGGAGAGAGGGAGGAAGAAGGCAAGCAGGCAGGCAGGCACACACTCTGCACAACAATCTCAAAATTTTCCCAGCAATGTAGAAGGATCTTAAGTGGAACTTCCAACAAAAAAGAGAAATGCTTGATCTACAGGCGATCCTCAACTTATGACCACAATTGAGCCCAAAATTTCTGTTGCTATGCGAGACAGTTGGTAAGTGAGCTTTGCCCCCATTTTATGACTTTTCATTCACTTAGTTGTTAACTGAATCACTGAAGTTGTTACGTGAATCTGGCTTCCCCATTGACTTTGCTTGTCAGAAGGTCGCAAAAAGGGATCAAATGACCCCGGGACACTCCAACCATCATAAATATGAGCCAGTTGACAAGCGGCTGAATTTTGATTAAATGATCACCGGTCATAAGTATGAAAAATGGTCCTAAGTCACTTTTTCAGTGATGTTGTATCTTCAAATGGTCATAAACTGAAATGTTATAAGTAAAGGACTATTTGTACTGGGCCACAATATGGTATTTCAGATCTTAGTTGAATTTTGAAATATTACATCCGTCAGTCCCATTGAAATCAATAATGGCTAAGTGAAGTGTAAAATTAATTTCTTCTGCATCAAAAACCACACTTTGCATCAAAGTGGAAATTTTTGTGGAAATTTGCAAGGTTTGGGTCTAACCAAATTCCTGGCCCTCAAGCCTCTTAACTTGAAGCAGTTAACCAAAGCAGAAGCTTGTCTAAGTCACTAGTCCTCATTAATCCCACAAAAGGAAATTCCACTCTTGTGACGCCAAGCCATTTCCAATTAAGTCCTTGCTCAAAAAAACAAGAGTTGAACCTCATTTTGCTATAAAATCCTCTGATATAAACTTATATTTTTTATCGTATTGATCCACATGAGGACCCAATAAGAAAAACAGAGAGGGACTGGGTTAGAAAGGGAATCAGCGTGGTATAGTGGTTAAAGCACTTGGAAAACTGAATTCTAGCCCCATCTTAGGCACGAAGCCACTTTGATGACCTTGGGCCAGCCATTCTCTCTCAGCCCTAGGAAGTAGGCAATGGCAAACCAGTTCTGCAATCTTGGCCAAGAAACCTACAAGGAATATTCCAGGCAGTTGCCAGGAGTCAATGCTGACTTGAAGGCAATTTTTTTAAAAAAATACTAAAAATAAGTCAAGACAGGATGCCAATAGGCTAGGAGGAAGAAAATAGATCTCTAAGTAACAAGAGTTTCATAATTCTATTTGTGCTCATGTTTTGTCAGCATTGTTTCTGAGCTCCAGGTTCCTTTGGGATGCTTCCTCTGCACATGCTCAGAAACTTTCTCACTGGTTCAGTGAGGATCTTGGACTAAGAAAGGCTAGGATTTATGACACTGACATACTTTACCTGCACAGATCTGTGATTTCATTTTGTCCTGTCTTTTTCTGTGTCTTCTTCAACCCCTGAAAACACTCTTTGCTTTCCGCACAATTAACCTTTTGTGCAAGAAGCCTTTTCCACCCCGGAGCAAGTTTTACAGAGGTCCTTTTGACACACACACACACACACACACACACACATTCACACCCCAAATTCAATGTCCTGCAAGCTGGTCAGATCATAAAAGAGTTATTCGGGAGAACAACAGCTGGTTTAAACAACTCCTCAGTGGCCCACAGGAGTCGTTTAGGATGAAGGTGTCAGACAAGGAGTGAGGAGACCAAGGTGTGACTCTACCCTCAACCATGGAAACTCACTCCTGTCCAACTTCTTTGTCTATCATGGGATAAAATGCCACAAAAATCTACTTTAAGGCACACTGAGCTCTTGAAGAGTCCACATGGGGTACAAGTAGTCCTCGCCTTATGACCAAAATTGAGCCCAAAGTTTCTGTTGTTAAGCAAGAGAGTAGTGGGGTTTTTTTGTGTGTGTGTATTTTTTTCTTTTTAATTTTTTTTTTGTTTTATTAATATGAATAAAAAAGAGTAACATATTCAAAATCCATATAGACAGTATGTTGTCTGGTTACAGTTCTTTTGAGTAATAAGCATCACCGTAATGATAATAGTATTCTCTAATAGTAATCTCATAATAATAGTGCTTTTCCCTCATAACATCAATGTATATTAATTGTTAGTACTAATCAAAATTAATCAAAGTTACGGTAAACAATCCTAATAATAAGATTAAACTTTCTCTTATGGTTTTTGAAGCTCTAACTCCTGTTCTATCGATTTAACCATCGATAGAACAGATCCCATACCTCAAAATATTCAGTGTCTTCCTTTTCCTTAATTTCAAATGTTAGTTTATTCATTTCTGCACATTCTAAATTTTTGTTATTATCTTTTCTTCTGTGGTGAGCTCCTCGCGCTTCCAATGTTGTGCGAACATGATTCTGGCCACTATTAACACATGTATTATTAAGTATGCATTTCTTTTACTATATTTGTGTGGTATGATGCCCAACAGAAATATTATAGGGTTTTAAATCTATATGTTCCTTTATCATTTTTTCTAGCCCAGTGTGTACTTTGGTCCAGTATTTTTTTGCACGATCCCTGAGACTGCAACTGTCATAAATACACCCCAGTTCCCAAATGCCTGAATTTTGATCACATGACTGCAATGGTCATAAGGTGAAAAATGGTCATAAGTCACTTTTTCTGGTGCCATTATAACTTCAAACAGTCACTAAACGAATGGTTGTAAATCGAGGACACCCTGTATGTGTGTGAGGGGAACAAAAATCAAAATTGGAGGGGGGGGGCAGAGGTTTAATTGCACATCTCTGCCAGCCATACTGACATTTTTAGCTCCCAATAATGGAAATGGCTGCCTTAGAAAAAAGATAGGATATAAATCTACTAGATATTTGTTTTATTTATTTGCAGGGCTGACGTGCCACTCCAGTTGAAGCTACTTTGGGGTAGTTTCCTTGTTCTACTTACATCAATTAAATTAAAAACTACACAGCCCAAAACACAAAGGACTACCTAATGGAAAACACAGAGCCAGAGATAAAGATAATTCTGTTTTCATTAATCTTCAAATTATAGGAAGCAGCAGCTCACATCTCCTTCTCTCCCCCTACCTCCCAAAAGCAGGCCTGTTGCAAAAAAACAAGTTAGCTTGGATGGCCTTTCTGAAACCCAGCAGGGTGAACCATCCATAAATCTTCATCTTCCTCACTTCTGTCCTCTTCGCACCATCCCCTGTTCACAGTGTTTAAGAGCACAAAAACTCTTTGAATTGTGTTATAAAGGGGCAATTTATTTTATAATCTGTTTATTATATTTCTTCCTGACCTCAAATGTTTCTCAATCCTGGCACCTTTTGTGAGGACTTCAACTCCCAGAATTCCCCAGCCAGCTTTGCTTGGAATCCACACATTATAAAAGTGCTAAGATTGAGGAAACACTGTTCTAGTAATTTAAATAAGATTTCTGTTATGCCTTTGATGGTGCTAGGGTCTTCAAAGGTTTCTCCCTGACTAAAGCAGTCCACCTTTTAAATAAGGGTGGCATTTCTTTCATTGTCCTTAGCTTAGCCATTCATTTTTGAATGCACAAACATGCTAGCTGAGGAATTCTGGGAGTTGAAGCCCACATATCTTAGTTACTAAGATTGAGAAACACTGCTCCAGAGTTTTGGAAAGCTGCCTGGTAGCCCTACGGCTGAAAGTATTGGACTAGACTCGAGGAAGGGTACACATTCTTGGCAACTTTAAAATCTGTGGACTTCAACTCCCAGAATTCCTCTGGTGAAGAATTCTGGGAACTGAAGTCCACAGGTCTTCACAGGTTGTCACGGTTAGAGACCCCTGGATCAGAGTTTTCAAAATTCCAGGCAGCAATTTTGGGAATTCTGCAGGGGACCAGGCTAGGGAAAGCTCTACCTACTATTAAACACTGCCCAGCTAAAATATTTCCTCCAAGTTTCTCCAGACCCAGCTCCCTCCTCAGTTTGTGTCCCCAACCCTCTCCAAGAAGACTGAATTCAGTCTTGGGTTTTGAGGACAAGGCATGGAGCGCAAAATCTTGACAAAAGGTCTTACCATTTAAGTTGGTCATTTGTGGAAGTGCAAATCCCATATGTCCTGACCGCTGTCCATACAGGCTGGGACAAGAAGAGTAAAGGTTCAACCCACTCTGGAGGACCAGTTTCATTGCTAGGCCACAGTTATCAGTCCAAATCATAACCAAAATACCTTACACTTAACAAAAATATGTATATTTTATATTTATTCTGTGGAGAGTTTGGTCAGTGGGAAAAATATATATAAAATTACCATGGAGGAAATAGCAAACTGCCCTAGATTTTGGGGAGGTATTAATACAAACCAACTATTACCAGATGCATCAGCTCATACGATAGTACTTGGTTGGTAATACTTGTGTTAGTACCTCCCCAAAATCCAAGACAGTTTGGTATTTCCTCCATGGTCATTTTAAGTGCTTATAAATTCCAAGTGAAGGACTCTGCCACTTCTGACTCTATGTAGATGGTAACTCACTCTGTGAACGCTACTGAAGAAAAATTAGCAGCAGCTAATCACACCAGGACAACCCAGAAACATGCTACATTGAAGTATTTGGGCAGAACAGTCTTTTCAAATAATACCGTCCTATGTTATTCAGATTTCCCATTTTGGATTATAATTCATATTGTGGCTTCTGATGCATTTCACATCTCTCTCTCTTTCCCTCCCCCTTTCTCTCCCGCCCTCCCTCCCTCTCCCTCTCTTCCCTCTCTACCACCCTCCCTCTCTCCCTTCCTTCCTTCTCACCCTCCCTTCCCCTCTCCCTCCCTTCCCCTCTCCCTTCTTCCCTCTCCCTCCCTTCTCTCGCCCCCCTCTCTCCCTGCTTCCCGCTCTCTCCCTCCCCTCTCTCCCTCCTTCCCCCTTCTCTCCTTCCTTCCCTCCCTCTCTCTCTCCCTCCCCCTCTCTTTCGTGCCTTAGGCATGAAAGGCAGCTGGGTGATTTGGGGCCACTCCCTCTCTCTCAGCCCAATCATCCTCACAGGATTGTTGTGTGGAAAATAGGAGGAAGTAGTATTAGGTATGCTTTCCACCTTGAATGATCTATAACCAATAATAAAAGTGGAATAAAAGAAATCTAATTTTTTTTACCTCACTTCTTTAAGCAGTTGACTCCTATTGAAAAGATCAAATTATTTCTAGTTTGTCCTTGAAAATGTATGTAATTTAATAAATGTATATGCTCTCCCCATCTCATGTACAGGACTCTAGGTGGCTGACAATTAAAACAGAATTAACCCACTACCAAAATAATAAACAGAACTGACATAAAATAGCAGGCAAGAACCCTCAAGGGTATCCCACCATCAATATAAGCAAGAAATCAGTTCACTAGCATTACATGCATCAGGATCCCAGACTTGATCTTTAAGTGTCTTGTGAAAGTAGGATCAGGGCAAATCTGATTGGGGGGAAGAAGTAATATTTCAAAGAGGGACACTGCTTCGCTTTCTTGCACGGCCTGGTTTCCTGCATGCTGCGGATTGGTGTTGGTCCACGGACCGGAGGTTGGGGACCCCTGTTCTAGTCCAGCTGCCTGCCAAGAAGGAGATTCTATAGCATTCTGAATAAATGGTGATCCAGACTCTTCTTAAAAACCTGGAATATCCACAACTTCTGAAGGCATGCCGTTCCTCTGGTTAATTGTTCCAACGGTCAGGAAGTTCTAGGTTGGAGAGGTGACTTTTGCGTCTGCCCTTATCTAGAAACCCTGGCTTCTCACATTTTTATGGCTATATCTCCCATTTCCCTTGGATCCACAGCCTTCCAGCTCCCCCCCCCCCCCAGCAGAAGACCTCCCTTCCATACCCGTCTCTTCGCCAGCCAATACAGGCTCTTGTCCCCAGATTATCCTTGGATAGAAGTAGAAGAGAGTGTTGGAAGGAGGGCGCTTTGGAAATGCTAATTAGAAAAAGGGGACTATTTAACTGTTTTTCCAGCCACTTTCTGGGATGGCGAAGCATAAAAAAGGGGGAAAGGGGACGAAGAAAGATCTTTCTCATTCCTGCTCCTTTTGGTCTGATGTCACGGGGCAGAAATGCGTCTAGGGAAAAACCACAGAGGGGAGAGGCAGGAATGCAATGCGCTAGAAGGGAGGGTAAGACATGGAAAGGGGCGGGAGAGGAGGGAAAGAGATGGGATCAAGCCACCTCCTTCTTCATAGCATGGATCCTTCACCCCGATGTTCCAGCCAGAGGATCCCATTGGAAGATCCTCACCAGATCAGCAACTTCCATTCTCATTTTATTTCCTCCTATTGTAATCCTGCTCAGCTTCCTCTAGCCATAATTCCACCACTGCATCCCCACAAGAATCCTGCAAGGAAGGCTAGGCTGGGATGGGAACTAACCACCAGTCAAGATTGCAGGATGGATTTCTGAGGCCCCTTTGGAAGAATTTTGCAAAACTTTATAGCTTAGCTCATTACCCTTGAATCTGCTTCCTGCTCAGTAGAAGAGGTATTTTCACAAATCCTTGTGGAATCCATCTTAGAGAATGCAGAAGCTAATATAAGATATTTTTACAGAGGCTGGAATGAAGCTTAGATAAGAACTGCTTTTACTCACAAGCATGCCCTGCAGGATGGGGCAAGCGAACTCCCTGACAACTGGACTGTGAAAGTCCTCCTTCCAGGCCTATTAAATGATGGTTTGATTTCCTGAACATAAAAAGATTCCTTGGAGTGTTTGCATCACCAATGTTTTTAAACATTCAGCAGCTTGAAGATCTGTGGACCTCAACTCCCAGAATTGAAGATCTGTGGACCTCAACTCCACTTGAAGATCTGTGGACTTTGAACATCTGTGGAGCCACTTGAAAATCTGTGGACTTCAACTTCTAGATCTGTGGACCTTGAAGCAGCCATGTGAAGATCTGTGGACCTGAACTCCCACTTGAAGATTTATGGACCTCAACTCTCAGAATTTCCCAGTCAGCATGGTTGGCTAGAGAATTCTGGGAGTTAAAGTCCACAACAGAGGCCAAGTTTGAGAAATACTAATTCACACCAACAGCCAGGAAGTCTGCATCTCATCCTAGATAAAAACCATTTGAGGATGCCAATGACCAAAACCACATTGGAAAACTGGGAACTTATGTCAAGAACAGAGGGGTGGGAGCGGAGAAAGAAAACAGAACAAATACTAAGAGTCCTGTTTTAGAATTTGGCAGCTGCTGCCTTGGGTAGCCCTCCCCAAGCTTACACTGCACAACCTCCACTAACTGGCTGGAGCGGATGGGCTTTGTAGTTGTTTCTGCCCAGGGTCAGATGGGATAAATTTAGCTTTGAGCTCCAGTGGCAGCTTCCAGGGAAATTTGCAAGATAGCATCAAAGCATTTTTTTTGGAGTGATGGATCCAGGTCTTAATTCCTTTTTTTGTTTTTTGTTTTTTTGCTTCTTTCTCCCAAGGCAAAGTGAGAAGAGGGGAAGGCTGATTTCTCTGGAAGCAGTTGTAGGATGCAGAAGGCAGGAGAGGAGAGGAGAATGAAGACTGCAAAGCAAGCTTGTCTAGCAGGCTGGTTCAGCAATTCCGCGAAGCCACAGGAATACGCTGAGAAATAGCATTCCTTCCTTTTCAAGAAGGGAAGGGCTGAGGAAAGGCACCCTCTCCTTCTCTTCCCCCCCCCCCACCGCCAGCTACAAGGATGAGAGGCCATGGAGAGTTGGCCACAGCAAGTTGGCTGCGGCAAGCTGTCCCATTCCAGAAGGGTCTATAATTCACTATGACCAATTCGCTGCAGGACAACTCACTGCCAGACAAGAGTTACACTAACACCAAAGGAATGGTGGAATAGACTCATTAAAGAAAGGATGCAAAAGGAAAGACAGAATGAAATGAGAATGGCAAAAATGAAAATAATTTTTATTTAGTTTAAATAATTAAATAGAATTGTTAAATTGTCCCACAGTGAGTTGTCCTGCAGTGAGTTGGCCATGGCAAGTTGCCCCATTCCTCCCCCCGAAAGGCAATAGAATAGAATAGAATAGAATAGAATAGAATAGAATAGAATAGAATAGAATAGAATAGAATAGAATCTGGAAGGGACCTGGAGGTCTTCTAGTCCAGCTCCCTGCTCAAGAAGGAGACCCTATATCAGACAAGTGACTGTAGAGGCTCCAGTCTCTTCTTAAAAGCATGCAATGCTTTTGCACAATTTCTAGAGCAGTGGCTCTCAACCTTCCTAATGCTGCGACCCTTTAATACAGTTCCTCATGTTGTGGTGACCCCCAACAATAAAATTATTCCTAAAACCATTGAAAATATGTGTTTTCTGATGGTCTTAGGCGACCCCTGTGAAAGGGTCGTTCGACCCCCAAAGGGGTCCTGACCCACAGGTTGAGAACCACTGCTCTAGAGGCAAGCTGTTCCACTGGTTAATTGTCCTCACTGTTAAGGAAGTTTCTCCTTAATTCCAGGTTGCTTTTCTTTTTGATTAGTTTCCAACCATTGTTTCTTGTCCTGCCCTCTAGTGCTTTGGAGAACATTTTGACCCCTTCTTCTTTGTGGCAGCCCCTCAAATAGTACTGGAATACTGCTATCATGTCACCCCTAATTCTTCTTTAGAGGCCACACGCGTAAGAACCCACAATCGGGGAAGTTTGCAAAGCAGGACAGCCCCTTCACACGTGATGGTTCCCTCGGGGATGTCAGGCTTAATCCTCCAATTTGGAATTAAAACTCAGACCCTACACGCAAGGCAAAAAAAAAAACCTCCGGGTTTGCAAACGCCCGTCCCACGCGGCAGTCGCATTCCCACGTTCTCGTGGGAAGAAGCCAGACAGTTCCACACCCACCGACCCCCGCCCTTCCTTCGCAAGGGCAATTCCGGTGAAAAAGGGAGGCGACCCTCACGCAAAAAAGGTCTCAGAGGAAGGAGGGAAGGAAGGGGGATTTTGCAAAGGGGGTTGGAGAAGGGCGTGAGATAAAGCTGTGTGTAGGGGGGGGGGAATTGGAAACCGAGTGCCAAAATTTAAAAAAAAAAATAAAAAACCGCGGCGGTCGCTGCGCGAGAACGCGACGCAAAGAGAAAAGAAGTTTTTTGTTTTTTAAAGTGGAATGGGGAGGGGGAGAGAGAAATGATGTGCAGCGACTGCATCGGCCTCTCGCCCATCCAACCCCCCCCCCCCCTTGCCGCCCCGTTTGGAAATGAAAAGAAGGAAGAAAAAAGAAGAGCGGAAAGAAAGTCCGGCCGAAGAGCAATAAAGGAAGGCGGGAATGCTAAGAAGGAAGGAGGAAAAAAAAGAGAAGGGAGGGAGGAAGGGAAAATGACGAGCGGGCAACGCGAAAGAAGGGACTCGGTGGGGGGAAAAAAAAAAAAGCAAGCCGAGAGCCGAAGGGGGAAGGCGGGGAAAGGGCGAGAGGGGAAGAGATTGGAGACCCGAAGGACGCGGCGGCGGCGGCGGAGACGGGTGGAGGGGAGGGTGGGTTTCCCTCCGGGCGTTTCTTACCCAGATCGTCCATCCCGGGCCGGCACGGCTGGGTCCGGACTCCGGGCCGGTAGTTGCAAGCTGGGCGGCTCCCACCCCAGTGACGCGCCTTCCCGGAGCGCGGCTCCGTGCTTGTTGCCGCGCCCGCCTGTCCGCCCGTCAACCCGTCTTGGCTGCCTTGCCGCCGCCGCCGCCGCCGCTGCAGTTGCGGGTGACCATTTATGGCAAAGGGGATTCGCGCTCGGGCAGGAAGGATGGACGCGCCACCCCCACCAGCCCCATCACCACCACAATCCGCCCCGACACGGACCTAACAAACACACACGTCGCGCGCGTCGTGGCCTCGCGTCCACTCCAGGGGAAGATGGTTAAATTAGGGGCAAGGAAGCGTCGGCCCATCCAAGGGGGACCCCAACCCACCCACCCACCCACCGACCCTCGCCTCTCCAGACGAGACGCCTCGCGGGGTGATGTGGGTGGGAGGGATTTTGAGTTGAGTCCCAAAGGTGCTTCTTTCAAGAGGCAACTGGACTTTCTGGTGTGTGTCTTTTCTTTGAAGACATTTCACTTCTCACCCCAGAAGCCTCTTCAGCTATGAAAACCGAGCTGAAGAAGCTTCTTGGATGAGAAGCAAAAGGTCTTCAAAGAAAAAAACCCAGAAAGTCCAGTTGCCTCACGAGGAAAGAAAAGCACCTTTGGGACAAACCGTGATCTGGATGACTGAGAATCTCCATAGACAATTTTGAGATGAGGGTATCAGGATATTGGGATGATCTTGAAGAATCCTCAGGAGGCAAGTTTGGAAAGAGGTTCATTCTGTGACAAGAAAGGCATGTCAAGCAGAGAGACGGATTCCCATGAAGCAAGGTCAATTTTTCAGCTTCCTTTTGCAAACCTCTAGCCTCCTTGTGCCAACCGCTCAATGGTCAAGAGAAACTAGTATTGTGTGGATGTATTAACACGGAATGGTAGCCACAAACAGTGCCAGTGAGAGTTAAGGAAGGGAGGGAAATACAGGTAGTTCTCAACTTCACTTAGTGACCGTTTGAAGTGACACCACTGAAAAAGGTGACTTATAATTATTTTTCGCATTTACGATCGTGGCAGCATCCCCATGGTCACGTGATTTACGTTTGGATGCTTGACAACTGACTTGCACTTATGACGGTTTGCAGCATCCTAGGGTCACGTGATCACCTTTTTGCGACCTTCTGACAAGCAAAGTCAACTGAGAAGCCAGGTTCACTTAACAACCAGGTTACTAATTTAACAGCTGTGGTGATTCACTTAACAAATGTGGCAAGGAAAGTCGCAAAACGGGCAAAACTCACTGAACACATTTCTCACTTAGCAACATTAATTTTGGGCTTAATTGTGGTGGTTAAGTGAAAGACTACCTGTATTAAGCCTGTATTAATTCCAATTGAACACCACTCTCTGTAAAATAAAGATTTCCAGCTCCATGGGGGAAAAGCACTTTAAATCAAGCTCCGTTTGCACAGGAATCTTCCTTTCCTTCCCACACTTTGAGGTTCACATCCCGACACCCCAGAGATGTTGGGAATCCATAAGGCAGATCCAATTTAAGCAGTTCTGATATCACATCTGTTTGGCCCATCAGGTATTCCAGATGCCAAAAAACAGGGAAAGAGATTTGCAGTTCTGGAGTTAAGGAGTGGTTTTATAAACGACAATATTCCTGGCTGGGGTGTAGCTGAGAATCATGGGGAGAATTTAGTCACTTAACCATTGAAATGATTTGACTCAGAGGATTTTTTGGGAGGGGGAGGGAGTGAAGGCAAGATACAAAGAGGGGGCGGGAATCGGAACAAAAGTTGGAGAATGAGAGAGGAGAGAAAAAGTCATCAAATCTGAATGTTAATGTAGCCCTGAGGCGGGATGATTTGATGATCAACAGGAAGACATCCCTGAAATTTGAACACCTATTTTGTTTTGTTTTTTTAAAGATCTGCATTGTACTATTCTGTTGACACTCCCCAAAAACCATTTTCTGCTATCCGGTTCTAGTCCATGAAGCCAGCTGGGCTTCACCTTGGGCCAGCCACTTCCTCTCAGCCCTAGGAGGGAGGCAATGGCGAACCACTTCTGGAAAAACTTTGCAGGACTTATCCGGGCACCTTCAGATAGTCAGGCACTATTGAACAGTAACACACACGCACACGCACACACACAAAGTAAAAAAAGAAAAACCAAGAAATGGCAAGCATACAAAATGTTGTCAGTGAGATCTAGCAGCATTAGCTTTGAGAGCCCTGAGGTAAAAAAAAGGGGGAGGGCCTATTCCAGGCCTCCTAAGCCAAGGATATGCAGCCTTCTCCTCCTAAGGATGTGTCTGTGTGTGCTTGTGTGCTAAGAGTTCTCAGGGCACAGCTGTAGACCCTAATTTCTAGTTACTAAAACAAAGTAGAGGTTTTGCAATGACTTTTCTGTTGCAGCTCTGGCATGTACCAGATGTGATGGATTCCGTCTTCTGACATCTGGAAGGTGGCTAGATGAAAAAGATATCTTCTCCCATTTGGGTACAACTCATGATGAATATACAATATTGACTGTGGAGCGTACAGGTAATCCTTGATTTACAACCATTCGTTTAGCGACGGTTCGAAATTGCAATTGCACTGAAAAAAGTGACTTATGTCTGATTCTCCCACTTAACAACCGTCACGGCATCTTCATGGTCGCGTGATCCGGCCCTTGGCAACCAGCATGTATCTGCGATAGTTGCATGGTTGGGGGGGGGGTTGTCATGTGATTGCCATTTGAGAACTTTCCAGCCAGCTTCTCACGAGCAAACTCAATGGGGGAAACCAGATTTGCTTAATGACCATGGAAAAAAGGCAGCAAAATCGGGCATGGCCCATTGAATAACTTAGCAACAGAATATTTGGTTCCAATTGTGGTCCTAAATCAAGAAAAGTTTAATCAGAGTAGATTCCCCAAATCTTTTTATTCTGTATTTTTTTTCTTTTGCAAAAACTGTTAAGCAAAATAGGGGATCATTAAATAAATCCAGGCTTCCTAGCTGGGAAGGTTGCAAATGGAAATCAGGTGATTCTGGGATGCTGCAACTAGTATTAATACATACCAGTTGCCCAAACATCTTAATTTTGTTCAGGTGACCCTGCGGACACTGCAAAAATGCAAGGGCCGGTTGTCACTTTTTTCAGTGCCATTGTATTTTCAGTCGCTAAATGGTCATAAGTTGAGGACTACCTATATTATATTAACAACTTCCCGAATGTCTTCGTGCACTGGGGTTTTTTTTTAACCTCAGCAATTCTAATACGTGTAGAATAAGAATAGAATAATAAAGTTGGAAGGGACCTTGGAGGTCTTCTAATCCAACCCCCATTTTAAGCAGGAAACCCTACACTTCAGACAAATGGTTATCTGATCTCTTCTTAAAAACTTCCAGTGTTGGAGCATTTACAACTTCTGGAGGCAAGTTGTTCCACGGACTGATTATTCTGTCAGGAAATTTCTCCTTTGTTCTAAGTTGCTTCTCTCCTTGATTAGTTTCCACCCATTGCTTCTTGTTCTGGCCTCAGGTGCTTTGGAGAATAGCTTGACTCCCTCTTCTTTGTGGCAACCCCTGAGATATTGAAATACTGCTATCATGTCTCCCCTAGTCCTTCTCTTCATTAAACTAGACATACCCAATTCCAGCAATCGTTCTTTATTATGGTTTAGCCTTCAGTCCCCTAATCATCTTTGTTGCTCTTCTCTGCATTCTTTCTAGTCTCCACATCTTTTTTACATCAGGGTGACCAAAGCTAGATGTAGTATTCCAAGTGTGGCCTTACCAAGGCATTATAAAGTGGCAATAACACTTCACGTGATCTTAATTCTATCCCTGTTTATGCAGCCTAGAACCGTGTTGCCTTTTTTGGCAGCTGCAGCACACTGCTGGCTCATATTTAATGATTAGTGATTGTCCACTAGGACTCCAAGATCCCTCTCACAGTCGCCACTATTGGAGACTATTAGTGTGGACTTCAATTCCTAGAATTTTCTAACCGGCATGCCAGCTGGGGAATTCTGGGACAGAAGTCCACATACCTGAAAAATTGAGGAACATTGTTCTAGAGTTAAGAACTAATGCAGAAGGATCATTTTATAAAAGCTTTGGCGAGATCACATAAAACACAACTGAGGGTTTATGCAAGACTGAATGCACTCTTGGTGTGGACTGGCAAGAATTACAAAAGCAGAGACGTGCATCTACCCCAATTTTGGGCAAAGGACATGGTTTCAGAAGCAAAGACGTTATATGACCCAGTTTGCTTCAGTCCCATACTGACAGCTCTGTGAGAAATCAGCTGCTAGCGCTGGTGGCTGGCTCCTGTGGCCTTCCATAACATGAAGCCCCAGGGATACTAAACAGGAGAATTTCCTCACTTACGTTGAAGCTGCATCAGAAGCAAGGAAAGAAGTAGCTAATGTAAGAATATACGCTCTCATTATCTTAGTGGGGGGGAAAACTGCTTATCTTGGCTGTTGCCGGATGTGCCCACGAATGGCAAAAAAAAAGGAGTGGAATAGCCAGATGACAGCCCACCCTCAAAAAAAAAAGGGGGGAATTAGGATTCCTTCTCCCGCCCCATTCCAGACGAATGTGGCCTATAGAAACCAAGACTCTTAGGAAGTGGTTTCTCCCTCCCTTCTCCCTTTGCCGATGCTGGACACCATCTGGATGCAGTTAGAAACAGGCGTTTCCTGTTCTCAGCATCGGAAGGCGAAGAAGGGGAGGGTGGGAGCAAGGCCAAGAGGCCTCACAATTCAATTCAAAGGGATGTTAACTGGCATTAAGAGGGCAGGCAAATTCCATCAGCTCTCTCGGCTTACTCAGCAGATCAGACACCAGGCTGTCCCAGAGGACTTCATGCCGAAAGTCAGCAGCACGGTATCCATCCCACAGGAAAGAGAGGAATGAAATACATTCTTGATGGATTTGCACAACGGGGTCTCTCGACCAGTTTTCAATTTTGATTTTGCAGGCTATCCACGGACTCTCCAGTGTGAATTGTGAAAAGCTGCCCGTCTTCCTTAGGTGCTGTTGAGGAAATAAGGGCAAGTTACACAGCCATTCTGAGTGCTTCATGCCTCTCTGCATTTCTCTATGTGCAACATCAGTTCATATACATTTATCGTTCCAACGGCACAATTGGGCCTTTCCCCCTTTTTACAGGCCAAGTTCTCGGGGTAACTGCTTCCTTGACTCCTCTGGAAAGAGACAACATTTCAACCTCTGCAGCTTCCTTCAGGTGCCTGTGGGACTCCTGCTGACTCAGTTTCCTTCTGCTACAATCGCCCGCTTTTGATGTCTCCTTCCTGTGTACAGTGGAGAAGAAACTTCTCCAATTCTGAGACTGGGATTCGTTTCTGAACCTAACTAGCACCAGAAGAGGGTTGCCCTATAGGCTACATATTCAAAGCTGACCCTTTTCACAGCTGGCCCCTGGCTAAAACGAGACTCCTCCTTCTTTGAGTTTCGACCAATCAAATTTCTGACAGGAAGGATTCACAAAGCTCCTGAATAGGAGTTCTATGGCTTCTACCTATATTGGTTAGTCTAGCACAGTTTTTGTCAACCTTGGGACTTTAAGAGGGTGGACTTCAACTCCCAGAATTCCCCAGCCAGAATTCTGGGAGTTGAAGTCTACCCCTCTTAAAGTTACAGAGATTAAGAAACAGTGGTATAGCAGCTAGCAGGCAAATCTTATTTCTGATACGAGGCCTCTCTCTTTCCACCCCCAGCCTCACCCCCAACTGATCTAACACTGCCTGGTCCCACATCTTCCTCCCTGCTAGGCTGATGTCCTGATCACTATAGAACCATCCACTGACCCAGACTCCCCTTTTCCGAGCACCTTGCCGTTTATTCATTTAACACTCCAACCGCCCTCTCCCTTGCCCGATACACAACAACATCAGTGCTCCAGTTGTGTGTAAGAACTGGGAGAGAGGAGACAGAAGGACCTATCGGTCAGCTTAGCTGGCCCTCAGAGCCACTGCCCCACGGAGATTCCAACACCACTCCGAGCAGCTTGGCAGCTAAACCGCTGGGATCTGCAGCAGATCGGAGCAGCTCTGCCAGGGCAGCAGCTCGGTGGGTGGGGGTTGACCCCTCCCGAATGAAAACAGACGCCACACAATTCTGAAGGAGACGGGGCCGGTTCTGCTGCTCGGCCAGCCGGTACACCTCCCCGAGAGTCCCAGGGCAGAGAGAGTTTTGGCACAATGCTTCATCCACCAAGGTCTGGAGGTCTGGGAGGAGATACTGTTCGGCAACCACCAAGATTTCTTCTGCTAAAGCGAGGGGGAACGGCGTCCCCAGGACCTGGCAGGGTTTGCCACGACAGCCATGGAGGAAATGGGTCACAGCCAGGAAAGGTTCTGGCAACACGTCGCGAAGTGTCACGGTGGTGTGGGATGACTCTGCGAAGCCTCCACTCAGCATGGCCCGGAAGACCTCAGAAGCGTCGCTGATTGCCTGTCGCACGGCGGGCACTCTGCAGCCAGAGTCCAGCTGGAAGAACAAGTCAGCCCCACCTTCCTCCATGATGCGAGCATAAGAGCAAGGCTGTGGAGAATCCAGACGAGGCCGTTTCAAGGCAGGAGACGACACAGAAGCAGGAGATGGAGCTTGGGAGCTCAGGAGGAGGGAAAGAGCGTCGGAGGTATAGAAGACAAAATAGGGGTCGGGGTCCCGCGCCAGGACCCCTAGCAAGATCCGCAGGCCAGAGAGGCCCACCAGCAGCTTCCGACAAACAGAATCCTTCCTGCAGCAGAGAGAAGACACAATGAAGAGTATTGCCGCCTGTTGCAATTCAATCTCCTTTCTCTCCCCCCTCCCACTCCTCACAATATTTCTCCCCAAATTTGGAGCAACCTCAGGTAGAGTGCAACCTTCTCCCATAATCTTCCGGTTTCCGTGAGATCGTACCTACAACATTAACCAGTTACCTCCCACATCATGGCCTCTTTCAAAAATCATTTAATGGGTGATCTCATCCATTTGAGGATAAGCAGCATGGACGTACTTTTGAGGTTCCACAGCCACTAAGCCCCCCAATATTTAAACTTCTGGGGATCAATAGAAAATCCAAGATAGCCACATGCAACGGCTCAGTCACGTATTATTTGTGTTCTCTGTTACCTTGAACTATCTCCTGAACAAAATAGATTTGTGTTCACATGATATTCAACCGCACAAAGACCACCCACATTGACTTAGGGCAGGGGTGTCGAACTCAAGGCCCGGGGGCCGGATGCGGTCTGCGGGGTGCTTAGATCTGGCTTGCCGGGCTGTCCTAGAAACAGCAAAGGACCGGCCCTCTGCAAGTGAAAATGGAGCTTGGGAGGGCTGCATGCGGCCCTCCCAGGCTCCATTTTCAGCCGCAACAATCTCCTGCCGCCCTCTGCCAGTGAAAACAGAGCTCAGGAGTGTCACACGCTCCGTTTTCACTGGTAGAGTGTGGCAGAAGGCTGTCGAGGCTGAAAAAGAGCTCGGGAGCCCATTTTCGCTGGCAGAGCGGTCGGGCCATCCCAGACGCCCCTGACATGAATGACATCAAGCTGGCTATGCCCACCGTGGCCACGCCCACCCTGGCCCCCGAGATCAAACACAACCCTGATGCAGCCCTCAATGAAATCGAGTTTAAGGCCTTTTCTGGAGCTCAACTCACCGGCAGATGAGGGGCAGCGCCAGCGCAGAGGCTGCTTGATCTGATTCACAGCCTGACAGCAGCATGTGAGTGAGAACCCCCACGCCAAAGGGGGACTCTGCCTGCACGCAGAGGTTCATCAGTAGTGCCTCTCCTGTGGAGCAGGGAAAAGGCAAGTGGGTTAGATGCAGCGTCTTCATCTAAAATAACCTGTACTGACTGGGAAGAAAAGCAGCCAACAATGTGGGAAAGTCAGTATGTCCTACTAACTTAAAGGGGTTTTTTTTCCCATTTCTCTTCCTCCTCCACTAAGCTCAAGAGACCTATTTCACTGACTGCACAGGTAATCTCTCGACTGAAAAACAATAAGGGAAATAATGTTCCCCATTCCACGCTGGTGAACCAACCCCAGATCTTCTCAGCTGTAGCCACCATGATCACAGACAAGAGGTCAATGAGAACTGCAGCTCAACATCTGGAACAGCTGCCCGTTGCCCATCCCATCACCAAGACCCACTGAACCTTGGTTGATAGCACCACCTGTAATAGTAACAAGAGATCAGGAGTCCCAGCACTTCAGTCTGGATCAGGGGTCCCCAAACTTAGCAGTTTGGAGGACTTGTGGACTTCAACTCCCAGAATTCCCCAGCCAGCCATGCTGGTTTAAAGTTGCCAAATTTGGAGACCCCAATCTCTATCAGTGGCTGCCCCAATATCAAAGATCCAGTGAGGTAGGACATTAGGGCAGAAAGCTAGAGATGAGAAGATCCCCAATGTGAAAGCCACTGATGTCAGAATTTCTTGACTTACAACCATTCATTTAATGACCGTTCAAAGTTACGACGACACTGAAAAAGTGACTTAGGACCAGTTCTCACACTTACGACTGCTGCAGCATCCCCACAGTCACCTTTATGATGGTTGCAGCATCCTAGGGTCCTGGGATTGCCATTTGCAACCTTTCTAGGGAGTTTCTGACCAGCAAAGTCAATGGGGAAAGCCAGATTCACTTAAAAAAATTCAGTGATTCACCTAAAAACCACGGCAAAAAGATAGTAAAATGGACACAAACTGACTTAACAACTGTCTTGCTTAGCAATTGGACCAATATCGACTCCGATACATGTAGTCCTCGACTTACGACCACAATTGAGCCCAACATTTCTCATGCCAAGCAAAACATTTGCTAAGCGAGTTTTGCCGTTTGCCACGGTTGTTAATCACCGCAGATGTTCAGTGAATCACATGGTGGGTAAGTGAATCTGGCTTCCCCATCGACTTGGCTTGTCAGAAGGTCGCAAACGAGGATCATTGCAACTGTCCATAAATATGAGTCAGCTGTCAAGCATCTGAATTTTGATCCCACGACCACAGGGATGTTGCAACAGTCATAAGTGTGAAAAACGGTCATAAGCCACTTTTTTTAGGGCCATTGTAACTTTGAGCTGTTGCTAAATGAACTGTTGTAAGCCGAGGACTACCTGTCTTGTACTGCAGGCTATTTCTGCTGACTGGCAGTTCAAATCTCACCAGGCTCAAGCTTGATTCAGCCTTCCATCCTTCTGAGGTGGGTAAAATGAGGAGCCAGATTGTTGGGGGCAATAGGCTGACTCTGTAAACCGCTTAGAGAGAGTGTTAAAGCTCTGTGAAGCGGTATGTAAGTGCTATTGCTATTACAGTATTCTGGACAGCCTTCCCAACCTAGGGATGTAGTCTAAATCATCCAACTCCTATACAGGAAGTCCTCAACTTACAACCATTCATTTAGTGACTATTTTCAAAGTTATAACAGCACTGAAAAATGTGACTTATAACACAATCACTACAGCATCCCCATGGTCACGTGGTCAAAATTCAGATGCTTGGCAACTGACTCATCTTTATGGCGATTTGCATTGTCTCCCTTTTGCGACTTTCTGACAAGCCAAATAAATCAAAATAAATCAAAGTCAATGGGGAAACCAGATTCACTTAACAACTGGGTTACTAACTTAACAACTGCAGTGATTCACTTAACAACTGTGGCAAGAAAGGTTGCAAAATGGGGCAAAACTCACTTACTGTCTCGCTTAGCAACAGAAATTTTGAGCTCAACTTTGGTTGTTAAGTCAAGGACTAACTGTAAGCCTAAAGAAGCATCTTGACTGGAATAAAGGGAATCATACATCCAGTCACAGGTGGGAGATTGTCCTAAACTACGTGATCGCACACACACACACACACACACACCCCCCAACACCAACACACCAAGTTCCTTGAATTTCCCAGGATCACACAACCCGCTTGTCTCGGCTTCTTCGGCTTCCCCAGTGATGGCGGTAGCGGCTTGCTCAGGGGATACACCCAGTATCAACCAAGCCCTGATGAGCGAGGGCCCATGGGAGCGCACGAAGGCTTCTAGGCAAGCCGGATTGCAGGTGAGACGATGAAGCAGCCGAAGGCAGCGGGAGGAAGGGGAAGGACTCCTGGTGATATAACGCAAGAGTCCTTGCAGCGTGTCCGGCGTCACCAGACTCCGACTAGGATCCTCGGCTTGAGAAAAGCGGGAAAGGAGGAGCAGGGCTGGTGCTTCAGGAGCATGGAAGTCTGGGTCACCCATGTGGGGAGAAAAAGAGAGTGGCAAGGTCAAGGAGAGCCAGGGAGACGAAGCCTCGGGGACAGGGCACAAGCCCTGAGATGGCGGTGTGCTTTGCTCCAAGAAGGAGCGGAGCTTGGTGCGCCGTTTCCAGTAAGCGGTAGGCGTCTTGTACTCCTCAGGAGAAGTTGGGAGAGCCTGAACATTCAGCTTTGGAGTGACCGAGCACGCTTCCTCTTTGACTGGGGATTTGGCAACAGGCCCCGGTGACAGCTGGATTCTGTCACTATTGCTTGGAATCACGATAAATGGAATGGAGTTGGAGTTACTGGGCCCAGAGCTGTTCTGGCTGGCTACCAAGGCAACCCAAGGGGATTGTTCAGCTCGTCCATCTATTTTTCCTGAATTTGGCATTTCCTCTGACGTGGATAAACAAGGCAGCTGTAAGATATCATCTCCAGGGAGAACCTCCTCCTCTAAATTTGCCAGTTCTGACATCGCCAGCTCTTTTGGCAGCTTATTGGCCCCATCTGTTTTTCCCTCCTTATTCCCCTCTGAATGTGGGACCTCCAAGACAGGTTCTGGGTGGAGATTTTCAGATTCAGCCGACAAAGTTACCGCTGTAGGATTGAGGTTGTGATCTGGAAGAATTCCGCCTTTTGCTGCTAAGTTTGAAGTCTCTGAAAGGCTGGGCTGCCCCCCAGGAGGCAAATCCAAGAAAGGAGAATGTAAAAAATCGGGCGATTCGGCTCTAGAATGGGTTTTCACCCCAGACGTGCTGTGGCAAGGTCCTAGAGATTCATCTTGCAGTTCTTGGCTGGGACTAATATCTCCTTGGGCCTCCAACTCAGAAAGGGTGGTGTCAGGAGACCACTGGGGAGAAAGATCTCCTGGACTGGAAATATAACCTTCCGAGACAAGCCAGGACCTGCGTTGGAGACATAGAAGAATAAGCTTTGAAATATATACATGATGGAAGATTTGGAATGGGGAGAAGAGCATGTTTGGCTGAAAAGCACTGGAATAAATACTGGGTACAGATTGTACAGTTGAACTCTCTCAACTGTAAATTTTTCAATTATCCAAATTAGCAAGTCAGAAGATTCTCCTTCTGCAGAGCAATGCTGTCACAGGCCATCCGTGCCTGGTGGAAAAGTAATGAAAGGTGTGCCAAGCCATTCAGGGCACAAAGCCCTGAATGGTTTATAGTACACTGAATTTTCATGTTATTACAATGCAGTGTATTTTCAATCTTGGCAACTTGTAAGATATATGGACTTCAACTCCCAGAATTCCCCAGCCAGCCACTGGGACCAGAATTTCTGTTGCTAAATAAGGCACTTGTTAAGTGAGTCATGCATGATTTTACAACCTTCTTGCCAAAGTTGATAAGCAAATCATTGCAACTGTTAAATGAATCATATGGTTGTTAAGCAAGTCTGGCTTCCCCCATTGACTTCACCAGTGGTGGGATTCAGTCAGTTCGGACTGGTTCGGGCAAACCAGTAGTTGCTACCTAGGGGTGGGCCCGCCCGCCCACGTGCCCCTGCACTATGCTGTCCTATTTAGCTACATTTTTTAAGCTGCACATGTGCATGAGTCACACGCCCGAGCAAAGCACATGTGCAGAAGCTGCACGGAAGGTGCATGCGCTCACATTTTCAATGCTGGACGAACTGGTTGTTAAATTATGCGAAGCCCACATTTGGACTTCGCTCGTCTGAAGGTAGCTGGGAAGGTTGCAGATATTGATCACATGACTCCAAGATGCCACAACAATCGTAATTACATGCAGAATGCCAGATGGTCCAAAATTTGATCATGAGACCCCAGGGGCATTGTGACAGTCATATGTGCGAGAGCCAGTTGTTGCAAGTCTCTTTTTTCAGTGCCATTAAGTCAGTGCCAACGGTCACTAAATGAATTCATGAAAGTCAAGGAGTAGCCCCTTCAAACAGAACTCGACTCTTGGTGACTTCGTAGACTTCATAGACTAGGGCTTCTGGGATGTTTTTTGAAAATTTCCAAATATTTGGAATAGGCCTGGTATATCCTGCCAGTCTCCCATCCAAGTATCAACCAAGCCTGATTCTGCTTAGCTTCACATGGTCAGCTAGGCATTTTCATCTGCTGAAGGGTTTTCATGAGTAAATCAAATAGGAGGCCCCAAATTCAGAGAAATTCAACTTCCCATTAAAAGAAAAACAAACAACTGGACCTATAAACTAGGTGAACTTTATATGAAGAATGCAGACGTAACTCTGCAGAGCTGGCAGCAATCAGAGAAAGTCAGTTGCCCAGCTTTGCTTACCTCTACTGCCCACCCGCTCCTTATTTGGATATTTTTGTGTTTTTCAGTTTGCCAGGGCTTTCCTAGAATTCCAATTTAGGAAATCCTAGGATCGGATATCAGAATAACAGAACAGAACAGAATAACAGAGTTGGAACGGACCTTGTAAGTCATTTAGCCCAAACCCCCACCCAAGCAGGAGACCCTACACCATTTCTGACAAATAGCAGTCCAGTCTCTTCTTGAAATCCTGCAGTGATGAAGCTGCCACGATTTCCGAAAGGAACTTCTGTTCCATTGGTTGATTGTTCTCACTGTCAGAAAATTTCTCCTTATTTCCAGGTTGAATTCCTCCTTGATCAGTTTCCATCCATTATTCCTTGTCTGGCCTTCAGATGCTTTGGAAAATACCTTGATCCCTTCCTCTCTGTGACAGCCCCTCAAATATTGGAAGGCTGCTATCCTATCTCCCCTGGTCCTTCTCTTCACTAGACTAGCCATGCCCAGTTCCTGCAACTGTTCGTTGTATGTTTTAGCCTCCAGTCCCCTAATCATCCTGGTTGCTCTTCTCTGCACTTTTTCTAGAGTCTCAACATCTTTTTTTTTTTAATTGTGTGGTGACAAAAACTGGATGCAGTATTCCAGGTTTGGTCTTTCTAAGGCTTTATACGGTGGTATTAGGACCTCAAGTGATCTTGATTAAATCCCTGTTAATGCAATTTAGGATTGCATTTGGATATGCAAGATAAACAAATGTCCTTTACTTGCAAACGTGCTAAAAAACCTGAAGAATTGATGCAGAGTTTTCCTTTTTTTATTGTCTGTTCATGTTTACTGTCCATTTCCCAAATGGGCTTCAGAATGTAAACACATTTTTGGCAGCTTTTCAAACTTAGCCCCATCCATCTCTGATTTATAAACCTGCCTTTTCCACTGCAATACTGGTTAAGAGCTTTGGAGTATAGGTGGTTCTCAAAGTTACAATGGCACTGAACGTTGCAGCATTCCCCATGGTCATGTAATCAAAATTCAGGTGCTGGGGAACCGATTCATGTTTATGACAATTGCGGTGTTCTGGTGTCAGGTGATCCCCTTTTGCCACCTTCTGACAAACAAAAGTCAATAGGGAAGTCAGATTCACTTAACAACCCTGTTACTAACTTAACAACTGCAGTGATTCACTTAACAACGGAGGCGAGAAAGGTTGTAAAACGGGGCAAAAACAAAAAAATCACTTAACAAGCATCTCACTTAACAACATAAATTTTGGACTCTGTTGTGGTCGTAAGTCGAGGACTACCTGTACAATGCTTCTTATTGGAACCCAAGGCCAATTTGGCCAATGACTGTGAGGCAGCAGATCCAGCACATCTGAGTGATTTGTAGTCCAACCCATCTGAAGCTGTTGAACAGTCCCTGCACCCAGATGGCCTCCAGGCTAAAACCAAATTTACCTCAGGCTCTGAAAGCTGGAACTCTCTGCTCCTGGTAAGGCCTGCTCTCCTCGCCGCCCCTCAGCAGGGAAGTCAAACGACGCCGCGTCTTTCTCATCTTCATGTTCTTTCTCCTCCTCCTCCACTTGTTCCCAGCCCGACCACTGGCTCTGGGCCGCCAGCCTGCCAACCAGCAAGGGCACCAGTCCTCCGGCCTGCAGCATCTCCAGGGCCTCCTCGTCGTAGAAAAAGGCCACGAAAGCCACCACCACCCGAGCGTGCGAATAGCTGTGACATCGATCCCGCAAGAGGGAGAGCAGTAACTCTAATCCTCCGGTCTCACGCACCCGGCTCCGATTAACCGCCTCGCGGCACAGGAGGCACAAAGCTTTCACCAGCGGATGGAGGGAGGCCCCAGGTGCCCCGGCTCCCCTCCGGCGTTGGATCTCCCCCACTAGCAGCTCCACCCCCCCAGCATTGCCGATAGCTGGCCTCAGCATGCCTTGCAGACAGAGGTTGGCCAGGACCGCGAGGGCCGATTCCTGCACCACCCGTTTCTCGTGGCTGGCTAAGGCTACGAGGGGCACCATCCCGCCTCCCAAGCTGAGCTGCTCCGCACAGTCACGACTGCAGCCCTTTGAGAGCTCCACGAGGGTGCGCACCGCGGCTACAATCAGGGCCCCGTCCTCCAGGGAGGAAGTCAGGCGCTCCACTATGGGGCGGACTGCCCCCTGCTGGGCCAGCACTAGACGGTGAGCAGGAGTATCGGCCAGATAGCGAATGGCCCTGATCACGCTCTGCAAACATTCACTGTCCTGGGAGGTGGTGAGGACCTGGATTAGCTGGGGAACGGCTCCTGTAAGGGAAAATATCGGGCAGTGAGAAAATGGCAAGGAAGAGAAGATCCTACATAGTCTAAACATGAGTCAGATCTATTTCCAGTTGTCTCAAATGACAGGCAGTCCTTGACTTACAACAGTTTGTTTAATGACCATTCAAAGTTTTAAAAGTTTTTTAAAAGTGACTTATGATCAGTTTTCACACTTATGACTGTTGTAGCATCCCCATGGACATGTGATCAAAACCCAGATGCTTGGCAACAGACTCATATCTATGACGGTTGTAATGTCCAGGGGTCATGTTATCACCTTTGGTGACCTGACGGGCAAAGTCCATGGGGAAGCCAATTCATTTAACAACCATGTCACTGATTTAACAACAGCAGTGATTCACTTGGTGAGAGAACAGTGGAAGCCAGCTGTTTCTTCCACATGGTTTCTACCATCTTTCACCATCTTCTATAGAACTTTATTGGACCCCACCCAGATACCAGTTCCATTTGGTCTTCTTAGTGGGTGTATTTGGTGGCTTAACTAATTGCATTGCGAGATGCCCCCCTCTCGCAGACTGGCCCTCCACATTATCGAGGGCCTACCTCAATGACGGGTTTTGGGACCCGGAGAAGTGGCATGTGAAAAAGAGGGGGTTGAGGGGTTTTTTAAAAAGGGTAACAGGGACGCTTTTAAGGGGACCGGGGAGGGGGGAGAGGGGGCTGTAGAGATGGACCGGGGGGGTCCATATAGCCACTGTGTGGGGTGGTGGGTTGGATGGGCTCAGTGGAGGAGGGGAGAAGGGTAATCTGACCGGGGCACCGGGGGGGGGCGAAAGGAAGGGCAGTTCCATCAAAGTGATAAGTGGGAGGGGCAGGTATGGCAGGCGCAGGGGGCCATATCAGGTTCAGGGGGTGCGCACTCGCTGTCTTCGAGCGATTGCGCATTCCGGCCCCCATAACGTGGCTCGTGTCCTGGATTGCACAGTTTCAGGCCCTGGGTCCTCGACTGATGTTATGTAATGCCAGGTCGGTAATTAACAAAGCCCCCCTCATTTGTGATCTTATTGTGGAGGAGGGTGTAGACCTGGCTGGGATTACGGAGACCTGATTGGGCCAGGAGGGGAGGGGTTCCCCTCGTTGAACTGTGCCCTCCAGGCTTCCGTGCATTTCATCAGCTGAGGGCCCAGGGGAGGGGTGGGGGAGTAGCGGCAATTATTAGAGAAAGTCTTTGTCCGAGGGAGGCCACTGTTCCTCAGATACCCGGATGTGAGTCCCTTTTTGTGAAGTGGGGTTGTGGGGTGCAGATGGGCTTGCCGACTACGTACCTGGCTCCCTGCCACGTGGCAGCGACCCTGCCTGAGCTACTCGACGTGATTGTCGGGGTGGTGGTTGATACCCCCAGACTTATTGTTATGGGGGATTTCAACTTGCCATCCGTCGGTGAGACATCAGAGGTGGCTCGGGAGTTCATGGCTTCCGTGACAGTCATGGACCTGACCCAGTTAGTGCAAGGCCCCACTCACACAGGGGGACACACTCTGGACTTGATTTTTATCTCTGGTCAGTGGCTGAATGATCTTGGTAGAGGGGACCTAGACATTAAACCCTTGTCATGGACAGATCATTAGTTCCTTCGCTTAGACTTTCAAGCCGCTTCCCCCCGCCACAGGGAGACGGAACTGACTAGATGGTTCCGTCCCAGGCGCCTGATGGATCCCGAAAGGTTCCAGATGGAGCTTGGGCCGTTTCCTGAGACTCTGGCACACGACTCGACTGAAGACTTGATGGCCGCTTGGGATAGTGCGGCCGCAGGGGCTTTGGACTTTGCGGCCTCTGACCCGATGCCAATCTCAATTGTCTCCTTGGTTCTCCGAGGAGCTGAGAGAGATGAAGCATCGGAAAAGACGCCTAGAGAGTGTTTGGAGGATAGTCAATCCAAATCTGACCGGACACAGGTGAGGTCTTATATCAAGACCTACCTAATGGTGATAAAAGCAGCAAAATCTAACTATTTTTCCGCTCTTATCGCATCTGCAGAGAAATGCCCAGCCGCTCTATTTAAGGTGACCCACTCCCTCCTTTGGGTGGAAGTGCGGGAAGATCCCTTGCAGGATCAAACTGAGGATTTTGTGCAATTCCTGCATGATAAAGTCGCTCAGATTCGGGAAGGCTTGGACTCCAACTGGGTGAGTCCGGGGAGGGAGACGGGGGTGAGTCTTGAGAATTTTATCTGGGAAGAGTTTGACCCTTTGGCTCCTGAGGACGTGGACAGGATTCTGGGTGGGCTTAATGCTGCCACATGTTTATTGGACCCGTGTCCCTCCTGGTTGGTACTGGCCTCCCGGAGGTTACACGAGGCTGGCTCTAGGGGATTATAAATGCTTCTTTGAGTGAGGGTGCCTTTCCCCGCCTTGAAAGAGGTGGTGGTGAAGCCTCTCCTCAAGAAGCCATCCCTGGACCCGGCTGTATTAGCAAATTACTGTCCGGTCTCCAACCTTCGCTTTGTGGCGAAGGTTGTCTAGAGTGTGGTGGCACAACAGCTACCCCGGTACCTGGAGGAAGCTGTCTATCTGGACCCGTACCAGTCGGGCTTCAGACAGGGGTACATCACAGAAACGGCATTGGTTGCATTGGTGGATGATCTCTGGAGGGCTCGGGACAGGGGTTGCTCCTCTGTCCTGCTCCTATTAGATCTCTCAGCGGCTTTTGATACCATCGACCATGGTATCATGCTGCAGCGGTTGAGGGGGTTAGGAATTGGAGGCACCGTGTTACGATTGTTCTCCTCCTACCTCTCCGACCGCTTGCAGTTTTTGTTGGCAGGGGGGCAGAGGTCGACCTCGAGGCATCTCGCTTGGGGGGTGCCGCAAGGGTCGGTCCTCTCGCCCCTTCTGTTCAACATTTATGTGAAGCCGCTGGGTGAGATCATCCATGGTTTTGGGGTGAGAGTCCATCAGTACGCTGATGACACCCAGCTGTACATCTCCACCCCAAACCAGCCCAATGATGCCCCTGATGTGATGTCCTGCTGCCTGGAGGCTGTGCGGGTCGGGATGGGGAGAAATAGGCTCAGACTCAACCCTTCCAAGACTGAGTGGCTGTGAATTCCGGCGTCCCAGTATAGTCAGCTGGTGCCATCGCTGACTATTGGGGGTGAATCTTTGCCCCCCCCAGAGAGGGCTCGCAATCTGGGTGTCCTCCTGGACTCACGGCTGTCTTTAGAAGAGCATATGACGGCCGTAGCCAGGGGGGCTTTTTATCAGGTTCGCCTGATCCGCCAGTTGCGTCCATTTCTGGATCAGGAAGCCTTGCGCACAGTCACTCACGCCCTCGTCACCTCTCATCTGGACTATTGTAATGCTCTCTACATGGGGCTCCCCTTGAAGAGCACTCGGAGGTTCCAATTGGTCCAGAATGCGGCCGCGCGGGTGGTTATGGGCGCACCTCGTTACACCCATGTAACACCTCTCCTGTGCGAGCTGCACTTGCTCCCAGTGGTCTTCCGGGTGCAATTCAAGGTGTTGGTCACCACCTTTAAAGCACTCCATGGCATAGGACCAGGATATTTACGGGACCGCCTTCTGCCACCAATAGCTTCCCACCGACCAGTCTGCTCCCACAGAGAGGGACTCCTCAGGGTACCGTCAACCAAGTTATGTCGGCTGGCGATACCCAGGAGGAGAGCCTTCTCTGTTGGAGCTCCTGCCCTTTGGAATGAATTGCCCCCGGATATCTCTGACCTCCGGATCTTTCACTGTGCCCTCAAGACCCTACTGTTCTGACAGGTGGGGCTGTCTAACTGAATGATTTTAAATTGGGTTTTAATATTGGGTTTTAAAATTTGGCCAATTATTTAATGATTTTAATTAATTTTAACTATGATATTGTATATTTATGTTTTTAATCTTGGCTGTACACCACCCGAAATCCTTCGGGAGAAGGGCGGTATATAAATAAAAATTTTTTAAAAAAATTATTATTATTATTATTATTATTATTATTATTATTATTATTATTATTATTATTATTATTATTAAACAAATGTGGCAAGAAAAGTTGTAAAATGGGGCAAAGCCCATTTAACATACACTCAGCAACATAAATTCTGGGCTCAATTTATTGCAATATAGATAGTTGAGGACTACCTGTATTGCAAAGGTTTTACTTTGTTAAATGAATTCCATTAAAGAATTTTTATATATGCATGATGCCCTTCAGAATTTGCACCAAGTATTATTAACAGAATATATAAAATGTATTTTTTTTTACTATTTCAAGCCCTCAGAATAGCCAAGCATATTAGACATTAGCATGTCTAATTAGCATACAATAAAATTGAATGATTATCTGCATATTTGTAAGGGGCAGTTGAGAATGTGGGAACATAAATTTGTCTGAGGGTGCTTGATACTGAACAAAGAATCTTTATCCACCATGCCATATTGACTCCAAGCAATTAATAGCTGTTAACCTTTCTCTCTCTCTTTTTTAAATTTGATTTATATGCCGCCCTTCTCCGGAAACTCAGGGTGGCTTACAATGCGTTAAGCAAAAGCCTTCATACTTTTGTATATTTATACAAAGTCAGCTTATTGCCCCCACAAACTGGATCCTCAATTTACCTACCTTAGAAAGGATGGAAGGCTGAGTCAACCTTGAGCCTGGTGAGATTCGAACTTACTCTTTGTGTGTGTGTCTGTTCATAATGGAGAAAGGGAGGAGAAAGTCCAACTAACGATGTTAGAAAATAAACCTGAAGTGCCCTTTAACCATTAAGTGGGTGAGAAAGATAGGTAAACTCCTAAGTCACAGATACTCACTTACCAACCACAATCTGTCGCTAAGTGGCACGGTCATTAAGTATTACATTATGTGACCACATCAACTTACATCAATTTCAGCTGCTGTCATTAAGGAAAGCACCTGCAAAGATTAAACACAATGTCAGGTGACTCTGATTTAACAGCTTCCTGCTGGCTTCCCCAATGACTTTGCTTGTCAGAAGCCAGCCGTGAAGGTCACAAAGGATGATCACGACAACTGTGGGATACTGCAACTGTTGTAAATGTTTACCAGTTGTCAAAACTGGTAGGAGCCTGGATAGCTCAACAGAGCTCTGTAATTTAACATCAGCTGTCTGCAATTAAAGTAAGATCGAATCTCGCCAGGCTCAAGGTTGACTCAGCCTTCCATCCTTTCTAAGGTAGGTGAAATGAGGACCCAGATTGTGAGGGCAATAAGCTGACTTTGTATAAATATACAAAAGTATGAAGGCTATTGCTTAACGCATTTAAGCCGCCCTGAGTCTTCGGAGAAGGGCGGCATATAAATCAAATTTAAAAACAAAAAACAAAAAACACCCAAATCGCAATTATGTGACCCCAAAGAAGTGGCAACAGTCACAACTTTGAGGAGTGGTCATAAGTCTCTTTTTTCAGCATGGTTGTAACTTTGAACATCACTGACTGAGTGGTTGGTAAACAAGGAGTTGTGTGTGTGTGTGTATAGATAGATACGCATGCTACAAATCTCAGTTCTACACTTAAATAGATCCTACCCTCTTCCCCACCCAGCCCCTGTCCAACCTGCTTCATGGATGGCCTGGCAATTTTCTGAGTCTACAGCCAAGTTGCCGAGTGCCCGTGCTGTCCGATTCAGGATACTTTCCACAGCAAGTGACTTCAGGATAGTAACTAGAAACAGAGAAAGTGGGGAAAGGTTGCAATTTGATAAACCAGCTGTAAAACCACAACATCTTTCAGAGAAGTAGCTGTCTTGGGGAGGGGGGGGGGAAAGAGAGTCTTGTGGCACTTCAAACAATAATACATTTAGCTTTTTAATCACTTTTTGCTAAGAGGCAGGTATCTCTAGGATTATTATTATTATTAGTTAATCTTTAGTGAGATTCACAGCCTTTGAGGCTGGTTAATAGCTCAGCAGCTCGAGTCCTAACCAAGGACCTAGGAACTGTTAAGGTATCATAGGAGGATGTAAGCTGTTCCGAGTAAGGTGGTTTTTTGTAGAGTCAAAATGTTCAAGTCCGGTAAATTTAGAATTTCTAAATAGCGGGGTAGCCCTTTGGGTATTGCTCCAAGGGCTCCAATTACAATCGGGACAACACACGATTTCTTTTTCCACAGTCGCTTAACTTCAATTTGCAAGTCCCGGTACTTTGTGATTTTTTCTTGCTGCTTATCTTCAATCCGTGCATCACCAGGTATTGCAATGTCAATGAACCATACTTTTTTCTTTTCAACTATTGTTATGTCAGGTGTGTTGTGGACCAAGTGCCTGTCAGTCCGAATCCTAAAGTCCCACAAGATCTTGAGTTTCTCATTCTCTAAAACTTTCTCAACCTGATGTTCCCAGTGGTTTTTGCTGTACTCAAATCCAAACTTCTGGCACAATTTCCAGTGAATGATCTTAGCAACACGGTCATGGCGTTGTAGGTAGTCAGTTTGTGAAATTTTGCTGCACCCACTGATCAGGTGGTCGACTGTCTCATCTTTCTCGTTGCAGAGGCGGCATTTGCTGTTGATGGTAACATGTTGAATTTTTGCCTTCATGCAGTTTGTGGCTAGGGCTAGGATGATGATGATGATGATGATGATGATGATGATTTCAATTTATATGCTGCCTTTCTCCGGAGATTCAGGGCAGCTTACAATGCATTTAAAATATATATATGTATAAAAACATTTAAAAATTAAAACATTAAAAGCCCATGCACACCATTCATGGCCGGATCTCACAAGATCGCAACAGCGTGATCAACGGCCCCAGGCCTGCCGGAAGAGCCAGGTCTTCACCGTTTTTCGGAAGGCCAATAGGGTGGGGGTAGTCTGGACCTCAGGAGGTAACTGGTTCCAGAGAACTGGGGTAGCCACAGAGAAGGCCCTCCCCCGTGGGCACACCAGCCAGCATTGTTTAGCTGACGGGACCCAGAGGAGACCAACTCTGTGGGATCTTATCGGTCGCTGGGAGCTATGTGGTAGAAGGCAGTCTCAAAGATAACCTGGCCCTGAGCCATATAGGGCTTTAAAGGTAATAACCAACACCTTGAATTGTGCCCGGAGACCAATAGGGAGCCAGTGCAGCTCGCGGAGAATTGATGTAATGTGGGTGTATCTAGGTGCACCCACGATAGTTCGCGCGGCTGCATTCTGGACCAACTGTAGTCTCCGAACACTTTTCAAGGGTAGCCCCATGTAGAGCGTGTTGCAATAATCTAACCGTGAGGTGACAAGGGCATGAGTGACTGTGAGGAGAGCCTCCCAATCCAAGTAGGGTCGCAATTGGTGCACCAGGCGAACCTGTGCAAAGGTCCCCCTAGCCACAGCTGTCAGATGTTGCTCTAATCTTAGCTGTGAGTCTAGGAGGACACCCAAATTGCGAGCCTGTTCTGAGGGGGACAATTTCTCCCTCCCCCCCAGAACCAAGGATGGGCAACACTTGCTATCTGATGCCAATCCAATCCATGTATTATAGAATATCAGCTTCTAAAAAAACACGTTTCAAGAAGTAGTTTGGTGTAGATTAAAAACTGGGAGATTGTGAGCTCTAGTCTTTCCTTAGGCAAAGAAAGTCATCTGGGTGGCTTCTGGCCAGTCCCTCTTTCTCAGCCGAACCCATCTCACAGGGCTGTTCCTCATGGAGAAAATAGCATTATGTATGCTAGCTTAAACTGTAAAAAATAAAAAGCAGAATATGCATATAATTTAGAGATAAATAACAGCTTCCTACATTTTACATATTACACCAAGTGCTATGTGATGCTAGATATTTCTGGAAAAGTTGCAAATCCCTTCCATGCTGAGTATACATGCACTTATGAGATCTTTTCACTGCTAGGGCATGCAGCGGTATAAGCTCCAATTCAAAAAACATCTATTAGCCAATTCTTGCAGGCATTTAGTTATCTAAACAAAAAGTACTTAACATAGCCTCATAACTTGGCATCAAGGAGAGTCTGATAAAATCAAAAGGTAAATATTAATAGAACCTAAACTTGTTTTTGCTGGCTTGAAACCATGAATAGCTAGCTTTCCATTTTCCCTGTCCCTCCATTTTAAAGGACGAAGCTGCGGTATTCACAATATTAACAGGCAGATGGCGTGCCAAGTAAAGGAACTGCAGACCCTAGGCATAATTTAGCTGTGATTTTTTTTTTAAGGATTTAGGCAAACATTTTAGCCCAAAGAAACCATCACAAATCTAACTTGAGATGTTCCCAGTTTTAGGGATGTTCTACAGTCCGGGCCAATACACAAGGCTCAGTTTGGCATGGTTTTAAATCCTTAAGATTGCAAGTTTAAGAAATAAGAATTATTTCTAGCTGAAATCCTCTCTAAGACTAAGGGGGGGGGGAACCTGAGCATTCAGCTTGCCCACTTCCAACATCCTTAAATCCTTTTTGAGGTTATCATCCTTTTGAATCAAAAGGTTACACACACCTTCCAATTTAAGGGGGTGTCACGTAAAAGTGATCCCCTTTCTCCCCCCCACCCCCGTGGGCACCCTTATTTGAGAAAGAAGCCCCACCTACAAGAGGGGAGACTTGGGGGTTGGGGAAGAGCTTGGCTTGATGGGCACAAGGCTTCCCCCCCTCCCCCCACCAAGGCTGTATCTTCACTCCTTGGCCAGGCGAGATGCCCTTCCCGATATCACGGACTTCAACTCCCAGAATTCCCAATGCAGCTCACCCACCAGCCTGCCTGGCTGGGAATCCTGGGAGTTGAAGTCCAAGATGTGTCCAGGCATCAGGCTCGGATGGGAGACGTTGAAACAGCCCCACCCTTCCAGAAATCCAGGGGGGGGAGCATTTCTTTAGTCATTTGTTGTTGTTGTTAGTTGCGAAGTTGTGTCCGACCCATCGCGACCTTATGGACAATCTTCCTCCAGGCCTTCCTGTCCTCTACCATCCTCTGGAGTCCATTTAAGTTTACGCCGACTGCTTCAGTGACTCCATCCAGCCACCTCATTCTCTATCGTCCCCTTCTTCCTTTGCCCTCAATCTCTCCCAGCATTAAGCTCTTCTCCAGTAAGTCCTTCCTTCTCATTAGGTGGCCAAAGGATTTGAGTTTCATCTTCAGGATCTGGCCTTCTAAAGAGCAGCCAGGGTGGATCTCCTCTAGGACTGACCGGTTTGATCGCCTTGCAGTCCAAGGGAGTCTTCTCCAGCACCATAGTTCAAAGGCCTCAATTCTTTGGCGCTCAGCCTCTCTTATGGTCCAACTTTCACAGCCACACATTGCAACTGGGAAAACCATAGCCTTGACTATATACGCTTTTGTTGGCAGGGTGATGTCTCTGCTTTTTAGTATGCTGTCTAACTTTGCCATAGCTTTCCTCCCCAGGAGCAAGCGTCTTTTAATTTCTTGGCTGCGGTGATCTTGGAGCCCAGGAAAATAAAATCTGTCATTACCTCCATTTCTTTCCCATCGATTTGCGAGGAATTGAGAAGGCCGGATGCCATGATCTTATCTTAATTAATTAATTAATTAATCTTAACTTATTCTTTAGTCATAAAGTCTCCCCCCCCCCATTCTGCCCCCACCCAACACACTTTTTGCACTCACCTAACGGCGGGATCCCCCCAAGTTCGCGCACTTGGGTGCGGCTACCCCCTTCGGTGCAGCAGTTGCCCAGGATGCTGAGGGCCAGATCCAAAGTGCGGCGCGGTCGCGGGGAGCTGGAGAGGATCCCCAAAAGTGGCGCCAGCCCCCCGTGGGTCCTGAAACGGGCAATGCCTCCCACTTCCTTGATGTGCTGGGTCCTGAGGGCCAACAAGGCCTTGCCCAGCCCTGGCTCGGTCCCCCTCTGCAACTGGGCCAGGCAGTAATCTAGGGAGCCGGTGGGGGTACAGGCTCCACCCCCCGAACCCCTTAAAGCAGGAGCCGCCATTTTGGGGAGAATCCCCTTCCTAAGTGCTATAGGGGGGTAAACATCAAAGGACGGGGGCCCGAGGCACGCCGGGAACTGTAGTCCCCCCCCTCCAAGACAAAGGGGAGAGGCTATCAGTCCCGGGATAGATCACACAATTCCAAGCTTGGCCGGGGAAGAAGTGGTGCATGACGGTAGCTGTAGTTCCTTCGTCGCCCTTTGTGATAAACAGCGTTAACAGGAAGGACCGCAACTTCCATAGGGCTGTGCGCCAGCAAATGGCAGGCGTGAACGTGTAGAGCAAAGGATGACGGGAACTAAACCGTATCCTACAACTCCCATTGAGTACGTGGTCTTGTCAAAAAAAATGGGAGGAGTGGAGCGGAGAACTGCATTTTGGGAGTAGTAGTTTTACTGGTAGGCTAGGATTTTTTTTGAAATGATTCTGGAGAAAGGTGAAAAAGTGCGTATCAGTTTGTTTATTTTATTTATTTGTTAGAATTTGTCAAACAAGAACGAGAACAAGAATAAAAGAATAAAAATGCAATGACAGGGACGATAGGCAACGTTAGTGCATTTATGCACTACTACTTTTTGGGAAACTGTTGCAAGACTCAAGACAACCACAAACGCATTAATATTTATTAATTTTATGAATGGGATTTTTAATTTTATTATTTTGTAATAAACATTTTATTTTATATTAATATTTAATGCTGTTTTGAAGCATAAGGCATTTCTGTGCAAGGCTTTGCATTTAAATTGCAGTCAAATTATGTAGCATGCAGAGTGATGAATAGGACACTGCAAGCAAAACTTTAAAAAGAATGCTAAAAAGAAGAAGACAGGCCTCCCTTCATAAATTTAAAGCTCAAATCAGCCAGCATTCCTCTCCATCTTCCATCTCAGACTATTGGATGATCAGGGAACTGATTGATGTTGGAACTCACTCATTTGCATGGTATGAGACTGGGGAGAAAAAAAATTGAATAAAATTAAGATTGGTTACCTAAGCAGGTCCTACCATTATACAAAGCAAGGAAGCACTTCAGAAAATCATCAAAAAGCAACCAAGTGCTTTATTAGTACAACAGACTTATAACTTGACTTACAACAGTTCATTTAGTGACTGTTCGAAATTACCACAGCACTGAAAAAAGTGACTTTTAACTGTTTTCACACATGATCCTTGCAGCATTTCCATGGTCACATGATCAAAATTCAGCCGCTTGGCAACTGACTCATATTTATGACAGTTGCAGTGTCCCGGGATCATCTTTTGCAATGTGATCCCATTGAGAAGCAAAGTCAATGGGAAATGCAGATTCATTTAACAACTGTGTTACTAACCCAACAACTTCAGTGATTCACTTAACAACTGTGGCAAGAAAGGTTGTAAAATGGAGCAAAACAAATGTCTCACTTAGCAATAGAAATTTTGGGCTCAACTGTAAGTCAAGGACTACCTGTAGAATAGAATAGAATAGAATAGAATAGAATAGAATAGAATAGAATAGAATAGAATAGAATAGAATAGAATAGAATAGAATAGAATAGAATTTTTTATTGGCTAAGTGTGACTGGACACACAAGGAATTTGTCTTGGTGCATATGCTCTCAGCGTACATAAAAGAAAAGATACGTTCATCAAGAATCATAAGGTACAACACTTAATGATAGTCGTAGGGTACAAATAAGCAATCAGGAAACAATATCAATAAAAATCAGAGGTCTTCAAACTTGGCAGCTTTAAGACTTGTGGACTTCAACTCCCAGAATTCTCCAGCCAGCATAGCTGCCAAATTTGGGGACCCCTGATATAAATCATAAGGATACAAGCAACAAAGTTACAGTCATAAGTGGAAGGAGATGGGTGGTGGGAACGATGAGAAGATTAATAGTAGTGCAGACTTAGTAAATAGTACTTTTTTTGTACAAAGAAGAGCTGTGATGAACTTATTCCACATGCATATAGACAACAGACATGCAAAGAGAAAAGCTACATCTTTGTGAGTGTCACCCCAAAATCTTATGCCCATTTTTAATCAAGGAGAGAAGCAACCTAGAACTAAGGAGAAATTTCCTGACAATTAGAACAATTAATCAGTAGAACAATTAGCCTCCAAAAGTTGCAGGTGCTCCAACACCTGAGGTTTTTAGGAACAGATTGGACAACCATTTTTTCTGGAATGGTATAAGTCAGGATTTCCTGCCTGAGCAGGGGTTGGACTAGAAGACCTCCAAGGTCCCTTCCAATTCTATTCTTATGTATTCTGTTATTCCTACTCATATCCTGTCTCAAAAGACTGCTGAGTCAAAGTAAGGATCCTGGTACACCAGGATACTAATAATCTCCTTGGTGGAGGTCTCTCCCTTGCTGGGATCATTTTCTGGCTTCCTTAGTAGAGAGAGAACTGGCCTCATCTGGAAATCTACAGGCATCTTGCCTTTTGCCATGGAAGAGATGTGGAGGACATTCAAGCTGGTAAACAGAAGGTTGATTACAGTGTAAACTCACACAACCTGTAGCCACTACTATATGTGCAAATCAAATGGTGGCGTGGGCAGAGTGTCCCCAAGTGGGAACAATCTCACATTTCCTAAAAACACATATATCAGGTTATTTCTATCAACTGGATAATCAAAACAAATGTTGGCTAAACATTAAAGAAGAATTTAGCTTCAGGACACTGTTTTTCAAACTTCCTCCACCATTCAGACAAACAGAGGAATATAGGTTGAAGGACATGTTCACATACACCTTTCTTATCCAGGCCACCTGCTTCCTCCACACCTGAATTATCCATTATCTTTTATCCCCATTCCCAACATCTGGAACCGTAATGGGTTGATTAGTAATCCTACACACACTCGATTTTGTACATAACCAACTCATTTACCTCTCCAAGTGACACTTGATAAATCCCAGAATTGGATGATGCAGTGGGGCAGGTTGGAGCGTGCATGTTCTCACTTCCTGGCAGGTTGGATTTTGCAGATATTCCCATGAAAGACAAGAGGATAATTGTTCTTTCTTCAGATGTGATAACATCTCAAGCCAAAAGGAGTCAAAGAGGTAAGAAAAGTGCATTTTATTAAAATTACTTCTGCAAAACATACCGGAAAGACCATGATAGGCAATGGCATAGATGCTGTGGTGCCCACACAATTAGTCCTCAATTTACAAACATTCAGTTAGTGACCATCTGAAGCTACAATGGCACTGAAAAAAGTGATTTATGATGCATCCTCGCACTTACGAGCATCGCATGATCAAAATTTGGACCCTGGCAATTGGCACATGCACGTAGTCCTCAACTTACAACTTACAACACTTCATTTAGTGACCATTCAAAGTTACAACACCACTAAAAAAAAGTGACTTATGACCATTTTTCACCCTTATGACAATGAAAGGATCCCCGTGGTCACGAGATCAAAATTCAGATGCTTGGCAACTGGTTCATATTTACCAGAGTTCCGTGTCCTGGGGACAGTGTGATCCCCCGTTGGAAGAAATGTCCATCTGGGTTCAGTTCCAAGTGGGGAAAAAGACACTGGAAACATGGAGACTGTTGAAAAGATGGCTTAATGGTGGACAGGACCACATGGATTTGAGGTCCTGGGCAAAAAAAAACCACATGGGTGAGAGAGAGAGAGAGAGAGAGAGAGAGAGAGAGAGATATTTATACCCATTGTTGGGCTTTGAATTTGAGCTTGTATTCTGATTGGTTGTTAGATTCCCATGGGGGCATGCTGTTGTGGCTCCATTACCTGAGCCTGTGTCATCGGCAGGAGAGGACTCCGAGAGTGAAGGAGAGGAGTTGGCAAGGCCTCCCTCTCCAGGACCCTCCTCTCTGACAATGCCTTTGGTGTCCGCCGAAGGGCAAGAGATAGGGCCGGGGCCAAGCACATCCACGCAGCCACAGGTGGACAGTGATGAGGGTAATGAGTCTTGGGTAGATCCTCGGCAGCGTCGCAGAGATAAGCGCGTGCAACAGAAGAAAAGGCGTGCTAGAGATTAGGCTGAGTCACTGGACCACACCCCACAGGGTATAAAAGGGGGTGAGGTGGCCATTCAGACTCTGTGACGGACAAAACTAACTACTATCGAGTCACATTGCATCTTTGGAAACAACATTATCGGCCTTGGATTTATTTTACGAACTGGACAATTCTTGACTGTGGGTATTTTGTTTATTGAGTAAAAGTTCTTGGCAAACAACTACTGGGTTGCTGCCAAGGGTCTTATCGGAAGAATTGGTTGTCTGCCAGTTTATTTAACCCCCGGCTGTCTGTTTGTGTGTGTTTGTGAGACAGGGACAGAACACATGCAGAGGTAACTTTGTAGGTTGTCTTTTGAGTCCCAAACTTGGTTGAATCCTGCTGGGTGATGTCATTTCCCCAGGTGCCATATGGTGAGTTCTGTGGCTAGATGGGTAGAGGGCTAATCCTACCTTTGTTGGATCTTGGGTGAGGGTATTTGTTTATGAATAGACCTAGCTATCTCTTTATCTCTTAAGTGCTGACATCTGCTGTGGGCTATTGAGGAGGGTGGGGGCTATTAAGAGTGAGTCTGCTTCCTGCCTGAAAAAAAAATGTTTCTCCATTTCTCATCCAGGGAGGTATAATATTCTACCTTTTTAATATTTCCTAGAATATCTCATTCTTCTAGGGAGAGGGGTGAGTGCTAACTTCCTACATCCCTTTTGTGACCTTCTGACAAACAAAGTCAATAAGGAAGCCAGATGCACTTCACAATCAGGTTACTAACTTATCAACTGCAGTGATTCACTTAACAACTGTGGCTAGAAAAATGCCCCATCGTAAAATGGGGCAAAACTCACTTACCAAATATCTCACTTAACAACAGAAAATTTGGGCTCAATTGTGGTCATAAGTCGAGGACTATTCGTATTTACAACAGTTGGAGTGAGCTTGGTCATGTGATTGCCATTTTGTGACCTTCCCAGATGGCTTCTGAGAAAGAAAATCAATGGAAGAAACTGGATTCACTTAAAAACTATAGCAAAAAGATTGTAAAATTGGATGTGACTCACTGAACAATAGAAATTCTGGTCCCAGTTGTGGCCATAGGCTGAGGACTATCTGTATTTATTTGTTTTCTTGTTTTTTGTTCTGCCAGTTAACAGATTTGTGGCAATCTCAACAATAAAACATACATTGTACCAACAGTTTTGTATAACGATAAACAAAAATTAAGCCATAGATAAAATAGAAAAGCTATACTTAAAATCAAAAATATTTGCCAGTACAGGTAGTGCTCAACTTATAACAGTTCATAGAGACTTTTCAAAGTTACAATAGCACTGAAAAAAGTGACTTATGACCATTTTTCACACTTACAACTGTTGCAGCATCCCCAGGGTCACATGATTTATATTTGGATGCTTGACAACTGGCTCAGATTTACAACGGTTGCAGTTTCCCAGGGTCATGTGATCCTTTTATGCAACCTTCTGACAAACAAAGTCAATGGGGAAGCCAGATTGACTTCACAACCGGGTTACTAATTTACCAACTGGAGCGATTCACTTAACAACGGTGGCAAGAAAGGTCGTAAAATGGGACAAAACTCACTTAACAAATGTCTCACTTAATAGCCAAAAATTTGGGCTCAGTTGTGTTCATAAGTCGAGGACTACCTGTATCGCAAACCAAAGGCCCTCTTAAGAGAATTGTAATTTTTATCATTTCCTGAAGCCCATCAAGACAGCTGATGATCCTGTGTGAGGAGACAAGGGAGGTTCCATAACTTTGGGACTGCCAAGCATTTGGACACCTGCTCCTCCCTTATCTCACTGAATGGGGGACTTCTAATAGATACCCCTGAGAGCTCCACACTGGACAAATTAATAATGAATGGAGGAGATGGCCCTGGAGATATTCTGGAATCAAGACATGTAGGTCTTCAAAGTTCGAAAACAGCACTTCAGATAGGACACAGAAGCTAATAGAAGGCCAGTGCAAGACTAGACTGCAAGTTTAATATGCTCATGTTGGCACATCAATAATTGGATCGTTGCATTATATGCATTGAGGTTCCAGTGTACAGCATATCAGTGATCCAGCCAACTGGTGATGATGGCACAAGTCAGTGTTGCAAGGTCATCCTCTCCTAAGCAAGGCTGTAAGCTTTCAGGCAATAGTCACTAGATCGGGAAGATTCTCAGTTCCCAAGCCTGATGTGGCATTGGCACCCCATCAAGTAATGCAACTGGAGGAAATAACTGAGAACTCACAATGAAAAAGCAACAATTCTACCTTGTCAGAGTTTAACCTCAGTCTGTTCTGCCCCACCTAGATCCTCATAGCCACAAAACACAAACAAGTAGTAATGTAGAGTTGGGTGTCATCAGCCTATTGATGAAATCTGAAGCTAAAACCTTCTGATGATCTCTCTTAGGAGTTTCACATGAATGTTAAAGCGTAGGAGATAAAGGAACACCCTTCAGAGACAGGGTGGAGGTCATGGATTTGGCTTATTTTTGGTCCTTTTGAGTTGTGCCTTCCCTATTCTTAACTTTTATATTTGCACTCAAATCCTACTGTTATGACACTCCAGAGGCTTCTATTGACTTCCTTCCAGGAGAAATTAAATTTCTGTAAATATTGTATTGTGCCTCGGAACCTTCATCCTGCTGGAAAAAGAGAGGCAAAGTGGTAACAGCATGAACTGGAAATAAATATTACACTTCTCTTGATAGCAATTGTGTAAATCTTTTGTTAAGAATAAATAATGATCATGAGAGCATCAAAGCTCTGTTCACATCTTCCTGACCCAAACTGTATTTAAAATAAAGAGCAAAATTGCATAATTGCACTTCATGAATTGCACCACGTCCTGTCAAATTTGGCTTGTAGGGATGTCTTTTCTGGGCCTGTATTTTAGGAATCTTTCCACATAACAGATTGGTGCAATCTTTACCAATGTAGGTTGCTTCAAAAGGATTGGGTTTCATCTCATATAATTCTCAACATGTCAACTGGATGCTTAGGAAATCAACTCAACTGGGTATACATTGAGAATAATAAAGAATTTAATTATGTTACAGATTCCCTCCACCTGATGTATTGGATATTGGCTTCCATAATTCCTAACCAGTCCAAAGTCTAATGGCATAAAGCCATGGGAACAGAGGTGGGTTTCAGCAGGTTCTGACCAGTTCTGGAGAACCGGTAGCGGAAATTTTGAGTAGTTTGGAGAATTGGTAAATACCACCTCTGACTGGTCCTGCCCCCATCTATTCTCTGCCTCCTAAGTCGAGGAGTTGATCGGGAGGAAATGGGGATTTTGCAGTAACCTTCCCCTGGAGTGGGATGGGAATGGAGATTTTACAGTATCCTTCCCCTGCCATGCCCACCAAGTCATGCTCACCAAGCCATGCCACTCCCACCAAGCCACGCCCATAGAACTGGTAGTAAAAAATTTTGAAACCCACCACTGTATGGGAAGTGAAATTTATTACATCTCAATTATCAGGTTTAACAGAATAACAGAGTTGGAAGGGACCTTGTAAGTTATCTAGTCCAACCCCACCCCCCCAGCCCAAGCAGGAGATTCTACATCATTTCTGATATATGGCAGTCCAGTCTCTTCTTGAAAGCTTCCAGTAATGAAGCTCCCAGATACTGATTGGTCTTGTCCATTGAAGTAAATCAGATCAGTGGTGAAATTCAGATTTTTTTTACTACTGGTTCTGTGGGTGTGGCTTGGTGGGCATGGCAGGGGAAGGATACTGCAAAATCTCCATTCCCTCCCCACTCCTGCGGGAAGGATATTGCAAAATCTCCATTCCCACCCCACTCTGGGACCAACCAGAGGTGGTATTTGCCAGTTCTCTGAACTACTCAAAATTTCCGCTACTGGTTCTCCAGAACCTCTCAGAACCTGCTGGATTTCACCCCTGAACCAGATCCATTCAACTCAGTGCTTCTATCTCCCAACTCCTGTAGGCAATCTAGAAGGACGTCATGGTTGATGGTACTGAAGACTTCTAAAGTAGAGTAGCGATTCTCTATACAGTCCATGACACAAGTCATCAATTAATACTGTCTCAGTATCATGCCTAGGTCTGAATCCCAACTAGAAAAGATCCAGGTAATATCCTTCTTCTAAGGGACTCTGTAGAAGAATTCTGACTTAGATTATATGTATCAAGTACAGATAGTTTCAGAGAGGACCTCCTGAGGGCGAAGTGCACCTTGGCCCTCTCAATGGTGATTGACATCAATTCATCATGCAGTGAGGTATTGAATACCTCCTAGATCCAATTGGTCACCATTCTGGACCACCTAAAGAGCCAGGGAGGAGGCAGCAACCAAGGTCACAAATGACCAACCTGTGAAGGCACCCTACTCACTCCGTACACCAGAACTGATCCCAAATAACAAAGCCTGATGTTGCCCAGTTATCACAAAAGACTGCACCCATGCAGAATCAATATTTTATTTATTTATTTGGTTATTTATTTAAAAGATTTATATACTCTCCCATCTTATGCAATATAATCCTGGGCGTCTGGCAACCAATAAATAAAAACAAACACAGAAACTCTTCAACTGACCCACATCTATACAATATGTTTGTGGGCTTGCCTCACACTACCTTAACTTTGGGGACATTTTGGAAAAAGGAAAGGGAAGGAAAGGGGAGGGGAAGGGGGGAGAGGAAGGGAAAGGACAAAAGGGAGGGGAAAGGCAAGGGGAAGGGAAGGGAAGGGAAGGGAAAGGAGGAAAAGGAAGGGAGGGGAAAGGAAAGGAGAGGGGAGGGGAGGGACAGGAGGGAGGGGAGGGGAAAGGAGAGGAAGGGGAGGGGAGGGGGAACGGGAGGGAGTGGGGGAGAGAGGGGGTGGGGAGGGGAAAGGAAAGGAAAGGAAAGGGAAGGGAAGGGAAGGGAAGGGAAGGAAAGGAAAGGAAAGGAAAGGAAAGGAAAGGAAAGGAAAGGAAAGGAAAGGAAAGGAAAGGAAAGGAAAGGAAAGGAAAGGAAAGGAAAGAACCCAAGTTGTAAACTCATCATAATACATGTCATTTCTTTGCTTTGTTAGCCTTAGCATAGGAAAGTAGGACACTTCTTAATTGACAGGTATTTCCTGGACAGCTCCTAGATTCCTTGTCTGCATTTGGCAGCCAATACTTGAGTAAGTTGGTCTGGACATCCTTCTTATCATGCCCTTCATGCAAATCGGAGGTTCCTGGTCTTTGTTTCCTTACCAGGTGAAACTAGGACCTGGCATGATGACGAAAGAAATGGCCTCCTCCAGTTGCATTCCATTTAGTAATATGTTTGGCTGATTCTCCTCTCTGCCTCAGGCTCTTCAGTTGACTCAATTGCCTAAAACCAAAAACAAAATTATGATAAGAGGGGGGAAAACCTTGGTTCCCAATTTCCTAATAGGACTTCTTCCTGAATTTTGAAAGCTGGCTTCTTCCTACTTACTTTGTGGGTTCTCAGTTTCCACATCTTACACCACATCCCTGAGTTACCTCAGCTTGGATCGACCCACTTTCTTGGAGCTGAACCTGTTGCCTCAGTGGGACCAGACATTTTGAGGATCTCATGTCCCTTTCCCATCCTTCCCCTGTACAAGGTTTCCAGAAAATTCAGAAAAAGTCCTCTCATATCTCTTCCTCAGCAGCAAATCACCCATACTTCCTAATGCCACCTTAAATGTAGTCCTTGACTTACAACCATTTGTTTAGTGACCGTTGAAATTTAAAATGGCCCTGGAAACCTATGACTGTTTTCCACACTTGTGGCTGTTGTAGCATTCCCACGATCACATGAACAAAATCTGGGTGCTTGGTAATGTATTTATGACAATTGCACTGTCCTGGGGTCATGTGATTTGTGACCATCCCAACTGGCTTCTGACAAGCAAAGTCAATAGGAGGGAAACCAGATTTGCTTAATGACTGCATGGTTCACTTAACAACTGCAGTGATTCGCCTAACAACTGTGGCGAGAAAGGTTGTAAATATAGCAAGACTCACAACGCCGTCCCTAGCCATGGAAATTTTGGGCTCAATTGTGGTCATAAATTGAGGACTATCTGTACTGCCCTGACTAAAATTTGGCCATTTCATTCTACCAATACATTTTCCTCTTCTAATCTATATAGGTAGTCCTTGACTTACAACTATTTATTTAATGACTGTTCAAAGTTATAACAGCACTGAAAAAAGGTGATTTACAATCAGTCCTCACATTTACAACCACTACAGCAACCTCAGAGTCCCATGCAGAGGTGGGTTTCAGCAGGTTCTGACCAGTTCTGAAGAACTGGTAGTAGAAATTTTGAGTAGTTTAGAGAACTCAAAATACCACCTATGACTGGCCCCGCCCCCATCTATTCTCTGCCTCCTGAGTCCCAGCTGATCGGAAGGAAATGGGGATTTTGCAGAAACCTTTCCTTGGAGTGGGGTGGGAATGGAGATTTTACAGTATCCTTCCCCTGCCATGCCCACAAAGCCATGCCCACCAAGCCATACCCACAGAACCAGTAGTAAAAATTTTTGAAATCCACCATTCGTCCCATGATCAAAATTTGGGTGCTGGGCAACCGGCCTGTTTTTATGACGGTTGCAGCATGAGATCCTGAGATCCTGGAACTGTCATTTGCAACCTATCAAAGGAGCTTTAGACAAGCAAAGTCAAAGGGGGAAAACAGATTTGCTTAATGACTGCGTGATTCACTTGACAACTGTGGCAAAAAAAAAAAAAAAGATTGTAATATTGCAAGTCACTTAACAGCTGCCTTGCTTAGAAACAGAAGTTCTGTTTGTGTCATTCGTCAAGGTGTACCCATACTACTTTTGCTGGACCTTCTGCTGGTCAACGTGAGAATGAAATCAGACAGCAGCTAGCCAACTAAAGCTGATCTCAAAAATATAAGCCAAGTGAGATCCCGTTAATGCAAGGGAATCTCATCCTAGAAGGGTAAAATGAAAAAAACAAAAACACCAAACAATTTCTGTGTTGCAAGAAAATATGGATATTCCCATTGTGAGGAGACAAGCTACACTTCTGGTGACTTTGCCTGTCCTGGAGCAATGGAGGAAGGGTCACCATTCGATTATGGACATAGGGGAAGGAGAGGAAGAGCATACGATGTAGGTCAAAGCTGGTCTGTCTACCTGCTCTGACCCAACCGGTTCTCCTGAAATTGATCGTGTTTATAGTGATGACAAAGCCATGTCCAGAAACATAGCAGAGTAAACCTGCTCAGTAACCATCCAAAGTGATTTAGATCAAAGGCATATTTATATTTATGGGAAAGGGAAAAGCGGGCAGTGACATTTACAGCTCAGAGTTGAACTGAGTGGTCATTGGTTCTGTCTGAGTTTGGCTGTTTCCTTGCAGGTGCTTCGTTACCTAACTAGATAACGTCATCAATCCTACCTGTAAAACTGATGACGGTACCTTCTTAGGTAATGAAATGTCTGCAAGACGTTTGGGTGAGGAATGGCAAACCATGATCATAAACTGGGGAAGATTAAAATTAAAATTATAAGGCTGTAGGTGGAATGTCCTGACCATATCATTAGAAAAGGGAAATTATAAAAAAGTGACTGGAGGATAATCGTATTAGCTACATTTAATTTGAATTAAGCTGAAAGATAAGTACAGGCAGCCCTTGACTTTTAGCCATTCGTTTAATGACCGTTCAAAGTTACGTTGGCACTGGATAACGTGAGCTATGGCCATGACTCACGCTTATGACCGTTGTAGCATCCCCATGGTCACATCATTTAGATTCGGATGCTTGACAACTGGTGCAAATTTATGACGATTGGAGTAGGGGTGAAATCTACTTACCTTCCCTACCAGGTTGGAAGTGCCTGCGCCATCGTCACATCCGATTTTTGACCCTCTGCGCAAGCACAAAGCCTTCTGCACATGCGCAGAGGCTCAAAAATGGGTTACTTCCTGGTTAAAACCAGGAAGTAGCGACATCCAGGTGGGTGGGAGGAGCCTCGTGCTGCTGCTGCTACCGGTTCGCCAAACCACATGCCACCGTCGCTACCAGTTCATGCAAGCCGGACAAAACCGGCAGGATTTCACCACTGGATTGGAGTGTCCCAAGGTCATGTGATCCCATTTTGCGACCTTCTGACAAGCAAAGTCAATGGAGAAACCAGATTCACTTAACAACTGTATTACTAATTTAACAACTGCTGTGATTCACTTAACAATTGTGGCAAAAAAAGTCATAGAATGGGGCAAAACTCACTGAATAAATTTCTCACTTAACATAAATTTTGGGCTCAATTGTGGTCATAAGTTGATGGCTACCTGTACGTACAGTGCTTGCTCAGGCAGAAATTCCAGGTTCTTTTCCTTGATTTTCTGACAGCTCAAACCTCATTCTTGAAGTCTCTGAAAGCTAAAAAAAATCCAGTCTGTGAACCCAAATGGATCAGGAAATAATTCCCAGGATTTTTATTCCGTACGGGAAGAAAGTCAGGTAGAGTGTAACGTTAGTAGTTGTTTTATGCATCCTTATTCCCTTATTTTCCTTACAAGCCAGAATTGCAGATAACATCACTCAAAACTGTGAAAAGATTTTCTAAAATAATTTAGAAAAACCCTGCAGCATCAGTGTGCATGATCTTTTCTTTTTTAAAAAAATCATTCTGAGGAATTGGCAACCCAGCATGACTCGGCACGATTTCTGGGTTATTTCTGAAAAGGAAGTAAGGATTTTAAATATATAACACAGGAAGAATGGTAAATGAAGATTCCTAGAATTGGTGAACAACAGCGGATGAAGAGCTAGGTGGATGCCAAGCGTGGTCTCTTTTCAAGGCTCCTGTGCTTTTAGGAGTAGCCCCCCACCCCTCCCAAACAGAATACAAAAAACTATGAACACACATTCAAGATGGTTTTGCATCAGATTTCTCCTTGCCTGCTCAGAGAGAAATGCCCAAGAATAGTATAGAATAACAGAGTTGGAAGGGACCTTGGAGGTCTTCTAGTCCAACCTTCTGCTTAGGCAGGAAACCCTACACCACTTCAGACAAATGGTCTAATCTCTTCTTTAAAACGTCCAGTGTTGGAGCAATCACAACTTCTGGAGGCAAGTGGTTCCACTGATTAATTGTTCGAACTGTCAGAAAATTTCTCCTTAGTTCTAAGTTGCTTCTCTCCTTGATTAGTTTCCACCCATTGCTTCTTGTCCTGCCCTCAAGTGCTTTGGAGAATACTTTGACTTCCTCTTCTTTGTGCAGCCCCTGAAATATTGGAACACTTCTATCGTGTCACCCCTAGTCCTTCTTTTCATAAGACTAGGCATACCCAGTTCCAGCAACCGTTCTTTTTGTTTTATCCTTGAATCCTCTAATCATCTTTGTGGCTCTTCTCTGCACTCCTTCTAGAGTCTCAACATCTATTTTACATCATGGTGGCCAAAATTGGATGCAGTGTTCCAAGTGTGGCCTTACCAAGGCATTATAAAATGGTATTAACACTTCACGTGATCTTGATTCTATCCCTCTGTTTATGCAGCTTAGAATCGTGTTGGCTTTTTTGGCAGCTGCATCACACTGCTAATTAGGCGGCCTTCTAACAAATCAAGAAAGTTAGAAATTGTAATTGCTGGTGGAAATCAACCAGTCAACCTTCTCCTGGGAAGTAACTACATTAGATTAAAACAGGAGAAGCGGACAGATTTTTCATTGAGGAAAAATAGGCCACCCCTGTCTATAGTGTTGGTAACAGGCCCATATATATATATCGATCAATCAGAATAGAGTTGGTGGGAGGCCTTGGAGGTCTCTCTGAAGAGAAAAGAGCCTAGTGGTTACATCCAGACCTGGATCCCAACAAAAACAGGAAAGGGAAGAGTAATAGATTATGTCCTTGTTTAAAAAGGAGGCTTCTGCTAAGATGATTTCCTAAGAATTGTGTAACTCTTGATTGCTCACCCATCCCTTCCTTGCACACGTATACGGGCTAGGAGTCTGTAGCCTTTCTGACCTGCTTCTCTTTCCTTTCCTTCGCTGTAACTCATCCTCCTTTGCAAGTAATTCCACCCGCCCCATTAGCAAGAAGGGTGGTGACCTTATTGCATGCCCACACACACACGCACAAACACACACACACATACAGAGGCAGAGACACACATATAAAAAGAAGGAAGGATGCTTCTGCCATCATCGCTGTCACCTTGTGCAGCAGGACAGAAAGAGACATCTGCCGGATAGGTGAGCCTTCCCAGTGGTGGGGTTTTAAATGACAAAAGATGGTTTAGAAATTTGGATAAATTGGACAACTGATGCTGCAAGAGTTTTATTTTGCGATAGATCGTGGGTGAGCACCTTTCTAATGGGGAAGATTTTGAATTTCTGGCTATTTTTAGTGGTGATCAAGACACTTTACGGTCTCTATGGTTTACTAAGAAAATAAATGGTACTCAGTATCACTCCAAGGACCCATCAATTTTCATAGCCTCTTTCTGAGAATGATGTAATAATGTACAGCCAGTTTGGTGTAATGGTTAAGGTGCTGACCTAGAAACCAGGACTCTGTGAGTTCTAGTCCTGCCTTAGACATAAAAACCAAATGGGTGATTTTGGACAGTTACACTCTCTCTCTCTCTCAGTCCAACCCACCTCACAGGTTTATTGCTATGGGGAAAATAGGAGGAGGAAGGAATATTAGAAATTTTGCTGCCTTCAGTGTGTTTGTTTGTTTAAATCCCACATCTATTATTCTTACAAATAACTCAAGTAATAAAGGGATAGAACTTAAAGAAATAAATGTATCCAACCCTCCTTGACATATAGAAATGAGGCAATAAAGCAATAAAATAAAATAAAATAAAAAATAAATAAATAAAAAGGGAAGGGAAGGGAAGGGAAGGGAAGGGAAGGGAAGGAAAGGAAAGGAAAGGAAAGGAAAGGAAAGGAAAGGAAAGGAAAGGAAAGGAGATATATAATCCTCCTTGATGTATAGAAATAGCAGAATAACAGAACAGAATAACAGAGTTGTAAGGGAGACACTACACCATTTCAGACAAATGATGGGTGATGGGGCAACAGGGGTGGGTTCTAAAAATGTTTACTACCGGTTCTGTGGCTGTGGCTTATTTCGTGGGCACGGCTTGGATGTCATGTGCCTGGGTGGGCATGGCTAGCTGGTCATGTGACCGGGTGGCCATGGCTATGTGTATAGGGACTACTCAGAGGGCTGAAAAAAGTCATTTCTGACAGGCCTCGCACTTTTGACTGATCCTCACACTTATGACCATCCTCACATTTATGCCCGTGCAGCATTCTTAACAACCATGTCACTCATTTCACAACTGCTTCTCTTCACCATGGTGACAAGATAGGGCAAAAAACGTAAAATGTGAGGACAGTCATAAGTTTGAGAACTGGTCAAAAGTGCGAGGACCAGTCAAAAATAACTTTTTCAGCCCTCTGAGTAGTCCATATGCACAAAAGGACTACCCAGAGGGCTGAAAAAAGTGATTTCTGACAGGTCCTCGCACTTTTGACCGGTCTTCGCATTTATGACTGGTCATCATTTATGCCCGTGCAGCATTCTTAACAACCGTGTCACTCATTTCACAACTGCTTCTCTTCACCATGGTGACAAGATAGGGCAAAAACGTAAAATGTGAGGACAGTCGTAAGTTCAAGGACTGGTCAAAAGTGCGAGGACCAGTCAAAAATAACTTTTTCAGCCGTTTGAGTAATCCATATGCATAAAAGGATACAGCAATAGAGAGGGATGAAGGAAGGGAAGGGAAATTAGAGTAGGAGTGAGGGTAAGAGAGGGAGGAAGAGAGGAGGAGAAGGAGAAAGGAAGAGGAAGTAGGGAGGAGAAGAAGAGGGTGGGGCGAAGAGAAAGTAAGAAGGAAAGAAAAGAGAGAGGTGGTAGGTTTGAGGAGAAAGATTGCTGTACAATAAAAAAGATGAAAGGGAAGAAAGCCAACCCCAAACAAATATAAAGATATTAAGATAAAGAATGAATTGTTAAACTTTAAAGAATAAAAGAGAACAAATATGAATAAATAGCAATAATTAGAAACACACATACAAACATACAATATATTTTCTTTGAACAGCGTATTTGGCCGGTTCACAAATTTAAATAGTGTTTAGTCATTTCAATTAAATTTACAATTTCTATATTTCCTTTTTGCCATATTTATTCCTCATCTATTTTTTAAAAAAACCATTATTACCCTTCATCCTCAGCTCTAATCTTAATCAAATTCAATTTTCCCCTTCTATTCTATATTATACCCCTTCCCATTGTCATCTATTTTTATATCCATCCTCACATTGGTTAATTATGTAATATTACAGTTGTGTAATACAAATTCAACATTTTAATATAAATCAATTACTTATATAACTATCTTTTTTGTATATTAATCAATATGAACATGAATATTCCAATTATTTCCATGCAATCCAATTTCTTACAAATCAATTAATTATATTTACCAATAATAATAAACCAAACAATTTCCCCCATATATACCTCCAAACCACAATTTAACCATTTCTGCTTTCAACACAATATACAATTAATAGTATCTCAATTATTACAATTCCCTAGTTAAATAGAGCTTTTTTTCTTTTGTGTTTTAAAATCTTGAACCTCCTCTTTTGCCCTAAATTTCCCATTGTTTGCAGTTTTGCACCTACCTTTTTTGGTGAGGAAAAAGAAAAAGAAATCTCTCTCTGCCTCATTTTGTCACGTTGTAAAGACCCTGCTTTACTTTCAGTTTCGTTTTTTCAGCATAAGGGAAAAAAATCTGCTCCAATACTCTTTGCAGCTAGCAACAGAGCCCTGTGCAAAACAGCTGAGAGCAAATCAGCTGAGAGTCTGGAGGCCGATCTAATCAACTTGTACTAATTAACTATACTGAAGCTGAAAGGGGCTGTTTTTTCTATTTTTGCAGGCATCGGTCTACTCATTTGTTTTCTTTTAACACTGATCAGCTGTAGGGCGGCCCTTTGAAGCCCCCCAGCAAGACTTTAAACAGTTTTTTTCCCTCTAGCCATCAGCTGGGACTCAGAAGGCAGCAATAGATTGGGAGTGGGCAGGGTAAGCGAATCTTCTGCGTTCCGGGCGTGGCCAGCTAATCTTATTACCGGTTCTCCGAACTATTAATTTTTTTACTACCGGTTCTTGCGAACCGGTGCGAACTAGGAGCAACCCACCAGAGCACCAACAACTTCTGGAGGCAAGCTGTTCCACTGGTTACTTGTCCTCACTGTTAGGAAGTTTCTTCTTAATTCTAGGTTGCTTCTCTCCTTGATTAGTTTCCATCCATTGTTTCTTGTCTTGCCTTCTGGTGCTTTGGAAAATAGGTTGACCCCCTTTTCTTTGTGGCAGCCCCTCAAATAGGACATGGCAGCAATCTCATCTTTCCTGTCACTTATTCTGAACATAAAAATGTTGTGAGCACAATGATACCCGAAAAAGAGAAGTTTCATTTAGAAAGCCATGAATTGGTTTCCTGTGAATTTGTCATATTTATTATAACATCTTGTGGTAATGAGGTCTGTAAGTTAATTAAACCTCAGCACTGTTATCATTCATGATGCGTGTGTTTTTTTTTAAGTTTCAGCTACTCACTCCTAAAAGTTTTTTGGTGTGTACAGAAATTTCTCCTCTGTTGCAACATGTACAACTTCTTATCAATGGTCTCATCATCACACGTTCTTTGTTGTTATATAAGTGTTTGCTTTGCACTGTGGAAGTTGGTTGTAGCTTCTGGTGATCAATGCAAATGTGTGTGTGAAGTCATGCGCTCAATCATAGATTACTTCTTTCAAAATTTGGCAACCAAACTACTGCACCCAAAACACTCGGCTGTTTATCTAGCCATTCTGATGCCAGAACTGAATGTTGGGCCGTGATATCTGATTATATGTACATCCTATATTGTTTATATACATCCTTTTTGTTTATAGCTGCATCAGCAGCCCATGAAGCTTCTTTCATATTTTAAAAGACAACCAACAATGGCAAAGAACAATGGCAGTTAACAGTTACCGTTAATCCTGTTTTCAAAAGATTCTAGAACTCAGCATTGCTATGGGGAGTAATTTGAAATAATATTAATTTTAAAGATTTAAAACAACTGCGGGAAAGAATTCAGCAAATTGTTCACCCATTCAGTTTACCGAGTATATAAACCTGATAGAATGTCTAATTTATATTATGATTGTTATGATTAATCATATACTTAGACTGAGCCTTGCTACTACCATTTGTTTATACCACTAGTATTATTACTATTACCACTAAATAAGTGCTATTATACCGTAGTTCATATCAGTGTTTTTTAATGTTGACTACTTGAAGATGTATGGACTTAAAGGCCCAGAATTTTGGAAGGCTGTGGAATTCTGGGAGTTGAAATCCACTCATCTTCAAACTGGCCAGGAAAAAGAAACACTGATTCATATACTTTTACTATGAATTATAATAGCACTTAAACTTATGTCGCCCCGTAGTACTTTACAACTGTCTGGACAGTTTACAGTGTCAGTATATTGACCCCAACAACATATGTCCTCATTTTACTGACCTCGGAAGGTTGGAAGGCTGAATCAACTTTGAGTCTGTAAGAATCAAACTTCAGGCTGTGGGCGGTGTTAGCCTGCAATATTGTATTCTAACCATTGCGCCACCAGGTCTCTTATTACTAATGTTTGCCTTATGGATTAACCAATTGGCCTGCACTTTTCCCCATAGCCGGACAAAATCCCGTCCCATGGATTCTCTCAAGATACTCACAACCCTTACAATGGTCTTTTGGCTTCCGAGTGGATGCTACACCAATTCTGAAGGTAATGCTACCCTATGTCAGTTTTGGAAGCCATATTAGGCTGGAAGCCTAATATGACACCCTATTTAGGAAGCACCTTGATGGGGAGGAGGGGGGCAGCGGAAAGCTAGAAAATCCTTCCAGGGTTCAACTAAATCCGCTTCGGATGGATTTGGCTCGCCAACTTTTGAAAGCTAACAAGGTTGAGCCTGGATGGGAAATGCTAGATTGGAGATGAGTTGGAAAAAAATCAGTGACTAAACACTTTGGTTTGAAGGCCATGAAAAATATGTGGAGGTTATAAGGACTATAGCTGGATTCAAGGCATCCTGACAGGTGCAAGAATCCAGAAATACGTTAAGTTGCAGTTCAGATTTCATGCCCAGGCCTATACACAAGAAACTAGTCCATTAAATTCAGCCCTAAATTGGTACCAGAACAGAATTTAAGAAGGGTTGGACTTAAGCTTGATTTTGACTTGTTCGCAACTGCACATAGGTGTCAACACACAACTATGTTGTGAAGGGGTTGATAGACAAGCGTAGGTTGCAGATAACTGCAGATAGTTCAACGCGTACAACTCCCAAATCCCAAATGTGTGGAAATGCACATCCTGCACGCTAATTGGTAGAATTGACTTCCTGTTGAGAGGCAGTGGAAGGCAGGCAAATTCAAATGATGTTAACATTTGCAGAAGTACAGGTGGTCCTCGACTTACAACAGTTCATTTAGTGACGATTTGAAATTACAACGGAACTGAAAAAAGTGACTTAGGGCCATTTTCCACACTTATGACTATTGCAGCTTTCTCATGGTGACATGATCAAAATTTAGATGTTCGGAACAGAACAGAACAGAACAGAACAGAATAGAATAACAAAGTTGGAAGGGGGACCTTGGAGGTCTTCTAGTCCAACTCCCTGCTTAGGAAGGAAACCCTACACCATTTCAGACAAATGGTTATCCAATCTTTTCTTTAAAACGTCCAGTGTTGGAGCATTCACAACTTCTGGAAGCAAGTCACTCCACTGATTAACTGTTCTAAATGTCAGGAAATTTCTCCTCATATTTATGATCCTTGCGGTGTCTTGGGATCATGTGATCCACCTTTGTAGCCTTCCTAACACTTGCCATGATTCATTTAACCGCTGTGGCCAAAAAGGTCGTAAAATGGGGCAAAATTCACTTGACAAATGTCTCACCTAGCGACAAAAATTTTGGACTCAGTTATGGTCGTAAGTCAAGGACTACCTGGATAAATGCAACAGCTATGCAGCCGTCTCTGAACGACAGACGCCTACATTCCCTGAGGTGAAGTGACCCAGAAGACAAACCAAACTTCTAAAATGTTTTTGAGAACATAAGGACTCTAAGCTGATGACTCATTTAACTCTGCCCTCCTACTCTGCCTGTTCTTCTCCTATAGATCCTTCCTTTTAGCTACTCAGAGGTATCTGCAAATGTGGTCCAAAACTAAGCAAAGTTTTGATTATGGTGGCCATTTTGATTTTTTTGCCATAACTTAAAGACACCCTAGTTCCAAAAACTGTCTTGGGATTGTGGTAGAAGCCTAGTTCACCCTATTTCTTTCCTTTATAGGATCCTGGTGTTATACGGAACGACACTGTGGTAAGAAAAACAGAGCTATTTTTCCTTTGATCCCCTAGATCTGTGATGGCGAACCTATGGCACGCGTGCCACAGGTGGCACACGGAGCCATATCTGTGGGCATGCGAGCGTTACCCTAGCTCAGTTCCAGCATGCATGCGTACGCCAGCCAGCTGATTTTTGGGCCTTTCGGGCCCACCGGAAATCAGGAAATGGGCCTTTTCTGGCCTCCAAGGGGGTGGGGAAGACCATTTTTGCCCTCTCCAGGCTCCTAGAAAGCCTCTGGAGCCTGGGGAGGGCAAAAAACAGGCCTACCGGGCCCACCGGGCCATCGCATGCCAAAAGCGGGGGTCGCGTGGGGAGGAGGGTCATGTGTGCATGCATGGGGGGTGGGGCACATTGAATTGTGTGTGGGGGCATGTGCGCGCTTGACCCCCCACGCGACCCCCTGCTTTTGGCACGCGACGGCAAAAAGGTTAGCCATCACTGCCCTAGATCCATGATGGCGAACCTATGGCACGCATGCCAGAGGTGGCATGCAGAGCCCTCTCTGTGAACATGTGTGCCATCTCCAGCTGCTCTTCTGGTTTCCAGCATGTGCATGCACACCGGCCAGCTGGTCTTCGCGCATGCCAGAAACCCGAAGACCAGGTGGCCAGTGCGCGTGCGTGTGCTGGCCACCTGGTCTTTGGGTTTCCGGTGCCCATCTTCGCGTGCACCGAAGTGTCAGAAACCCAAAGATCAGCTGGCTGGTGCACTGGTCTTCAGGTTTCCGGCACGCATTCCGGTTTGGGCACTCAGTGCCAAAAAGGTTTGCCATCCCTGCCCCAGATCATACTTAGTCTCAGCCAGAGATCATCCATTGCATTTAAATTCCAAAACTTAGATTTGCGAATATATCTCTTCCCATGGCTTTACTTTGTAGTAAAAATAAAAATCCTGTTCATATAATTTGCTAACTGTGAGCAGAATACCCAACAGAGATAGTAGCTTTTAGGAAAACTAGATTCCATCTGCTTTTTTTTTAAAATGTATTTCTTTGACACTTCTAGTCTAACAACTATCCTTTTTGGGGGGGATTGTTGGGAAGGTCCTAGAACCTGGATATCTCATGGTCATTGCAACGGCAAGAGACAGTCACCCATCAACATTATTCACAAAGATGCTATCCATAACCCCAGTCTGGGTCCTCTGGATCTTGTTGGTTATGACAACTGCAAAAAGCTGCTAAAAATCAAGAATACTGGGAAAACAGGTGAGTTACTGTGCTGTGTTTTCAGCAATTTTATTAAGATTATCATGATATGAAATACAAATGAAAATATAGTAGGAAAAAAAGGGAAGGAGGGGAAAAGAAAAAAGAAGCATGGATTTCGAATTATTTTCAGCACAATGAAATACAAAATAGAATTACTGTATAGCTTCAACTTTTATTTTACCAATATAATAAGTACTGCAGAGCCAGTTTGGTCCAATGATTAAGGTACCTGGCTAGAAAGTGAGAGACTATGAGTTCAAATCCCATGTTAGGCATGAAAGCCAGCTGGATGACCTTGGCTAAGCATCAGGAGACTGTGAGTTCTAGCCCCGACATAGCCGTGAATGCCAGCTAGGTGACTTTGTGCCAGTCATTCTCTTTCAGCTCACCTCACCTCACAGGGTTATGGGGAAAATAAGAAAAGGAAGGCATATTAGGTATGTTTGCTGCCTTGAGTTATTTGTATAAATAAAGGCAGAGACAAACAAACAAATAAAATACTAGCCATTTATGTAACGACAAACTAGATTACTCAGCAAAACCCAATGCCAAGAATTCATTTTGTTCTGTCTCGAGCACAAAGTCCAGAAATGGTCTCCCAAGTCAACACAAACCTGGATATATTTCTTTTCTCCAATTAAAAGAATCTATTTTGCCATCATGGCTGTCTCCATCCCTTTTTCCATCCATTCTTCTGTTGTGGGGATTATGTATCTTTCCATTTCTTGCATATAGAATTCTCATGGGCTCTTTTAAAATGAAAATGTTTCTAGTCCTTAAAATAGGAGCAGTAGGGGCGGGGGGGGGAGAAACTCCAATCAAACAGCCAAAGTGCAAGAAGGAACATCTGTGACAGTCTTTGCACACTGTGTATAACTTTTGGGGTCCATTCTCTAGCTGTGTGGAAATGTACGTGCTGCACTTATAGGCTGTTCCAATCATTAACCACTTTGAGTTTCAGACTATTTGGGAATTTGTGTTGCAGGATGCAAGGAGGGAAAAATGGAGGGACTACAGGGAGGGAGAATTTTAACAGCTGATAGTTGGAGAAGGGAAGGAGAAGCTGGATCAAAATGGATTTGATGCTCTTCTAATGTTAGGCTCTTGTTGGTATGGCTCTTCCAGTTGATCGTGGCCCTTGGTAACCAGGATCAATTCCCTACAGACTACAGAGAAATCTTTTCCACCTTTGGTTTGCTGAGCAAGAGTGGCTGGCCTAATAAGTCCCAACTGACTACAAGACTAGAATTCACAGTCACCTAGCTTTGGAACCAGCTCCTTTAACCACTGCACCAATGGTGGGTTGCCCCCGGTTCGGTCCGGTTCTATAGAACCGGTAGTAAAACCAGTGGGAGGCTCCGCCCACCTGCCACAACATCATCACTGGTGATCTGCGCATGCACAGAAGCTTCTGCACATGCACAGAAGCGTGTGCGAGTGAGCGAGCAAAGCAAGCAGGTGCACATGCTCCCATTGCGAATCGGTAGTAAAGGTAAGTAGAACCCACCCCTCCACTGCACCAAATTCTCTCTCTAAATATTAGATTAGAAACTCCACAATCCCTTGCTCTACTTGTGTTCATGCCAGGAATTGCTTTAGTGTGAATTTCTCTGCATTGTTCCTCAAAAATTAGCAATCATGGGATGGGAGTTGAAGTCCACCGGTCATAAAGTTGCCATGGTTACCCATCCCTGATTTTAGCTCAAACGAAAGCAAAGTTGGGCTCTTGAAGTGCTTTGGATTAAACTCCCACAATCAAAAGGTTGAAGACCGGATCTAGAACACTGAGCACAGTGCTGGATCTTTCTTCTCTCTTTAATCGGCAGTTGACGTATCCCTGGAAGACGGTCTTCATCTTGCTGGTTTTGGCCTTCCCACCCGCTATACAGCCAAATCCTTTCACCTTCACTGGGGAGATGGTGCCACGCGACCAGGTTCGGAGCATCAGATTAATGGCAAACCATACTCAATGGAGGTGAGGTCAAATTCCCCAGCCAACTTATGTGGGGTTCTCTTTTTTTGTGCCCCCACAGAGTCTACCGGTACTGCTTTATTACAGCATAAGCAATTGTTTCAGCTGCTGCTGGTTACAGGCAGTCCTTGATTTACAACTATTTGTTTAGTGATGGTTCAAAGTTATGACAGTGAAAAAAATGACTTAGGACCATTTTTCACACTTACAACTTTTGTAGCATTCCCCATGCTCACTTGATCAAAATTTGGACACTTGGCATGTATTTATGACGATAGCAGTTTCCCGGGGCCATCTGAGCCCCTTTTGTGACCTTCTGACAAGCAAGGTCAATGTGGAAGGGAGATTCACTTAATAATCATGTTACTAATGGAACAACTGCTGTGTCATTTAACAACTCTGGCAAAAAAAGATTGCAAAATGGGGCAAAACTCAACAACCGTCTTGCTTAGCAACAGAAATGTTGGGCTCAAATTGTGGTCATAAATCGAGGATTATCTGTAACAAGGTCAAATCCTCTGGAAATTTGTCTGAAGCTTGGGAAAACCAAGAGTTTTCAGGACTGAGTTTGCCATGTTGCAGTTTCTGAAATCTATTGTCCTTCTTCCAATTAAAGCTTTTCCATGGAATGTAAGAATTTGCAATATTTTAAGGTCTGAAGCCAGATCTGGAATGCAACCAGGAGCACATTTCCCAAATTAAATGGAGTTAGTTCAAAGATTCAATTAAATATATAGTTTAAAATCACATTAATTGCATTGCATTGACACATTAAGTTCAATGTGTCTATTGCATTCAAAATAGCAACCTACTGGCAGCTTCTGGAACTCTGTAGGGGACTGTATCTCAGATTCCCCAGGGCCACATGGGATCTTAACTTCCACATCTCCAAGGAAAAGCGGTTAGAGCTGCAACATCTATCATGGCTTGATGGAGAACCGGTAGCGGAAATTTTGAGTAGTTCAGAGAACTGGCAAATACATCTCTGGCTGGCTCCAGAGTGGGTGGGAATGGAGATTTTGCAATATCCTTCCCCCAGGAGTGGGGAGGGAATGGGGATTTTACAGTATCCTTTCCCTGGAGTGGGGTGGGAATGGAGATTTTGCAGTATCCTTCCCCTGCCACGCCCACCAAGCCATGCCCACATAATCAGTAGTAAAAAAATTTAGATTTCACCACTGGCTTGGTTGCATATATCAACTTTTCCCAATGTGATATCCCTCATGCTGTATAGACTTCAAGAGTCAGTGGTTAAGATGCCAGACTAGAAACTGGGAGATTGTGAATTTTAGTCCTTCTTTAGTCATGAAAGATAACATTAGGCCAGTCACACTTTCTCCACCCAATCTGCCTTAAGATATTGTTGTTGTGGGGAAAACAAGAGGCAGGAGGGTTAATTGCCAAGAGTTGATGAGATAAAACTCTAATAATAAATAAATATTGAAGGGAATTGTGGAAGTTATAATTCACTATACTTGGAGGAAAACAGGCTGGTCTAGTGGTTAAGGTACCAGGCTAGAAAGCGGGAGACCATCTTAGCTATGAAAGCCCTTTGAGTGAATTTGGACCAGTCATTCTCTCTCAACCTAATCACTTCACAGGATTGCTGCTATGAGGAAAATAGGAGGATGGAGTTGTGCTCCATGGAGTTATTTGTAAAACTAATAAAGACAGGGTACAAATAAATTAAATAAATAAAAATCAGGTAAGAAAGCTTGGTCTATATACAATCAGGATACCAAGGAGAAGCACAGGTCTCATAAAATCTTTGTGTTCTCTCTTCAGTTGCACATCGTACATACCAGAAACAACCTGAGCATCCCAAATGCTGTGAAGAATTCAAAGGGCATCGCAGTGCTGGCATTTTTTATCCAGGTGAGCCCCCAATCCAAATCAGCTACATTGACCAAATATAAAAAGGTAAAGGTTCCCCTCGCACATATGTGCTAGTTGTTCCCGACTCTAGGGGGTGGTGCTCATCTCCGTTTCAAAGCCAAAGAGTCAGCACTGTCCGAAGACGTATCCGTGGTCATTTGGCCGGTATGACTCAACGCCAAAGGAGCACAGAACACTGTTACCTTCCCACCAAAGGTGGTCCCTATTTTTCTACTTGCATTTTTTACATGCTTTCGAACTGCTAGGTTGGCAGAAGATGGGACAAGTAATGGGAGTTCACCCCATTATACGACACTAGGGATTTGAACCGCTGAGCTGCTGACCTTTCGCTCAACAAGCTCAGCATCTTAGCCACTCAGCCACCGCGTCCCTGGACCAAATATGCCAATCTATAAAAACCAGGTGTTAAGATAAGGAAGATATTTACAGAAATGTACAAAGGGGCCAAAAGCATGGAGGAAATTTTTTCCCCAACAAAAAATATATATAGTTAGAAAATGTTCTGGCCAGGCCAAATGTCTAGATGTAGTCTTCAATTTACAACCGGGTTCAAAGTTACGACGGGTCTCCCCAAAAGCTATTTACAATCCTGATTTGAATTTCTGATCTCTACCACCTGTAGTCTTGTAGTCATGTGATCACATTTTGGGTGTTCACCAACCAGCCTCTATTTATAGCCATTTGCACTGCCCCTTGGTCACATGACCACTAGAAACTTTTTGCCAAAACCCACATTTACTTCTGGTTTCACCCCATAGCAAACAAAGCAGGGGTGGGCTCTAAAATTTTTTACTACTTGTTCTGTGGGCGTGACTTATTTTGTGGTCGTGGTTTGATGGTCATGTGACAAGTCTTTAGGATTTATCAGAGGTTCTGATCTACCAGGCTTTTAACTGCTTGCAGAGCCGTACCGGTCTACCCATTTATTTTTGGAGCGCACTGGTCTACCACACTGCCTTTTACCACTGATTAGCTGTAGGGCGGTCCTTTGAAGCGCCGCAACAAGAGTTTAAACATTTTTTTGCTGCTCTACCACCACCGAAAGCATCAGAAACCGCTTTCAGGCATCTTGGCCTCAATTGCCTATCTACCACCACCGAGCGGTTTACAAGGAGCGGATTGGTTCTAGGCGATCAGTTGGGAGGCTTCTTGGCTTCTCAATTTAAAGTTAAGGTGTCTTGTTTGTTTGTTTTTTCTCTCTTCTTTGTCAAGTGAGCCCTGATTTTTTCCTTCTAGCCAATCAGCTGGGACTCGTGAGGCAGCGAATAGATTGGGGGCAGGGCCAGTCAGAGGTGGTACTGGTTCACAAGAACCGGGGAGAACCGGTAGCAACCCACCACTGAAACAAAGGATTCACTTAGCAACTGCTGCATTCGTTTAATGGCTGCCACAAAAAAGTTTGTAAAATCAGGTCTGGTGATGTAGTAACCTGCTTGATGACACAATTTATGACCGAAATTTCTTGTTCAATTACAGTCCTATTATCGAGAATCACCTGTATAGAAATTCATTCTGTCAGAGAAATGAGTATGAAAATTTTTGTATTTTTCCCATTGATTAATTGATCCAAAGTGAGGGAATCAATAGTTTTGCAACTTTGAAGAAGAAACCAAGAGAAAAATAAAAAAAGACAAAAGCAATTAATCCGATTCTCAAAAGGCCCTGAAGACTTATTTATTCCAGCAAGCCGGCCTAGCCTAAATGGTTTTTAATGGGATTTTTTAAATTTTATAGACTTGGGGTTTTAAATTAGGAGGCCGATTGATTTAATCTCTTTTAATTATCTTAACTTTTGTATTGTACGTATTTTAATTTTGGCTGTTCAACGCCCTGAGTCCCTTTTGGGAGAAGGGCGGTATACAAATTAAATTAAAAATAAATAAATAAAAATAAAATATGCTTTGATTCTGTGCTTCTCTGTCTTTCTGTTTTTCTCTGTCTACTCCCAACCACCACTTGAGTGTAATGTAAATGAAAGAGTTGAGGGAAATCTATTTCCCTGAAAACTATAGATCATTTCCCCAATCGATGTGAAATATCGTCTTAAGAAACCCTTTTGGGGTGGATGGTGGCTATTGTATATTTTTAGCATTTCAATTACAATAAGTTGCGTTTAAGGCTATTAGATTTGCATTGCAAAATTAGAAACCTCTGCTAGGGGGCAGCAAACAGACATCAAACTAACTGCCAATCCAGTATTTTTTCACTGTAAATTTCATAATAGGCAATATGCTATCAGTATCAATCAGGAATGCCTCCCTGTGTTTATGGTTTTGATTCTAAAATTGCAGAAGGGTGGAAAACTGAAAGCAGTTAGTTAGGGGAAGAGAATATTCAATGTCCAATTTTTTTTCATCGCCAAATTCTTGAGTGTTATGGAGGAAAAGCAGTGGAAGAGTCAGAGGGAGGACTGAAAAGGGATTGATCTAAAATCCCTACGTAGCTACAAAAGAACTAAGTCTAACTTATTTTCACTGTCATTGACCCTTATCTAACTCTAACCAGGTTTTAACCATTAGTTGGAAAGATTCTTGTGCATAGGCCTTTAGCAATAAATCAGTTAATTTGAACATTCACAAAGGGACCTGATCTTTCATGCTTACAACCCCTCCTATTTTTTCCTCCTTTTTTGCAGAAATCTAAGAATGCTGAGAGCAAAACTGCAGAGGCGTGGGAATTGTTTGCCGAGAACCTCAAAAATATTTCCGAAAAAGGTAAGTTTGTCAAATTCCTGGAGAGATGTTTGGATCTTCTTGTATCTCTAAGACTTCACACAGCCTTCCATAATGAGCTGGAAAATAGAGGCTTCCATTTTGCAACCGGCATTGTCTAGTGGGCTAATTGCTCCAACCATTCCCCCGTCTTCCCCTGACATGCCTTTCTAATGACTTGCCAATGTTAAAAAAATAATCAAAATAGATAAAATAAGCAACCTACATAAACCAACCTACATAAGCAGGAATTGGCACCTGACAAACAAACAAGCAGAATACAATACTCTAATCAAGGACCTACTAAGGAGATAAAGAAACAAACAAACAAACAGAAAACAATGCCCTAATCAAGGAACTACCAAGGACAAAAACCACACCCAATCAACACTGGTAGGGCAATTATAAAAATAGGGAGCAAATTCAGTAGCACAGATGAGGTTAGCTAGTTGGGTAGTGAAAGGTCTGCAGAACAACCAAGGTCAGAGAGCATCAGGGACTCCACAAAATTTAAAGTTCCAGGCTGGCTGAGGAATTCTGGGAGTTGAAGTCCACAAGTTTTAAAATTGCCATGTTTGGACACCACTGTTCTAGGGAGATCAATGATGATACATATTTCCTGTCCCCTCCATATTTTCCTCATGGCATCCTTATGAGGATGGATGGGCTAAAAGCTATTAATTGATATATAAAAACCTAAGTCACTCCACTAGATTGGACCCCATCTAGTTCAGCATATAGCTCTCCCAGTGGTTGACCAACTGCACAAGGAAACCCATTGGTCTCCCAGCAGATGGCCTTCAGAGGCAGTCCGTCTGTCCTGAAGGCTAATAGGCTTTGGTCTCCATCACTTCCATGAACTTGACCAACCTTTTTTTAGAGCCCTTGAGGAATTGAGGCAGAAGATGCCTCTGAAGAGCTTGTGCAGAAAGTCAGTGGCTAGAGAGAGAGATCAGTATGATTCAGCAGGAATGTGCAACACCTCCCAACAACTTTCAGGGCTGGTAGGATTTGATCCCACGTTTCTTCATTCCTAATCTGATGTTCCACACTTACTACAACAGAGGCCTGTACTTCTTTCAGGCTATAGATGCCAACATAGGTGTGACTCTATATATGGAACTCTTCCAAGTCCCAAATTTTTCTCACCATCATCAACAAATTCAGGCAACCTCACCAAAAATGCAAGCTTGCATGAGGTGCTTGTTGCTTGCTTGTTTTGCAAGATCTTCCAAGTTTCAGGTTGATCACAAGAGATTTTAAATTTTATTTTAAAAAAATAAAGCATTTCACGTTTTATTTTAATTTGGGTAGCAATAGGAACTCCTTCCTGACAGCGCCGGTGAGAAGGTTCTCAGCTCTAATTGGTTTTCCATTTTTCTTTCACAGTTAGTGTGAAAACAGACTTGAAAATAATTCAGTTGCACAAGCAAAAGTAGGCATACTTAACTACTTTTCCTCCGATTCCTGAACAGGTGAAGATATGCTTCTTAACTGCTCTTTTTCTCTGATGGATTTGATGGGTTCCAGTAACTTCAGCCATTATTACCGCTACCTTGGATCCCTCACCACCCCTAGCTGTGATGAGGCTGTGATATGGACCGTCTTTGCAGACCCCATCCTGGTGTCTCCTGAAGTGGTAAGAATACAGTTGTGTCAGCACGTGAACAACAAAATCTACACCTGAAGAGTTCAGTTAGCCATTTCATGGCTCAGGCCTATAAAATAGGAATCTTCTGAGGGTTTGCACCTGAGTAAGACTAAACAAAGTTCAATGGCATTCAAGAGAAGGGGGAGGTGCCAAACTTTACTCTCTTATGTGCATGTAGGGATTCCAGACTAATTCCCTGTTTGACTCTTTCCTCTGGCTCAGCCAATCTCTCCCTCCAACAAGCTTGGAGCCCAGCAAAAAAATCCATAAAAGGACTTTGCTAAGGAGAAAGTATGTGCAACATAAATGGGGAGATGTATACAGGTAGTCCTCAACTTATGACCACAACTGAGTCCAAACTTTCAATTCCTAAACAAGACAGTTGCCACAGTTGTCAAATGAATCACTGGTTGTTAAGTTAGTAAGTGAATTTGGCTTCGGCATTGACTTTGCTGGTCAGAAGGTTGCAAAAGGTGATTGCATGACCCTGGGGCAACCGTCATAAATACACACCAGTTGCCAAGCGTTCGGATGTTGATTACATGACCACAAGGATGTTGCAATGGACGTAAGCCTGAAAAATGTTCATAATTCACTTTTTTTCAGTGTTGTTGTAACTTTACATGATCATTAAACAAAAGGTTGTAAGTCGAGGACTACCTGTAGGCAAAAAAGAGCGAACGTTTGATCATTCAGTTGTGGACACCATCTTGACTTTTTTGACCCCCTCCTCCCCAAGGACACTCCTGAGAATGTTTCTCTCCTCTGAACTCCTCTGAAAATGGAGCTTTCAGTTTTTGCCCTCCCGACTCAGCCAAATACAATTCTGTCATGAAATTGGTCCTCCCCGTTGCTGATCCATTTCCTGCTTTTTTTTTTTTCTGCTTTAAGTCACTGCGCACCTGACTTTTCTCTGACATAATTTTACAAAGTGTATGTGCCTTATATGGTGTCAGAATACAGTAGGAAACACTATTTCGACACAGGGGCAACCAAGGATGACTTAGGTCCATGTTGCTCATGGGCTGGAGATGGAAGTAAAAACAGCATAGCTGTATGAACAGTCAAAGGATGTTGCCAAACCAGGTCAGTGCTGTGGTTGCGTGCAAGACAGAAGCAAATTTTGTGGTTTTGACATTAAATTCAGCTCTGCTAGAAATAGGTAGCTCCTTTTTAGTTTAATTTTTTCTCTTTGGCTCCACAAAAGAATTACAAGTAGGCCTCGATTTACGACCACAACTGAGCCAAAAATTCCTGTTGCTAAGCAAGATGGTTGTTCAGTGAATTGTGTCCCATTTTACAACCTTTTTTGCCGCAGTTGTTAGGTGAATCACTCCCACTGTTATGTTACTAACACGGTTGTTAAATGAATCTAGCTTCCTCATTGACTTTGCTTGTCAGAAGGTCGCAAAAGGGGATCACGCGATCCCAGGACACTGCAGCCGTCATAAATATGAGCAAGCATTCGAATTTTGATAATTTAAGCATGGGGATGCTGCAATGCAGGGGTGAAATGTAAAATTTGTTACTACCGGTTCTGTGGGCATGGCTTGGGGTGTGTGTGTGTGTGTGTGTGTGTGTGTGTGTGTGTGTGTGTGTGACTGGGTGGGCGTGGCCAACTTTTTTTTTTTTTAACTTTTCAAAGCATTTTTTCTAATGCTTTGAAAAGCCTCTGCCAATCAGGCAACTCAGCTGGGATCGTCAGAGACTTTTCAAAGCATTTTTTTTACCACCTCTTCGGTCAAGAGATTGCAGAAAAAAATGCTTTGAAAAGCCTCTGACTATCCCAGCTGAGCCGCGCAATCATCAGAGGCTTTTTTTTTTTACTTTTAAAAGCATTTTTTCGTCAGAAGAGGTTGTAGAAAAAATGCTTTTAAAGTAAAAAAAAAGTTAAAAAAAACCCCTCTGATGATTGTGTGGCTCAGCTGGGCATGTTGGGGGGGTGCGCAGGGATTTTTGCTACCGGTTCTCTGAACCACCCGCCGCCATCGTTACCGGATCAGGCGATCCGGTCCGAACCGGGAGCATTTCATCCCTGCTGCAATGGTCATAAGTGTGAAAAACAGTCATAACTTCAAACAGCCACTAAACAAATGGTTATAAGTCAAGGACAATCTCTATAGTAGGCAATCAGCTCCATTCACTATCCAAAGTAACTTTTTAAAGAAAGTTTTAGGAAGACAGTCTCCAAAACCTTCTTTCTTGTCCATCTGTCTGATAATCTTTTCTTTTTTGTTACAAATTAATTTCCATTGAATCCCATCAGCCCTGGGAATTTCCAACAGAGAGTTGAAGACAGAGCTTCTTAAATAACCAAGGATGCACATGAAGAGGTTATTGTAATGCTTTGTTGGGCCACCTTGTTGATTTGTCCTGATGCATTTTGATGATGAGAAACATTGCAGCCTAACAGTGTTAGAAGGGACCCTGGAGGTCTTCTAGTCCAACCCCCTGTTCAAACAGGAAAACATATACCATTTCAGTCAAATATTTGTCCAATTTTTTTATTAAAAACCTCTAGTGTTGGAGTATTCACAATTTCTGGAGGAAAGTTGTTCCACTGGTTGATTGTTTTTTCAGGAAATTTCTCCTTAATTATAGGTTGAGTCTCTCCTTGATTATTTTCCATACATTACTTCTTGCTCTGCCTTCAGGGGCTTTGGAGAGTAGGTTGACCCACTTTTCTGTGGGTATCCCCTCAAATATTGGAACGCCGCCATCATGTCTTTCTTGCTATCATCTCCACTCCTCTTTCTTTCAATAGGTCAGGAAATTTGCTTCAAATCTCTCGTCTACGGAGTCTTCAAAGGGACCCCGGCTAATGAACAACTTCCGTCCCATACAGAAGATTGGAGAGCGCAAAGTGGAGGTATCTGATGCTTTGAAGTCTGCAGCTACCATTTTTGTTTCTCCTCCAACTGTATTCATCCTCTTCCTGTCTATCGCCACCTTTCAACCATTCTTCTCCATGTAAGGGAAGATAGCAGAAGCGAATCATGCGGACTTGCAGTTCCCGTGTGGTTACAGCTAGCTACCGCCTTTGTGCCCTCCACATGCTCCATTTTACCATCTCCTTGCCCTCAACCCGCTTATTCAGGGCAGAAATCCAGGAAAATCAAGTTTGAAAGTTGGAAGGTGGCTGAGGATCAAATAATTTCGGTTGGCAAGGTCCAGGAAAAGAGGCTTTTCTGTTCCATAAATCCCTGCCTTATGGAATATTCTCCCCCTTTGGAAGAATGGTCCATTCTGCCACTTGACTTGGGGCCAAGACAGGGTCCTACTACTTATTTATTGGGAGTGACTAGCTGGCTAGAGAAGATCTTCACCCCCAGGTCACCCACCATCTTGGTTGTTTAGCTTTGTATTTAATTCTCCTAATTTTAATTGCTTTGTATTGCCCTTTTTTTGTGTGTACTTTTTATTGTATTGTAAGCTGCCTGGAGTCACTGTATCAGTGGCAAAACAAACAAATGAACGAACAAATGCATGAATGAATGAATGAACGGATGAATGAATGAAAAAAAAAAAGAATAAAACAGAAACACAGGAAAAACTGGAAGAAAGCTAATACTGCTTGATCCAATCGCTGTGATATGGTGCTGTTAAACATGTTAAGGCCAAAGCTGAAATGGAAACTCTTCACTCAAAATGAAGTTTTATGAAACCTGTAAATCGTCATTTTCAAAAGATGATGTTCATTTTTTTAAGATCGGAGAGATAAAATAGGTAAAAATGTACATAGATGAGAGAGACAGAGGGAGGGAGAGGGAGAAAAGGGGAGAGAGGGAGATGAGGAAAGAGATTCAATTATGGGTTTCTGGATGGATATAGTTTCATTTTTTTAAAAGCGCTGCACTGAAATGCCATCTTCTCCTTGTGGCAAATGCCACACCTTTGTCTTCAGCAGAGCCAAGCCCATGGAGTACATTCAGCTGATATTGAAGCTTTTCTGCAGGGCGGCTTAAGCTGCTTATCTCATTGGCGAATGCCAGCTGGAGATTGCCATACATATTTCAATCATACCCCAGGCTTGGCAACGATACTGGTCAAGAGTTCGGTCCAGACACGTCCCAATCATGGACACTCTCCTGTTTCTTTATAATGACCAATCTTTGCTGGAACAGGAAGCTCAGAAACTCGTTCATTTTTTGGGAATGGGGTGGGGAAGAAGGGCTATGTTTGACGATGGGTGATTTCTATGACCACAACTTTCACATGATCCTTGATTCCCGCTTGGACTGAACCTCCTCTCCACCAAGCACTTGTTAGCCATAAACGTCGGCAAGTGTAACCAGTGTGCCTTGCTCAAATGGGATCTGAGCCAGAAATATAGATTAATATGGGTAGTCCTCGACTTACGACCACAACTGAGATCAGTGGTGAAATCTAATTTGTTACTACCGGTTCTGTGGGCATGGCTTGGGGGCGGGGGTAATGTGACTTGGTGGCCGTGGCCAATTTTTTTTTTTTACTTTTAAAAGCATTTTTTCTACAAACTCTTCTGACGAAAAAATGCTTTTAAAAGTAAAAAAAAAAAGCCTCTGATGATCGCGCGGCTCAGCTAGGATCATCAGAGGCTTTTCAAAGCATTTTTTTCTGCAACCTCTTGACTGAAGAGGTGGTAAAAAAAATGCTTTGAAAAATCTCTGACGATCCCAGCTGAGTTGTCTGATTGGCAGAGGCTTTTTTTTCTTTTAAAAGCCTCTGATGATCCAAGCTGAGTTGCCTGATGGTCAGAGGCATTTAAAGGAAAAAAAGCCTCTGCCAATCAGGCAACTCAGCTGGGATCGTCAGAGACTTTTGAAAGCATTTTTTCTACAACCTCTGAAAAGGCTTTTTTTTTTACTTTTAAAAACATTTTTTCAGCCGTAGAAGTTGTAGAAAAAATGCTTTTAAAAGTAAAAAAAAAAAGCCTCTGATGATTGTGCGGCTCAGCTGGGCATGTGGGGAGGCAGGGATTTTTGCTACCGGTTCTCCGAACCACCCGCCTCCATTGTTACCGGATCGAGTGATCTGGTCCAAACCGGGAGCATTTCTCCCCTGACTGAGATCCAGATTTTCACTGCTGAGGAAAACAAGTTGTTAAGTAAATTTTGCCCCATTTTAAGACCTTCCTTGCCATAATTGTTAAGTGAATCCCTGCACTTGTCAAAGTTACCAACACAGTTGTTAGGTGAATCTGGCTTCCCCATTGACTTTGCTTGTCAGAAGGTCGCAAAAGGGAACCGCCTATCCCTGGGACAGTGCAAACAAATGCCAGTTGCTAAGCATCCAAATTTTGATCATGTGACTGGAGGGATGCTGCAACGGTCGTTAAGTGTGAAAAATGGTCATAATAAGTCACTTTTTTTGCAGCGTCACTGTAACTTCAAGCGGTCACTAAATGAATGGTTGTAAATGGAGGACTCTCTGCGTTTCTTTATTTAAGCACACAAGTAAGGAGAGGCATCTGACCCAAAGAGAGGTAAAGACAACAATTTAGAAAGGCAGAAAATCACTTTATTCAAGTTCAAATATTATTGGGTTTGGAATGAGTTTTTTCTTTGGTTAACATCATTTGAGTCATTTGTGATATATGTACCATGTAACATTTCATCACGTCCCAAAAAAAACTCTTGAGTATGATCTTGTTTGTGCTCATCATATTCAGGAGGTGTGGCTGTCATATTATAATGAGTTTGCAAGTTACTGGAGTTCAAATCTACGTACAGTCCTTGTCTTGAGCAGGTTTGAACCAGTTCTTGCCAGACTCTTAGAGAATTTGCTTTGTTACTGCAAAGAACTAGAAACATCAATCAAAAAAACTCCTAACTACTGAAAACATTACCCAAAGAGGGTCCCCTCTCCTGCTGCCATCAGACTAGTAAAAATGAAATGTTTTATTCTTCTTTTGTACCCTGCGGTTAGAAAAGGAAATGAGCAGACTCCTTACAAATTTCAACTGGGTACAGATCAGGGTGAAATCCAGCAGGTTCTGACAGGTTCTGGAGAACCGGTAGCAGAAATTTTGAGTAGTTTGGAGAACTGGCAAATACCACCTCTGGCTGGCTCCAGAGTGGGGTGGGAATGGAGATTTTGCAATATCCTTCCCCTGGAGTGGGGTGGAAATGGAGATTTTGCAGTACCCTTCCCTTGCCACGCTCACTGTTAAGGAATATGCGCAGAGTAACCCTTGAATAGCAGGGGTGTGCACATGAGAAAATGGCTGAGAATGCTTGTGAATAAGCACTATCAATACACAGACACACTGAGTTGTGATATTCTTTTACTTTTAGGAAAAAGAAAAGCAAAGTCCAATAAACAATCCAGGTCATACACAGATAAAGATAGTTAAATTGTAAATCCAGGGATATTCCAAGAACAAAGTCTTCTTACCAGTTGTTGTAGTCATATGCAATAAAACAGTTCTTTTTGGAGTTGCAAACAGGAACAAGTACAGCAGTAAAACAATCAGTAAAACAGTAGAAAACAACAAGTAGCAATGATCAAGCAGTGATCATGCAGAGAGAACAGGCAGAGGGGAGAAGAGGTAGCAATAATAATGTAATAAGAACAATAAGCCATGACTCAAACTTTCTCTTAAGTACGTTGGCTACAGAGCTAGCCAATTAGAATACAATATGATGCAATACAGCATTACAGTCTTAAAGCTATATGTTACATTTTGACTGTAAACATGCATTGATGGTTTATATATATATTTCCAACCCAACCAGTTAGGCAATGGCCATTTCCTAACACCAACCAAGCCACACCCACAGAACCGGTAGTAAAAAATTTGAATTTCACCACTGGTGCAGATAGAAAGTTCGCCTTTCACCCGTTTATCGGGGACATGGAAGAAAGTAACAGAAGGATAGACCGATCTGTTGCAAACAAAGAAAGATGTTCAGCCTGGGACAAAATGGCCACAGGAGGGAACAGACATGGCAGGAACAGAAGGAAGTTATTTTTGCTCTGGAGCAAGACAAGTAAGGCAGAAATTGTCTTCACCAGAGGCTGGAATTGAATGTATGTTTGAATGTCACTGTCCTCTGGACACAGTTAATGGAGGACCCTCTTCTTGGGCAAACAGGATGAGCCCCAAAGTGTAGAGCAGGGGTGTCAAATTTGATTTCATTGAGGGCCACATCAGGCTTTTGTTTGACCTTGGGGGGGGGGGGCGGGAAGCATGGTGGGCGTGGCTAGCTTGACATCACTCATGTTGGGGGCATCCATGGTGGCCCGAGCGCTATGCCAGCAAAAACAGGCTGCCAAGCTCCGTTTTCAGTTGCAACGGCCTACTGCAAACCTCTGCCAGCGAAAACGGAGGAAAACGGCCCTCCTGCAACCGTCTGCCAGTGAAAAAGGAGCTCTGTTTTCGCTGGCAGAGGCAAGGGCAGCCCCACGGGCCAGATCTAAGCACCCCACGGGCCAGATCCAGCCCACGGCCATGACTTTGACACCCCTGATGTAGAGAGTAATCAAAGGGCAAGTATGATAAAACCCCAGCTTGATTCTCCTGTTATTGGACAATTAGGCTTGCAGAACAGCAGGCCAAGATCTTCTTCATGAATAACAAGGGGAGGGAATTATCACCCCCATAACTAACTTTCCGTCTTGATACCAGAACTAGCTTCTTTTTGCTTTAAAGCCGAATTTGTGAACTGCAGAAAATGTAACTAAAACTGAAGCCAATGTATAATTTAGTGCTACAAGCTGCTCCTCGAGGGTGTGAAAAAAAACATGCCTTTTTATGTGGAATTTTTTAAGAATGTTACCGTCCTTGGGGATTCACAAAATGAAAATAGTTTTGTTGGGATCTTATAAAATGTGACCTTGCCAAGTTAGGTGGTGATTGTGACGTAAGTAAGGTGACCAGATTTTAACATTGGTAAAGTGGGACACCATTGACGGGGGGCGGGGGGGTATGTTCTTGATTAAAAATTTGGTCTATATAGAGCAACAAAAATTTTCATAGAACGCAAAAGTAGTATTGTAATATATTTTTTAAAATTTCAACATAAGTACAATTTACAAATATAATAAATAAAAAAAATTAATGTAATCAACTAAATTCTTTCTGGGTAGGACATACTGTATATTATCCCTGACACATATTTTATTTTCTTAAAGTACAAGTTCGTGTATATTAATTTAAAAATAATAATAATAAAGAGAATGCATATCAAAAAAGAACGTAATAGACCAATCCCAGTACAATTACATTGTTTGCCTGTTCATTTCTGGATTTTGTTTAAGTGTTTGCTTTAGTCTTTGAAGTTCTATTTTTTTTAATCAAAATATTTGAAGAAATATTGTCCCCAAAGGAGTCTGCCTGATGAACATGAAAATCACTGTCTGAGACCCTGTTCTCTGGACCATCACTAATAAGGCCTTTTCAATGAGAATTCTGTATAAGCACTAACAGGTTCTTTTCAATAAAAACCTTTCCCAAAGCATTTTAATTTTAATTGCCTTGCATCATTGGATTAATTTTACTGTGTTTTAGACTGATTACTTTCTACTTTATTATGCATCTTTGTGTATTGTCTTGTGAAAGAAAATACCCTAAAAATAAATAAACAAATAAATGCAATCAAAATAAATTGCTTGGTCCCCCTATAAACTCATATAAATGCTTTCTGTGCACTCTTCAAGCATAAATCAAGCAGCTTGCCAAGAAGTGTGATCTTTAAAAAATATGTGACAAGCAAACATTCAGCAGGTGATGTTTCCCCTGGTGTGCAAATATAATAATGGCAGTAAAGCTACAGCAACATAAGAGCTATGCCCTTATGAAAAAAGTTGATCAGATAATCAATCAACTGCAAATATTTATTTATTTATTTATTTCAATATATATGGCCGTCCACTCACAACATAACTCTAGGCAGCAAACAAGAATTAAAATAAACAAAAATGACATCAACACAAACTAAAAGAAAGAAAAATCAGAAAGTCCAGTTGCCTCTTGAAAAAGCACCTTTGGGACAAACTAAAAAACACCACCCCTGGAATGGTGCACATCAGGGGTGGGTTCTAAATTTTTTTACTACCGGTTCTGTGGGCGTGGCTTATTTTGTGGGCGTGGTTTGATGGTCATGTGACAATTCTTTAGCATTTAGCAGAGGTACTGGTCTACCAGGCTTTTAACTGCTTGCAGAGCTGTACCGGTCTACTCATTTGTTCTTGGAGCGTTCCAGTCTACTCATTTGTTTTTGGAGGCACCGGTCCACCACCACACTGCCTTTTAACATTGATCAGCTGTAGGGTGGCCCTTTGAAGCCCTGCGGCAAGAGTTTAAACAATTTTTTTCCTTCTAGCCCAGTGGTTCTCAACCTTCCTAATGCCGCGACCCTTTAATACAGTTCCTCATGTTGTGGTGACCCCAACCAGGAGTGGGTTCTAAAATTTTTTTACTACCGGTTCTGTAGGTGTGGCTTATTTTGTGGGCGTGGCTTGGAGGTCATGTGACTGGGTGGGCATGGCTAGCTGGTCATGTGATCAGGTGGCCATGGGTATGTGTATACTATAGGGACTACTCAGAGGGCTGAAAAAAGGCATTTTTGACAGGTCCTCGCACTTTTGACTGGTCCTCACACTTATGACCATCCTCACATTTATGCCCGTGCAGCATTCTTAACAACCATGTCACTCATTTCACAACTGCTTCTCTTCACCATGGTGATAAGATAGGGCAAAAAACATAAAATGTGAGGACAGTCGTAAATTCGAGGACTGGTCAAAAGTGCGAGGACCAGTCAAAAATAACTTTTTCAGCCCTCTGAGTAGTCCATGTGCACAAAAGGACTACCCAGAGGGCTGAAAAAAGTGATTTCTGACAGGTCCTCGCACTTTTGACCGGTCTTCGCACTTATGACTGGTCATCATTTATGCCCATTGTAGCATTCTTAACAGCCGTGTCACTCATTTCACAACTGCTTCTCTTCACCATGGTGACAAGATAGGGCAAAAACGTAAAATGTGAGGACAGTCATAAGTTCAAGGACTGGTCAAAAGTGCGAGGACCAGTCAAAAATAACTTTTTCAGCCCTCTGATAGGCCACGTGCATAAAAGGAAACAGCAATAGAGAAGGATGAAGGAAGGGAAGGGAAATTAGAGTAGGAGTGAGGGTAAGAGAGGGAGGAAGAGAGGAGGAGAAGGAGAAAGGAAGAGGAAGTAGGGAGGAGAAGAAGAGGGGGGAAGAGAAAGTAAGAAAGAAAGAAAAGAGAGAGGTGGTAGGTTTGAGGAGAAAGATTGCTGTACAATAAAAAAGTTGAAAGGGAAGAAAACCAACCCCAAACAAATATAAAGATATTAAGATAAAGAATGAATTGTTAAACTTTAAAGAATAAAAGAGAACAAATATGAATAAATAGCAATAATTAGAAACACACATACAAACATACGATGTATTTTCTTTGAACAGAGTATTTGGCCGGTTCACAAATTTAAACAGTGTTTAGTCATTTCAATTAAATTTACAATTTCTATATTTCCTTTTTGCCATATTTATTCCTCATCTATTTTTTAAAAAAACCAATATTACCCTTCATCCTCACCTCTAATCTTAATCAAATTCAATTTTTCCCTTCCCATTGTCATCTATTTTTATATACATCCTCACGTTGGTTAATTATGTAATTATGTAATACAGTTGTTTAATACAAATTCAACATTTTAATTTAAATCAATTAGTTATATAACTATCTTTTTTGTATATTAATCAATATGAACATGAATATTCCAATTATTTCCATGCAATCCAATTTCTTACAAATTAATTAATTATATTTACCAATAATAATAAACCAAATAATTTCCCCTATATATTCCTCCAAACCACAACTTAACCATTTCTGCTTTCAACACAATATACAATTAATAGTATCTCAATTATTACAATTCCCTAGTTAAATTGAGCTTTTTTTCTTTTGTGTTTTAAAATCTTGAACCTCCTCTTTTGTCCTAAATTTCCCATTGTTTGCAGTTTTGCACCTACCTTTTTTGGTGAAGAAAAAGAAAAAGAAATCTCTCTCTGCCTCATTTTGTCACCTTGCATCAAAGACCCAGCTTTACTTTCAGTTTCGCTTTTTCAGCATAGCTAGGGGAAAAATACATCTGCTACAGCAATTTACCTCTTTGCAGCTAGCTAGCAACAGAGCCCTCTGCAAAACAGCTGAGAGTAAATCAGCTGAGAGTCCGGAGGCTGATCAAATCAACTTATGGTAATTAACCTATGCTGAAGCTGAAAGGGGCTGTTTTTTCTATTTTTGCAGGCACCAGTCTACTCATTTGTTTTCTTTTAACACTGATCAGCTGTAGGGCGGCCTTTTGAAGCCCCATGGCAAGAATTTAAACAGTTTTTTTCCCTCTAGCCATCAGCTAGGACTCAGCAATAGATTGGGAGTGGGCAGGGTAAGCAAACGGGGACCAGCGATCCAACAGAGGCAGAGGGTGAGGGTGAGTAAAAACCGTATATTCCCTTCCCATTCTCCCGCCGTTCCCTAGCTTGTCCTGCATTCTTTCCAAAAATCTAGACTTTTTTAAAACACTGTGGGAGGCGGGGCAAATTGTTAAAAATCGGGACTGTCCCGCCAAAAGCGGGACGTCTGGTCACGTTCCACGTAGGGATAATTTTTACTGTAGTTTTGAAATAATTAAATGCGGGAGAAGGCAGTAATTCAGATATACAGCTAGTCCTTGATTAATGACCATAGTTTGCACCAGAATTTCTACTGCTAAGCAATGGGGTTGTTAAAATGAGTCATGCCCGATATTGCAACTTTTTTTTGCTGTGGTTGTTAAGCAAATCACTGCAGTTGTTAAGTGAATCTAACTTCCCCCATTGACTTTGCTTGTCGGAGGCCAGCTGGGACGGTTGCAAATGGTAATGACCCTGGGACACTCCAACCGATATTCATGCTGGTTACCAAGTGCTTGAATTTTGATCACCGACCCCGGGGATGTTACGACAGTCTTAAGTGTGAGGAATGGTCATAAGTCACTTTTTTCAATGCCATTGTAACTCAGAACCATCACTAAACAAATGGTTGTAAATCAAGGACTAACTGCAGGGTCCAATTGAGTCCTTAGAAGATTAATGTATTCAGGAATCAGCTGATCAGGATGGGTCTGTGAATGTATATAGTTTATCTGGTTATATCAGAATAGAGCTCGAAGGGATCTTGGAGATCTTCTGGTCCAGCCCCCTCCTCAAGCAGGAGAACTTATACTATTTCAGACAAATGATTGTCCAATCTCTTCTTAAAAACCTCCAGTGATGAAGCACCTACAACTTCTGACAGCAAGCTATTTCACTGGTTAATTGTCCTCATTATTAGGAAGTTTCTCTTTAATTCTCCTTGATTAGTTTCCATCCATTGTTTCTTGTCCTGCCTCCTGATGTTTTGGAAAATAAGTTGACCCCCTTTTCTTTGTGGCAGCCCCTCAAATACTAGAATACTGCTATCATGTCCCCCTAATTCTTCTTTTCTCTAGACTAACCAACCCCAAATCCTGCAGCCATTCTTCATATGTTTTAGACTCCAGGCCTTTAATCGTCTTAGTTGCTCTTCTCTAAACTTTTTCCAAAGTCTCAACATCTTTTTTGTAGTATGGTGATCAAAATTGGCTGCAGTATTCCAAGTGTGGCCTTACTAAGACTTTATAAAGCAGTACTAATATTTCAGGTGATTTTAATATACAACTTGTGGTAAAAGTATTTGATAGCTCAAGGAAGATATGTCCTTTCTCTGAGTCATACTTTCTTACTATAATTCAACCTTCTCAATATCCCCTAAATCTGTTGGGATGGCTGTTGTCATTAGTTATTCTCACCATTTTTTTCAGGAAGATCAGCATTTTGTATCTGCTTCCATTGCAACCGCTGTGTCCTCATATTAATTTTGTGAGGTAGGTTAAGTGTAGATAGTCAGCAACCTGTAATTATCTAATAAACCTTGTGACGGAGTGGTGATTTGAACCTGGTCTTGACCTGAACTTAGGTAAACCTGTTAACTCTGTCACCATAATAGTGGCTCACTGGAATACTGTACAGGAAGTCCTTGTTTAGCAACTACAACTGAGATCAGCAACTCAGTCAGTAAGCTAAGCGGCCTTTAATTAAATCAGCAAATGTGCTTATTCTCTTTTTTCTGTTCTCCTTTGCTTTATAGGTCTGTGTGAATGTCATAAATGAGAGGATTGGTCACAAAGTTACATTTTTTTTATCATCATCATAACTGTGAATGGTTGCTATATGAGACATTCGCTAAATGAGGACTATCTGTACTGTACTATATCCCCTAATTTCTAGATTAGAAGGATCTGGAAGACTCTCTCAGAAGAATTTTATAGTGTCTTTCCTAGATTTGAATTAATGGCCTTTTTAAAAAAAAATTAGAAACCACCATATTTTAGATGCCTTTGAAGTCAGAGTAGGCAAGATACTACTACATCCTAAATCTCTTTTCAAATTCATTTATTTTCAGTTCTTATTCTCATAATAAGAGTTTTTTTGTGGTTGAGATGATGAGAGTTTGTATCTACCTAATATATAAAGTAATAAATACAAGCTTAATTGAAAAACCACAACAAACATTTTATGGATATTACTGAGTTTATTTAATATTGTGCAAAATTAGACTCACAACATTCAAGACCGGAAGACCAGGTTTTATTCAAGAGAAGCTGAAATCCTCTTCAAAACCATCTGGAAAAGCAATATCCAATGCAGGTGAACAGTGATTTATGTTCTGTGTAGTAATAGACTTCTCGACCATTTAAGTCCTGCGTAGGACGGAAATTGTTCTCCATTGGTCTGTTATCTTTAATAGTAGTAAAATATAGTGAGGTTCTCATTATGTTAGCCTGGAAGAAGGGAGGGAGAAAAACCAATGGCAGAGAGGAGAGGAGAGGAGAGGAGAGGAGAGGAGAGGAGAGGAGAGGAGAGGAGAGGAGAGGAGAGGAGAGGAGAAGAGACAGCAAAAAGTGAAAAATTACTTCATCCATCCAGAACTCAGATTTTTTAATATCTTAAGTAAGGATATCTGACTTTCAGCCCAGAGAACATTCTATTTCCTGAAATTACAACCAGTCAATTTTCTGCTGTTTCAGACAAGAAACGTGGAAACAAAGTAGTCCTCAACTTACAACCAAAACTAAGACCAGAATTTATGTTGCTAAGCAAGGCAGTTGTTAAGTGAACTTTGCCTGATTTTTATGAACTTGTTTCTTGACATAGTTGTTCAGTGAATCTTGCTTCCCTTCAATTTGCTTGTCCAAAGGTTATAAAAGGAGATCACGTGACCCCAGGACACTGCAATGGTCATAAATGCAAGTCAGTTGCCAAGGGTCTGAATTTTGATGACGTGACCCTGGGGATGCTGCAATGGCCATAAGTGTGAAAAACAGTCATTAGCAATAAGTCACTTTTTCCTGTGATGTTTTAACTTTGAATAAATCACTAAATGAACTATTGTAAGTCGAGGAACTACCTGCCTATTCTAAAAATAACATCTTGGGGCTTAAATGCACAATGTGATTGCATCTCAGCTGGCTTAAACATACAGGTAGACCTTGATTTACAACAGTTCATTTAGTGACCATTCAAAGTTAATTTATTACCATTTTTCACCCTTATGACCATTGCATCGCAGCTTCCCCATGGCCGCAGGATCAGATACACCTAACAACCATGTTACTAATTTAACGACTGCAACAATTTGCTTAACAACTGTGGCTAGAAAGGTCATAAAATGGGGCAAAACTCATTTAACAAATGTCTCACTTAATGACATCCATTTTGGGCTCAATTCTGGTCATAAATCGAGGATCCCCATATATAGACCTGCAGGTGGCCCTCAACTTACGTTCACAATTGGGGCTGGAATTCTGGTCGTAAGTCATTGCAGACATAATTCAAAGCACCTATGTGACCAGTTCTATTTTGGAGGGGAGGGGGGGTCCTTTTTCACAATGCTGATTAAGCAAATTACTGTGGTCGTTAAGCAAATCCATTCTCCTGAATGGGCAGTTTTTGCCATAAACTGGCAAAAACATAACAAACCATGGGTCATGTGACCACGGGATCCTGCCACCAGTCCTAAATGTGAGCAGCTGATAAGCCCTTGAAATGTACTCATGTGACCTTGATGGGGTGGAAGCGTGGTTGTTTTGCAACATTTTACAATGCTTGGAAGTGTATTATAAGCCATAAAGCACTTTTCAGAGGCCATCATAACTTTGAATAGGCCATCATAATAACCTGTCATACGTTGAATGCTATCTGTACCCCCTTCAATGCTTCCCTGGCCCCCCACCTCAACCTCCATCAGCCTCTTGTTGCCGCATCTTATCTGCCTCTTAATAGGGCCAGCTCTATCAACACGGGATCAAAATTTGGACGCTTGGCAACTGACCCATATTTATGACGGCTGCAGTGTCCGTCCGTGGGGTCATGTGATTGCCTTGGTGGTGCAGCAGACTAAAGCACTGTTAAAGTAGCACCAGCTGCCTGCAATTATTGCAAGTTCAAATCTCACCAGGCTCAAGGTTGACTCAGCCTTCCATCCTTTCGAGGTAGGTAAAATGAGGACCCGGATTGTGGGGGCAATAAGCTGACTTTGCATAAAAAAGAACACCGCTTGGGAGGGGCCGAAAGCCCTACTAAGCAGGTATATACAAAAGTATGAAGGCTTTTGCTTAACGCATTGTAAGCTGCCCTGAGTCTCCGGAAAAGGGCGGCATATAAATCAAACCAATAAATAAATAAATAAATAAATAAATAAATAAATAAATAAATAAATAAATAAATAAATAAATAAATAAATAAATAAATAAATAAATAAATTTTGCAACCTTCTAACAAGCAAGGTCAATGGAGAAATCAGATTCACTTAACATCCCTGTTACTAACTTAACAACTGCTGTGATTCACTTAACAAATGTGGCAAGGAAAGTCGTAAAATGGGACAAAGGTCACTTAACAAATGCCTCACTTAGCAACATAAATTTGGGGCTCAATTGTAGTCGTAAAGTTGAGGACTACTTGTAGCAACTGTGTCCTAATCCATAGAGGTTTTGCGACCTACTCAGGAATCTGAGCATTGGAGGATCAACTGACTCTAATAAGGGCCAATCCAGGGGTGAAATCCAGCAGGTTCTGACAGGTTCTGGAGAACTGGTAGCGGAAATTTGAGTAGTTTGGAGAACCGGCAAATACCACCTCTGGCTGGCCCCAGAGTAGGGTGGGAATGGAGATTTTGCAATATCCTTCCCCCAGGAGTGGGGAGGGAATGGGGATTTTGCAGTATCCTTCCCCTGCCACGCCCACCAAGCCACACCCACCAAGCCACACCACGCCCACAGAACCGGTAGTTAAAAAAAAAAAATGAATTTCACCACTGGGCCAATCTATTTTCAGAGAGCCTTAGAATCCATTCCTGAAAACTGAGATGAATCAGATCTTATCCACTCACCACTTGGTATGAAAGGTAAATGGGGTATGGAAACACAATCCAGTCCACAGCCTCGGCACAGGGTGGAGAAGTGAGAGAGCCTGAATAGCGGTAATAGTGGCTAAAATCTGCTGTGTGCAATAAACCACCCATAGAGAATTCCCCTTTCACATCATAAGAGTCATCTGTAAAACCAGAAAAAGAGACAGGTATAGCATCACCTCATTTTTAATTTAGGGAAGTGGCTGTGGTGGTGGTGGGAGTGAATTAAGACTCACCTTTCTCTGGGATTTCCTTGAAAAGCCTGGCTAGAGTGTCCCATGGAGTGACTTGTTTATGCTCTTTGTCTACCTGTGGGAAATTGAAAGAAAATAATATATGGTCTCCTGTGCATATACTAATAAACTGTATGTACACCATAGTTGGTGGGGTGCAGGAAATACAGATAGTCTTCAACTTATGGCCACAATTGAGCCCAAAATTTATGTTGTTAAGTGAATCAAATTGTTAAGTGATTTTTGCCCCATTTTGCCTCAGTTGTTAAGTGAGTCACTGCAGTTGATAAGTTAGCGACGCAGTTGTGAAGTGAATTTGTCTTCCCCATGGACTTTGCTGGTCAGAAGCTTGCAAAAGGGGATCAGGACACAGCAACGGTCCTAAATATGAACCGGTTGCCAAGCAACTGATCACCTGATCATGGGGATGCTGGAAAGGTCGTAGCTGTGAAACGCAGTCATAAGTCACTTTTTTCGGTGCCGTTGTAACTTTCAACAGCCACTAAACAAACAGTTGTAAGTCGAGGACTACCTGTAATGGCTTAGCTTGCAAAATAGTCTCTAAAGTGGAGATGCTAGCTTATAGAGAATATAGCATGAACATACTTGGGGCAAAAGTGGGTTACAGTTGCATTTATGTCTATATAGAGTCTCTGACTTACAACCATTCATTTACTGACCAATCAATCAATCAGAATAGAGCTGGAAGGGACCTTGGAGATCTTCTAGTCCAACCCCCTGCTCAAGCAGGAGACCCTATACACTATACACCCTATATACTGACAATGGCACTGAACAAAGGTGACTTATGAACTATTTGCACATTTACAACCATCACAGCATACCTATGGTCATGTGATCGAAATTTGGGTGCTGGGTAACTGGCACGTATTTAGGGTCATGTGATCACCATTTGCAAGCTTCCCAGCTGGCTTCTGACAAGCGAAGTCCAAGGAAGAAGCAGACTTGTTTAATGACCACATGATTCCTTTAACAACTGCAGTAATTTGCTCAACAACCATAAACTGAGGTATGACTCACTTAACAACTGCCTTGCTTAGCGGTGAAAATTTGGGGGTGGGGCATATTATGGTCGTAAGTTGAGAACAACCTGTAATGTGAGAATGACATTGGGAAACAGAAGAGAGAGCCAGAGATTGGACAAGCGTCACGTCAAAGATATCTCAACCCTTGGAAGGACGGAGGACATAGGAAGCTTTTCCAAAAAGACCTTCCCTAGTTTTCCAGAGAGTAAAAGGAGGGGAGGGGTGCCATATGTTCAGTCTTGCAAGTTTCTGTTAATGTAACCTTACAAGAGGTTGTACTCATTGCTATGCTTCTTGTCTGGACTACCTCGCAGGGGTGACTCACATATTATAATTGTCAATGTGTGTTCAAATTAACCAACACAATCCTTTCTATTAGTAGGGAACGTGATATGGGAACAACTAAAGCTGGTATCCTGATCTTTACGTACTTTATCTCACCCAAATCGGTTCTATGAAAGCTTTAAAATCATGATGGACAGCAGAGACAGTAACTAGGAGCCCATACAAATTAACATAGAAAATTATGTGGCATGAAAATTAAAAGCCTTCGACAATTTAAATTGGAGTTTTCTTATTTTACAATTAGAAAATATGAAATTCGGAGACAAATTTGTAAAGATGGTGGAAAAAATATACTCAACCCAAACGGCAAAGATAGCAATAAATGGAGATACTACCAAACAATACATAATAGCAAAATGAGTGAGACAGGGATGTCCTCTAACCCTCTTATCATTTATCTTAACATTAAAGATATTGTTAAATAAAATCAGAAGTGAAAACGAAATAAAAGGTCTGAAAATAAAAAAAGAGGAATATATAGTCCAAGCCTTTGCTGATGACCTGGTCTTCATTTTAGAACAACCAATACTGACAGGACCCAAATTATTAACGCAAATAGAAGAATATGGAAAAGTAGCGGGACTTAAAATTAATAAACTCAAAACAAAGGTATTAACAAAAAACCTCGCCAAGCAGCAGGAGAAAAAATTAGAAGACAAAATGGGTATCCAAACGAGAAAAACAAAATAAAACGTAGGAATATGGTTAACAAATAAAGGCGCTTGTCAATCAAAGAAGACAACTATAATAAATTAATACTACAGATAAAGAAAGAATTGGAAATTTGGAGTAAATTACAATTATCCTTTTTAGGAAAAATAGCATTGATTAAAATGAACAATCAATCTATTGTTCAATACTATTCTTATTCCAAGTAGTACCCATAAAATTAGGTAAAAACTTTTTTAAAGTTTAAATAAGTTAAACTTTTAATTTTAAAAGCTATTAAATAAATTAATAGCGAACTATATTTGGCAGGGAAAAAAATCAAGAATTAAAATACAATCACTGCAAGATAGTAGAGAAAGAGGAGGATTTGGTCTCCCAGATTGGAAAACTTACTATAAAGCAACATCACTTATATGGATCAAAGACTGGATGGAATTAAGAAACAAAAGAATGTTAACATTAGAGGGATACGATTTACAGAGAGGGTGGCATGCCTTTTTATGGGAAGGAAAAAATAGACAACATATCTATTTTCAACAACATTTAACCAGAGATGCACTACTACAAACATGATAAGGGATAAAAAAGAATCACTATGATAAAATTCCAGAATGGTTATCCACAATAGAGGCACAAATTTACCCAAATATATTGGACATTGATAAAATGAAAAGATATAAAGATTTGTTAAATAGCCAAGGGGAACTGAAAACAAGGCAGGAATTAAAAGAACAGGATACAGACATTGATTGGTGGCCTTACATGCAAATAAAATCTAGATATAAGACACGGATTCCAAAGAGAAGTACATGAATTAGATTAAATCCTCCAAGGCACAGAAGATAAATTGATTAAAAAAATTATAATTATCTATTAAGATACAAATTGGAAGAGGAGGTAGTTAAGGAAAATATGATAATTTGGGTGAAAAATTTCGGATATAACATTGAATTGGACAAATGGGAGAAATTATGGAACAAAAATTATAAACTGACAATGTCTGTATCCTATAAAGAAAACATGTACAAAATGTTTTATAGGTGGCACTTGCCACCAGCCAGACTGGCAAAGTTGTTTCCCAATACTTCACCAACGTGCTGGAAATGCAAACAGCAAAAGGGAATGTATTACCACATTTGGTGGTCCTGTCACAAAGCAAAACAATATTGGAGTAAAATTAGATCACAATTAGAAGAGATAACTAAACAACATATAGAGATGAGGCGAGAAATATTTTTATTAGAAATACTCCCAGGGTCATATAAAAAAGAAATACAATATTTAATTATTCATATTATCACAGAGCAAGAATAATCTATGCACAGAATTGGAAAATCAATATATCAACCGAAGATAATTTGATCAGAAAAGTTTTGGAATGTGTGGAAATGGACAATTTACAAAGGAGATTCAAGAAAAAGAGGAAACAGAATATTACTTAGTGTGGGAGAAATGGTATGAATGGCTGGAGGAGAGAGATAAAAGGCAAGGAAAGATCAAATAATGGTCAAAATAGGACTAGAAGTACAATAACAAATATGGGGGAAAAAACCTGTAGAAATGAAATTGTGTACACGGTTATTTATATGTATATATGTAAATAAATAAATTAACATTAGAAGTGTATGTACAAAAGATACATTAGAATAAGGGAGAAAAAATGTATGGGTAAGAAATCCTTTACCGGTGCGAACCTGTTGAAAAGGAAAAATTGTTAAAGCTTTCTTTTTATTTTTTTAAAAAATGTTTAATACTTTTTTTAAAAAAGAAAATTATGTGGCATGCCATGACTTAGGCAGCCTAAAGAACAGACAGACTTTTAGAAACTTAGAATAACAAAATTGGAAGGGACCTTGGAGGTCTTCTAGTCCAACCCCCTGCTCAGGCAGGAAACCCTATCATACCATTTCAGACAAACAGGTGCCCAATGTCTTCTTAAAAACTTCCAGTGTATTCACAACGTCTGGAGGCAAGTTGTTCCACTGATTAATTGTTCTAACTGTCAGGAAGTTTCTCCTTAGAGAAGTTGCTTCTCTCTTTGATTTGTTTCCACCCATTGCTTCTTGTCCTGCCCTCGGGTACTCTGGAGAATAGCTTGACTCCCTCTTCTTTGTGGCAACCCCTGAGATATTGGAACACTGCTATTATGTCACCCCTGGGTTTTTCTTCACTAGACTAGCCATGCCCAGTTCCTGCAACCGTTCTTCATATATTTTATCCTCCAGTCCCCGAATCATCTTTGTCTCTCTTTTCTGCACTCTTTCTAGAGTCTCAACATCTTTTTTTCTTTGTGGTGACCAAAACTGGATGCAGTATTCCAAGTGTGGGCTTACCAAGGCATTATAAAGTGATATGAATACTTCATATTATCTTGATTCTATCCCTCTGTTAATGCAGCCAGGAAGTGTGTTGGGGTTTTTTGGCAGTTGCAGCGCACTGCCAGCTCATATTTAAATGGTTGTCCACTAGGACTCCAAGATCCCTCCCACAGTTACTATTATTGTCTTAGCAGATACACCAAGTTGACTCAATTTATAATTTACTGTTTATTAAAAAAAAAATTATATGTATATGAAATCTTAATCTGTTCACTACCCTGAGTCCTTCGGGAGAAGGGCGGTATAGAAATTCAATCAATCAATCAATAAATAAATAAATAAATATTATTGAGCCAGATGCCAGCTATACTATACCCGTGCTTTTGGTTTTTCTTGCCTAAATGCAGAACCTTATTTTTTTCACCATTGAATTTCATTTCTTCATATATAAAGAACGCCCAGTGTTTAAGTCTGTCGAGATCCTTCTGTATCTTAAGCCTGTCTTCGGGAATGCTGGCTATTCCTGCCAACTTGGTGTCCTCTGAAAGTTTGATGAGTTCCCCATCTATCCCCTTGTCTAAATTATTGATGAAGATATTGATCTTGAACCAATCCAGTCTTGGATTGGCTTTTCTCCTGGCCAACCATTCGCGTTGCTCACCTCTAATAAGAATGCCAGGACGACAAATCCATCAGACTGCTTCGATGCCTCTTCTATAGTCATGTTGTTTTTAGTATGAACCAAGTGCATCTGGTGCAAGAATGGAGAACGAGCATCAGCGGCAATATTTTAAATAGAGTGTAACAATACAGGTAGTCCTCGACTTAACAACCATGTGTTTAGTGACCATTGGAAGTTACAATGGCACTGACAAAAATGACTTGTGACCGTTTGTCACACTTATGACCATTGCGGTATCCCACGGTCCCATTCTGAGGCTTGGCAACTGGCTCATATTTATGACGGTTGCAGTGTGCCGTGATGACATGATCACCTTTTGCATTCTTCTGACAAGCAAAATCAATGGGGAAGCCAGATTCATTTAACAGCTGTGGTACTAACTCAACAACTGTAGTGATTCAATTAACAGCTGTGGCAAGAAAGCAAATAAAATGAGGTAAAAGTCGCTTAACAACAGTCTCGCTTAGCAGTGGAAATTTTGGGCTCAGTTGTGGTCATAAGTCAAGGGCTGTCTGTATAATACAGCTTTTCTCAACCCTGGCAATTTTAAGATGTATGGACTTCAACTCCCAGAATTCCCCAGTCAGTGATTCCTTCCTCCCCTCCACATATACATACAGAATCTCTAATGCTCAGTGATTGGCTACTTGTAGTTCCCATTTGTTCTCTTAAGATAACTCTGATCACAACAGTAGTTGTATTCCCTTTTTAAGAAGTAACCTATTCTGAAAGGACTTTGCACCTCCCATTACTGATTTTGACATCCTTCCCCTGAGGACTATCAGCAACATATAAAATAGCTTATGAAAAAAGCTGCTGAAATAGAAATGCAAAAAGTTAAAGATTCTGGTTGCAGAATAGTAAAGTGATATTAGCTGGTCAAATAATCGGCACTATAGTTAGTCCAAAAGGTGCCTTTGAAAGAGGCAACTGGACTTTCTTTGTCTTTTCTTGAAGACATTTCACTTCTCATCAAAAAAGCTTCTTCAGTACTGACTGAATGGTGGGGAATGGAAGAGTTCATATTCCTTGCAATCATCTGGTCATTACTACTCTTTCTGGGAATTGTTGAATTGCCACTTTTCCACCATTCAGACAGAACTGAAGAAGCTTCTTAGATGAAAAGCAAAATGTCTTCAAAGAAAAACAAAAATGAAGTCCAGTTGTCAACCCCCAAAACATTGCCTCTTGAAAAAGCACCTTTGGGACAACCATGGCCTGGATGACTGAGAAGCTTCATAGACAGGCAAATAGTCCTTGACTTACAACCATTTGCTTTGTGACCATTCAAAGTTACAAAGTCACTGAAAACTGTAACTTACAACTGGTCTTTACACCTACAATCAACATCCACACGGTCACCTGATCAATATTTGGACACTTGGCAACCTGCATGTATTTACAACAGTTGGAGCATCCTGGAGTCACATGATCTCCATTCGTGACCTTCCAAGTTGACAAGCAAAGTCAATACAGGAAGTAGGATTCACTTAAAGACTGAAAAATTCACTTTACTGCAATGAATCATTTAACAACCGTGTCAAAAAAGGTCATCATATCAGGCAAGATCCACTTAACCATCTCCATGCTAGATGACATAAATTCTGATCTCAAATTGTGATTGTAAGTTGAGAACTACTTGTATTTTCTTACTATTAAGCCAAACATTCATCCAGGGGTTGGTTCTAAATTTTTTTACTACCAGTTCTGTGGGCGTGCCTTATTTTGTGGGTGTGGCTTGGAGGTCATGTGACTAGATGGGCGTGGCTAGCTGGTCAGAGTCATTTCTGGAAGGTCCTCGCACTTACGACCAGTCCTTGCACTTACGACCCGATTCATTTGTTTGCTTTTAACACTGATCAGCTGTAGGACGGCCCTTTGAAGCCCTGTGGCAAGAGTTTAAACAGGTTTTTTCCCTCTAGTCATCAGCTGGGACTCAGGAGGCAGCAATAGATTGGGGGTGGGACCAAATAAAAGGTAAGAATAACGTGGGTGGGTGGGGGAGAACCGGTTCGGTGATGTCATATCGTCACCGCTACCAGCTCGGCCGAACCGGACTGAACCAGGAGGAACCCACCACTGCATTCATCCCTTAGCAATTCCATTCTTGCCGGCATCCTGAATTTATTACCTCCATGGCATAGCGTTTGCCATCGATTGTGTGCTCTGCGCCATTGCTATTTTCGGTGCCCCAATGGAAGTGGCACTGCCACAGGTAATATTTTGCTGAAAATCCGGGACCAGAGATTGTTGCTTTGACCTCAAAATTTATTTGAGCTGCAACAGAGCGAAAAACAAAATTAAGAGCAATGATGGGTCTTTGACTAAGGAGCAAACTGGCATTAGTCCAATAGATGATTCGTAAATCAAATTAAGTGTTTAGGAAGGTAGGTGTCACACAATCCCAGAAAATCTCACTCTTAAATCTGTACAGATGATAGTAGATTTTAGGAGAAGCTCTCCTATTCTATAATATTAGACAACACAGTATAAACAGTAGAGAGCTCCACGTTTCTGGGTTCTATAATCTCCCAGGATTTAAAATGGATACCTAACATTAGAACCATCATTAAAAAGGCGCAACAAAGAATGTTCTTCCTGCATCAACTCAGAAAGCTCAGATTTGCCCAAGGATCTGCTGATACAGTTCTACAGAGGAATTATTGAGTCTGTCGTTTGTACACAGAAACCTTGCTTAGTGCATTTACTAAGGACTGGCAATTTATCCAGTTTTTCTATCTAAACATCCTTGTCTTGGGTTCCTTAAATGAAGGACTCTTTTAACAGATAAAGGTCCATCTGTTTGCTATTTTCCATGTATGGCAGTTCCACTTTTGTTTAATAGACTCCGAGAGTTCACCTGCAATCTGAAGAAGATAAGATATGGCAGGAAAAGAGTTGATATTTAATAATGTTGTGACTATAGTCCACAGTAACTATGTGTCCCCTTGTTCAGTTTCTTCTAACCCAACTTTCATTTTATGTTGGGATAAAGAAAGACAAGTTGGTCTAGTAGTTAGATTGCCAGATAGAAAACGGGAGCTGCAACCCAGCTGAACTGCTATCGTTAGCAATATACCACTGTGATGTAGCACAAGGTTTTTTCAGCTTTGGCAACTACCAGATATCTAGGCCTGGATTTCCAGAATTCCACAGCTGGCAGGGCCATTGCTGAGAATTCTGGGAGTTGAAGTCCGTCAATCTGGAAATTGCCAAGGCTGGGAACCATTGGTGTCAAAAGTATTCTTCCAAGTGAACTTCTTATACATTTAGCAATAGATGGTCATCAATGAATACGTACCGTAATGCCCTGTATTCCATACTTTCTTGGCGATGTTAAGGTTTTCATACTCAGAGAAATATATGGATTCGAAATTAGATTTGTGTTTGGCTGCCTTGCTCTCGATGTTGATGGGAGATTGTTTCTTGCCACTGCAAGAGCCAATAGGCCCCCAGGTGTTAGGTCCTAGCAGAAAAAGAGTAAGGAGATGATTATATTCATCATATAATTTTTTTTTCTTTTTGCAGTTAGAACACTTTTTCAGAATTTGGCAAATGTATTTACTCAGTCAGTTTCCAGATAAAATTCAAGGTGTTGGCTTTGAACTTTAAAGCCCTTCATGGCTTGGGGCCAGGTTATTTGAAGGACCACTTCACTCTTATTCTTATTCTCTTCTCACCCACCTGGCCCACCAGGGCGGGATGGCAGGGCATGTTGCAGTCCCATTGATTAGGAATTGTCATTAGGAACTCATCAAATTTGCAGATGACACTAAGCTGTCAGGAATAGCCAATAGCTCAGGATCCAAAAACGTCTTGACAGACTTGAACAATATGAATTTTAATGTGGAGAAAACCAAGGTTTTACACCTGGGCAGGAAAAATCAAAGTTTAAAATATACATTAGGCGAAACCTGGCTCAATAACAGTAACTGTGAGAGGGACCTTGGAGTCCTAGTGGACGATCCCTTAAAAATGAGCCAGCAGTGTGTGGCAGCAGCCAAAAAAGCTAATACAATCTTTGATTGTATAAACAGATGCATAAAATCAAAATCACGTGAAGTATTTATACCGCTTTATAAAGCCTTAGTAAGAACACACCTGAAATACTGCATCCAGTTTTGGTCACCACATTACAAAAAAGATGTTTGAGACTTTGGAAAAAGTGCAGAGAAGAGCAACTAAGATGATCAAAGGCCTGGAGACTAAAACATATGAAGAATGGTTGCAGGACATGGATTTGGCTTGTCTAGAGAAAAGAAGGACTAGAGGGGACATGATAGCAGTGTTCCAATATTTGAGGGGCTGCCACAAAAAAAGTCAACTTATTTCCCAAAGCACCAGAAGGCAAGACAAGAAACAATGGATGGAAATTAATCAAGGAGAGAAGCAACCTGGAATTAAGGAGAAACTTCCAAATAGTGAAGACAATTAACCAGTGGAATAGTTTGCCTTCAGATATTATGGATGCTTCATCACTGGAGGTTTTTAAGAAGAGACTGGACAGTCACTTGTCTGAAATGGTATAGGACAGTGATGGCTAACATTTTTGCCATCGCGTGCCAGGAAGAGGGAGCGGGGGAGGTTTGCACATGTGCCCACACCCATAATTCTATGCACCCCACCCTGCGCATGTGCGCCCAACCCCCATTCCACCCCCCCACTCCAGGCACATGATGGCCCGATAGGCCCGTTTTTCTTTGTCACCTGGCTCCAGATCCTCTCTATGCATCTGGGGAGGGCGAAAACAGCCTTCCCCACATACCCCCAGGCCCTCCGGAGGCAGGAAACAGCCTGTTTCCCTACTTCTGGTGGGCCCAAAAGGCCTGAAAATCAGGTGGCCGGGGTGCGCATGTGCGCAAGAGCTGAGCTGGTGTGCCCACTGATATGGGTACGCGTGCCATAGGTTCGCCATCACGGGTATAGGATCTCCTGCTCAAGCAGAGGGCTGGACTCGAAGACCTCCAAGGTCCCTTTCAGTTCTTTTCTGATTCTGATCTGGTGGGACCACAAAAAGGGCCTTCACGGTGGTGGCTCCTTTTTTATGGAACATCATTCCCTCTGAGGTACAGTTGCCCCTTACCCTTGCTTTTCTAAAAGTCCCTAAAACATGGTTTTGTCAGCAGACCTGGAAACCACAAATGGAAATGGAGCTGATCAACTGGCTGATTTGATTGCATTGTTGCTGCCAGGGGGATGGGGTGGGTTTGGGGATTTATCGGTATTTATTATGTGGTGGAATTTTTAAATTTTGTACACCACCCAGAGTCACCTATCTATGAGTTGGGCAGCTACAGAGGTAGTCCTCGACTTACAACCACATATTGGAGTCCCAAATTTTTGTTGTTAAGCAGCACAGTTCTGCCCATTTTACCATCTTTCTTGCTCCAGTTGTTAAGTAAATTGCTGTAGATACACCGGAGTATAAGACGCACCTTAGTTTTTGGGGAGGAAAATAAGAAAAAAGCTGATTGGTGGGTGGATCAGCTTCCCGGAATACCCCCAATCAGCTGTTCCCAGAGGTGAATTTTAGCAACAGGTTCATTGGTTGTGAGCTCTGTGCCTTGCTTTTTTTTTTGTTTTTTTTTTGTTTTTTTGCTTTTTTTTCTGCCTCTGAAACTTCTGAAACTCTGTTTCAGAAAAAACTTTTTTTCTTGCCTCTAAAAGCCTCCGAAACAGCTTCAGAAAGAAAAGCCTCTGAAGCTCTGTTTGGGGGCTTCTTTTTCTGAAGCTTCGTTTCTGATGCTTTTTTCAACCTCTGAAACCTCCATTTGAGAAACTGGGCGGGGCTGCATTTGTAGTATATGACGCACTCAGATTTTCACCCTCTTTTTTTGGGGAAAAAGGTGCATCTTATAGTCCGAAAAATACGGTAGGTTGTTAATTGAATCTGGCTTCCCCATTAACTTTACTTGTCAGTAGTAAGTAGTGAGTGAGTGAGTGAGTGAGTGAGAGAGAGAGAGAGAGAGAGAGAGAGAGAGAGAGAGAGAGAGAGAGAGAGATGCTAGCCTTTAACAAAATCTGAGATGTACACTTCTTCAAAGTGTCCTCCGTGGAGGAAGTAAGCAGTACATTAATTATAATAACAGCCAATGTTAAACTTAAGGTGGTCACTGATTCCATTAAAAACCCCTAGATCGGGGATGTCCAACCCTAGCAACTTTAAGACCTATGGACTTCAACTCCCAGAATTCCAGAACTCCCAGAGTTCTGGGAATTGAAGTCCACAAGTCTTAAAGTTGCCAAGGTCGGACAGCCCTACCAAGGGTGGGTTCTAAAAATTTTGAATACGGGTTCAGTGGGCATGGCTTATTTTGTGGGCGTGGCTTGATAGTCATGTGACAATTCTTTAGGATTTAGCAGAGGTACTAGTCTACCAGGCTTTTAACTGCTTGCAGAGCTGTACCGGTCTACTCATTTGTTTTTAGAGGCACCGGTCTACCACCACACTGCCTTTTAACACTGATCAGCTAATATTGGAAAAGGGTTGATGTGCCTACAATTCAAGAATGGACTTTGAAGATGGCCAATTTCGCAGAAATGGCGAAGATATCAGCATATTTAAAAGACCGGACACAAGAGAGTTATGTATGGGAGTGGAAGAATTGGATAGATTATGTGCAGAATAAATACCAAACTAGGAAGTATCAGATAGTTTTTAGCTAAATGTTGTGTAGAAATGTATAGTCTATAAGGGGTGAAATAGTTTATTGTGATGTAAAAATTTATAGTGCACAGGGAGGGGAATAGAGGGGGGGTAAAGTATGACATAATATAATGTGGATGGATTTCACCTTGGGGAAGTCATGGGGAGGGAGGGGTTGGGGGGGTTGGGGAGGGATGGTGGGGGGGGAAATGGGAAAAAAATTTGTTGTTTGTAAAACTTTTCCAATTAAAAAAAAAAACATTGATCAGCTGTAGGGCGGCCCTTTGAAGCCCTGCGCCAAGAGTTTAAACAGTTTTTTTCCTTCTAGCTGATCAGCTGGGACTCAGGAGGCAGCAATAGATTGGGGGTGGGGCCAAATAAAAGGTAAGAATAATGCGGGGGGTGGGGGAGCGGTAGCGCCAGAACCGGTTCAGTGATGTCATATCGTCACCGCTACCGGCTCAGCAGAACTGGGCCGAACCGGGAGAAACCCACCACTGAGCCCTACCCTAAATGGATTGCTGAATTTGATTGAATTTGTCAATCTTCATTGATTTTCCTACAACGAGCATTGTGGTAACTCCAATAAGAAGTTTTCTGGAGTCAGAAAAAAAAACACAGCTTACCACATTTTGGGTCGTTATAGCACCAATGTTCTGCAAGATAGAAAAAGAAAAGGAAAATTAAATGGCTTTTTAAGGAAACATTGAAAGCAACAAATGCTAAAAGCATTGGTAAGGTATTTCTTGCATTCAGTAGCATTTGCAGGAACGTCAAAAAAAAAAAAATCAAGATGACAACCCAGCCAGGCAATCAAAGCCCTGCCCCTTTTTATGTGTGGGCGTCATGTGTATAGTTATGGCCACAATCTTGACTTTTTTGACTCTTTCTAAAGACATTCCTGCTTTCATTCAACACCTAAACCAACTTTTTGGCATGCAAACGGATTGTCTAATCCTCTTCCTCACCAACTTTCCCAACCCCTCGCATATAGGAACTGAAGATATTGAGAAAACTCCTTTCCCCAAGATAAACATTACAGATGTTTAAAATGAAATTCCCCCCCCCCAAAAAAGAACTATTGTCCTTGTTTAGATTTTAACTTCACAGATTCCCATAAAAAGAGGGAATGCTACTCATTTCTAATCACAGGTTCACTTGAAGGACTGACTCCTTCAAAGCAGGGGTCTCCAATCTTGGCAACTTTAAGACTTGTGGACTTCAATTCCCAGAATTCCTCAGCCAGCTTTGCTTAAAAGTCTTAAAGTCTTAAAATTGCCAAGGTTGGAGACCCCTGTTTCAAAGTACAGGTAGTCCTTGACTTACAACCATTTGTTTAGTGACCAAAGTTACAATGGCACTTAAAAAGTGACTAATGACCGTTTTTCACACTTACGATTGTTGTAGCATCCCCATGGTAATGTGATTAAACTTCAAATACTTGGCAACCGGCATGTATTTATAACCGGCATGTAGTGTCCCGAGGTCATGTGATCACGTTTTGCGACTTTCTGACAAGCAGAGTCAACTGGGAAGATACATTCACTTAACAACAGTTTTACTAACTTAACAACCTCAGTGATCACTTAACAACTGTTGCAAGAAAGGTTGTAAAATAGGGCAAAACTCACAAGAGCTGTTTTGCTTAGCAACAGAAATTTGGGGTTCAATTGTGGTCGTAAATTGAGGACTACCTGTAGTATAGCTTTGGTAACTGTAAACTCTTAATTTACAACTAGGACAGGGGTGGATTCTATTTACCTTTACTACCGGTTCGCATCATGCCCGCGCATGCACTGTTCACTTATGATGACGTCCAAGTCAGTGGGCGGAGCCTTCTGCTAGTTTTACTACCGGTTCTATAGAACCAGTCCAAACTAGGGGCAACCAACCACTGAACTAGGAGCAACTGACGCCAAATTTCTCTCCGTTGCAGATGACGGGATTCAGATAATTTTCTAAAACTGGCCATTAAGGAGGTTGTCTCCCACTGGAAACTGAAATTGCAAATCCATATTCTAGGAAGGTCACATGGTAGAAAACGTACTACCAGTACTTACCATCAGAAGTAACACAGAAATTTTCCAGGATCAGGAAGATCAGAATGCATGCTGATAATTTCAACGGAAAACCAACACTTCCCATTGTACCTGCATAGAGGAAGCACGTCGTTAATAGATTACAGAGCCAATCTTTTTCTCCCACACGTAGTTTGTACAGCCTTGAGTAGGAGGTTGGATTAGAAGATCTCTGAGGTCCCTTCCAGTCTTATGATTTTATGTTCTATATTCTAAATTAAAAAAAGCTCTGAGCAGGTTACCAAACCAGTCAACTAAGGAGGCTAGCCTTCTGGAATCTAGCAATTCATGAGTTTCTCCCTGCTACTTACCTGCCCAAACAATAACTTGCATGATAACTATGCTAAACATTAATTAATTCCATTTCAAAGGAGGTAGACTTTTTTCAACACGTCACTCTCTCGACATCTCCAATTCCAATTTGCCTACAGGTTAAAATCCAACACACGTGGTCCTCGACGTACGACCACAACACAGCCCCAAATTTCCATTGTTAAGCAAGACGGTTGTTAAGTGAGTTTTGCCCAATTTTGCGAACTTCCATGCCACTGCTGTTAAGTGAATCTCTGCAGTTGTTAAGCTAGTAACCTGGTTGTTAAGTGAATCAGCTAGTAACTGCGTTACTAGTTTAACAACAGTGGCAAGAAAGGTCGCAAGATTGGGCAAAACAACAGTCTTCCTTGGCAACAAGAAATTGTGGGCTCAGCTGCGGTTGTAAGTCGAGGACTACTTGTATTGGAGTTTAACCTGTAGGCAAATTGGCTTCTGCTTGTCAGAATAGGTGATCACATGACCCCGAGACACTATGACTGTCATAAATATGAGTCAGTGTCATATTTTGACACAAGTGTCTGAATTTTGACCGCGTGACCGTGGGGATGCTGCAACGGTCATAAATGTGAAAAATTGTCATAAGTCACTTTTTTCAGTGCTGTTGTAACTAAACAAATGGTTGTTAAGGCTAACTGTGCTGCAAGACCACAGGTTGGGAAAGATTGCCATGTACATGTTAAAGAATCCCATTTATATATCTATTATATATTATTATATATCTCGTTGGCAGGACGGATCTGAGCATAGTGAATCCTTAAGCTAAAGGAAACTGCCGAAGCTGCATTTGGCAAGTGCAAAGAGTGCATAATGCCACATAAGAGCTGACGTTGGCAAGCCTGCTGCCAGGATGCATAATAAATCTCGATGGGTGGGGCAGGGCCTCTCAAAAGAGATGGTGTGAATGCTGCAGAAACATGGCCTGTTTTAAGCTGTCTATGGGGGCCCTTTAAATAGGCCTTTCTGTAGGCATTCAGGGAAGGCGTGGTCTATGGGAGGTTCTATATATGACAAGGGAGGCGGTGGCTCAGTGGCTAAGATGCTGAGCTTGTCGATCGAAAGATCAGCAGTTCAGCGGTTCGAATCCCTAATGCCGCGTAACGGGGTGAGCTCCCGTTACTTGTCCCAGCTTCTGCAAACTTAGCAGTTCGAAAGCACGTAAAAAATGCAAGTAGAAAAAGAGGGACCACCTTTGGTGGGAAGGTAACAGTGTTCCATGTGCCTTCGACGTTGAGTCATGCTAGCCACATGACCACGGAGACGTTTTCGGACAGCACTGGCTCTTCGGCTTTGAAACGGAGATGAGCACCGCCCCCTAGAGTTGGGAACGACTAGCACATATGTGCGAGGGGAACATTTATCTTATATATGACAGTGTAGTAAAACTGCAGGACTTTAAAAACACTGACATTTTGAGAGCTCCCTTCAAATGGAAAGATGTAGACCGGGTGTCCACAAATGCTGGGCTGCAGCCTACTACCAGGCCGTGGCCTGTTCAAAACCGGACCGCGGGCGAAATGGGCAAGCGCACACACATGAAGCTGTACTCCTGTAAACACGTGCATATGTGCAAATCTCCACTCATGCGAGCAGAGGGTGCTTGCGTTTGTGCAGGAAGCTCCATTCATGCGAATGGAGCTTTGCGTGCAAGCACAAGTGGCCTGCCACTCGCTCTCGAAGCTCCATTTGCATGAGTGCAGGGCGCATGCACAAATGGAGCTGTGTGCGTGTGCTGGCCACTCACACAGACACACCCCGGCTGCCAAGCTGGAAAGATTGGGGACCGCTGTTCTAGATTGTCATTTGCATAGCTTACGCCTAATTCTGATGCTGCTCGAGGGTCAGTAGTAAAGCTTATCATGCACAGAAACAGCCTTACTCAATGGAGATTGGGAAACCTCCAAAGGCTGCTGATCTGATAAGAAGCTTGGAAGATACCACAGGCTCCCCAGACCAACCTCCTGCAGCAGGGCAGTTCTACATATCGGTTGACTGATTATAGATGTGATTTATAACCTGGCTTTCATACCGCAGCTCAACGTTGTGGCAGTGGTGCTCCTCTTCCACCTGTTTTCCTATATAACCACAACCTGGAATATAGGTTGGATTAAAAGGGAGAGACTGGCGTCTTGTCACTCACTGAGCTTCTGTGACTGAGAAGGAACTACAACCTGCATCTCCCTATTCCTACCTAAACCAGCCACCTGCACCACTACACTACCTTGGGTTCTAGCAAGTCTAGCCCAAAGTCACGTAGTGAGCTGTGAAGGCTGAGAATAAACTCAAACCTGGGTTTCTCTTTCCTAATCCCACCTCTGAAGAACCACTACATTATACATCTGCTTCCAAAAATCAAAGGGAATCAGCCCACCTACGATTCCCGACCCATCTTGCCACAAGGACATTCCGAGAAGTCCTTGAAAGCAAAGCAGGTTCCTCGCTGGAGACCAAGGAGAAGCCAGAAATTTGTGAGGGACTTCACATCAAGGTTGAAAAACACCTGGCTTCTCTTGGATTCAAACTCTACCTCTGGGAGGATTTCTCCCTGTTGCTTACCTGCTCCGCTTGGCTCTTTCTGGTGTTGAAGTCTTGGGGAACCACTTCTTTTCGGGAGTGTCTTTCTGTCTGAGGAAACACGGCTTTTATTAAGGGCTTGCTCCTCCCAGGCAGAAGGAAGCAGTGGGTAGGCAGGAAAATTAGACACACCTTCAGAAAAGAGGCATTGGACCATCCACCCAGGGACTTGCCTATTGGTAATTTTTGTTTGCCTATTTTTTCACACTGGGAGGAACTCACCTGCATAGCCAACCAATCAAATGGAATTAGCTGACCGATTGATCATCAGGCTTTGTGATTGGATGGCTGGCGTCCCGATCTTGAATCACGTTTAATTATGTAACAAGAATGACAGAGTTGGAAGGGACTTTGGAGGACTTCCAATCAAACCCCCTGCTCAATTGCTCTGTCTTTACCCATCTAAGGACCCCGAATGCAGGTACTCCTCGACTTAATAACAGTTCATTTAGTGACCATTCGAAGTTACGAAGGCACTGGGAAAAGCCTTCGTAACTTGCCTAGTGGCATTTTTCACACTTATGACCATTGCAGCATTCTCGTAGTCACGGGATTTACATTTGGATGCTTGACACCTCAGGTTCATATTTATGACGGTTGCAGCGTCCCGGGGTCACCTGATCCCTTTTTGTGACCTTCAGACAAGTGAAGTCAATGGAGAAGCCAAATTTGCTTAACCACCATTGTTATTAATTTAACAACTGCACTAATTCACTTAACAAACATAGCAAGGCAAGTCGTAAAACGGGGCAAAACTCGCTTAACAAATTTCTCACCTAGCCCCATAAATTCTGGGCTCAGTTGTGGTCATAAGTCGAGGACTACCTGTACAGAAGTGAGGTCAGTTGGGAATGCTGGAAGCTGTAGAACTGAGACATTTGGAGGGTTTCTGATTGGACACTTTCAGTAGAGGTAATCTTCGATTTATGACCACAATTGAGCCCAAAATTTCTGTTGTTAAGTGAGACAGTTGTTAAGTGAGTTTTGCCCTATTTTACGACTTGTCTTATCATGTTTGTTAAGTGAATCAATGCAGTTGTTAAATTAGTAACAACAGTGGTTAAGCGAATCTGATTCCCCACTGATTTTGCTTGTCAGAAGTTTGGAAAAAGTAATCACATTATCCGGGGCATTGCAACCGTCACAAATAGGAATCAGTTGCCAAGCGTCTGAATTTTGATCACGTAACTATGGGGGATGCTGCAATGGTCATAAGTGTGAAAAATGGTCTGAATAGAATAGAATAGAATAGAATAGAATAGAATAGAATAGAATAGAATAGAATAGAATAGAATAGAATTCTTTATTGGCCAAGTGTGATTGGACACACAAGGAATTTGTCTTCGGTGCATATGCTTTCAGTGTACATAAAAGGAAAAAAAAGAAAAAAATACATTCATCAAGAATCATAAGATACAACACTTAGTGATAGTCATAGGTTACTAATAAGCAATCAAATCATACTAGGAAACAAACAAGTCACTTTTTCTGGTGCCGTTGTAACTTCGAACGGTAACTAAATAAACTGACATAAGTCGAGGACTACCTGTATTTGCTGATTAAGGAACTAAGGAGAGAATAAAAATATCTCCCACCATTCCTTTTTCTTCCTGGATCTTCATTTCTAGTTAAAACCCAGAAACGGGGTTTTTATTTTGCTTGTATTTTTCTTGATAAAGGTAAAGGTTTCCCCTTTCCATTCATGCCTGACTCTAGAGAGCGATGTTCATCTCTGTTTCTTAGCCGAGGGAGCCAGCATTGCCCGAAGACGTTACCATGGTCATGTGGCCAGCCTGGCTATACGAGGCGTACAAAACACTGTTATCTTCCCACCAAAGTGCTACCTATTTATCTATTCACATTTGCGTGCTTTTGAAATGCAAGAGTGGATAGAGCTGGAGCAAGAAATGGGAACTCACCCCATCAAGCAACACTCGGGTCTCAAACCCAGACTGTTAACTTTCTAGCTGACAAGCTCAGTGGCTTTGACCGCTGAGCCATCGTGCTCCCTCTTTTCCTTGATACTTAGAAATTTGACATTGATGATCAATGGAGCAGGTTCTTAGGCAACTTGAAGATGATTAGATTTCAACTCTCAGAATTCCACAGCCAAACTGAGATTAAGAGGTTACGGAAGGCAGAAGGGTGGGCAAATAGGCTGATCAGATTTGCAGGGGAGTATTTGAGGGACAAAATCCAAAAACCTTCTTATTGTAGGTAGTCCTCAATAAGGAGGACTTAACCGGTCGCTTAGCAATTGTTCAAAGTTATGATTGACCTTGAAAAAGGAACTTAAGACCCGGATTTGAAGTTCTGATATTTGTCACTTTCCCCCTTTGGGGTCACATGACTGTATTTTTGGCTCTCGGCAATGGCCTGCATTTACAGCCATTTGCAGTGCCCCGTGGTTATGTGGCAACAATTTGGTTTTCCTGGAAATCAAAGTTTACTTCGGTTTCTGGCAAAAAATGTTCCAAAGTGATCACTGGGTTCAGTTAATGATCATGGCGTTTGCTTAATGACCACAGTGTTCACTTAACAACTGCCACAAAAAAGGTCATAATTTGAGGATTATCTATACTTAATAAGAGTGCAGTCCAGGGAAATTTCCACAGCCAAAAGTTGCTTATAATACAACTATAATATTTTGGTTTAATTCCTTGAAGGGAGATCTTTCCTATCAGTTCAACCTCCTGTTCATTAAGGACCTATTTTGGGATTTTCTGGATTCAGTGGTGGGTTGCTACTGGTTCGCCCCGGTTCAGGCGAACCAGTAGCAGCAGCTGTGGGAGGCTCCGCCCACCTGCCTGGATGTCATCAAATACGCTCTGTGCATGTGCAGAAGTGGCGTGTGCGCAAGCAAAGCAGTAGCAAAGGTAAGGGAAACCCACCACTGTCTGGATTCCCCAGAAATTGAAAGGGCTTCCGTAAATTCCAGGCATAGCCTTTTTCCCTTTGCTTTTTTTGAGCATTTGAGAATCAGCAGAAATTCTAACGTTGTTCACTTAAATCAAGAATGGAACACCGAAACCTCAGGGCATCAGCCACAAAGCGTATTTACTACTCTTCTTTAATTTCTCGGAGTTTATAAGAAGAAACCTGCAATTCCTGCCTTTCTTTCTCGCACAATAAATCATGGATAGGAGAGTAGCTCTATTCTGATATGAAATGCTGGTGAAGTGCTTGGCAAACAGCCAAACTTATGAGCCATGATAATTATTGGGGATCGGTTTTTTAACGCCAAGACGTAGATGCTGGAATCGATGCTTTATGTGCATCGATTCACTCTGGCATCTTCCAAGGAAGGTATCCTCTCTACAGTGTCTTTCCACAGATGCCAAGAAAAGCATAATTTCAGGTTAGGTAATGCAGCCTCTTCCGAAACCGAATCATATTATTTATCAGTCTCTAAACTGAAGCTATTAAATTTAAGCCATGTCCTCACTTGCACTAAAAGGGACATGGTGGCTCAGTGGCTAAGACGCTGAGCTTGTCAATCGAAAGGTCGGCAGTTCAGCGATTCGAATCCCTAGTGCTGCATAACGGGGTGAGCTCCCGTTACATGTCCCAGCTTCTGCCAACCTAGCAGGTCAAAAGCACGTAAAAATGCAAGAAGAAAAATAGGGACCACCTTTGGTGGGAAGGTAACAGCGTTCCGTGCGTCTTTGACTTTTAGTCATGCCGGCCACATGACCACGGAGATGTCTTCGGACATCGCTGGCTCTTCAGCTTTGAAACGGAGATGAGCACCGCCCCCTAGAGTCAGGAACGACTAGCACATATGTGCGAGGGGAAGCTTTACCTTTACACTTGCACTGAATCAGGAAATGTATTTTTTCTGTGAAGTTTCCATGACGTAACCATCAACTTGTTCCTAGCTAGGATGAGATGAAGCTGCCCTTAGATCTTTCGGTTTCGAAGTGGTATACAGGTAAGTCCTTAAATGACAGCAGTTCACTTAGTGACCGATTGAACTTACAACAGAGCTGAAAATAGTGACTTATGATCATTTTTCCTACTTGTGACTGTGGCAGCATCTCCATGGTCACATGATCAAAAATTCAGACACTTGGCAACTGGCTCGTATTTATGACGGTTGCCATGTCCTGGGGTCATGCAAATCCTCTTTTCTGACCTTCTGACAAGCAAAATCAATGGGGAAACCAGCTTCACTTAACAACCATGTTACTAGCTTAACAACCGCAGTGATTCACTTAACAACTGTAGCAAGAAAGGCCATAAAATGGGCAAAATTCACAACCCTCTTGCTTAGCAACAGAAATTTTGGGCTCAATTGTGGTCGTAAATTGAGGACTACTTGTATTCCCTCTCAAACCAGCAGCATCCCAACCTCTCAAATACTGGAATACTGCTATCATATCACCCCTAGTCCTTCTTTTTTGTGCACTAGCCAAACCCAAATCCTGCAACCGTTCTTCATATGTTTTAGTCTCCAGGCCTTTAATCATCTTAGTTGCTCTTCTCTGCACTTTTTCCAAAGTCTCAAACATCTTTTTTGTAATGTGATGACCAAAACTGGATGCAGTATTCCAGGTGTGGCCTTACTAAGGCTTTATAAAGCAGTACTAATACGTCACATGATTTTGATTCTATGTCTCTGTTTATACAACCAAGAATTGTATTAGCTTTTTTTGGCTGCTGCCACAGATTGCTGGCTCATTTTTAAGGGATCATCCACTAGGACTCCAAGGTCCCTCTCACAGTTACCGTTATTGAGCCAGGTTTCGCCTAATGTATATTTTAAACTTTGGTTTTACCTGCCCAGGTGTAAAACCTTGCTTTTCTCCACATTAAAATTCATGTTGTTGGATCATAGGGCCCATTGTTCAAGTCTGTCAAGATCTTTTTGGATCCTGAGCTTGTCTTCTGGGGTGTTGGCTATTCCTGGCAGCCTAGTTTCATCTGTAGATTTGATGAGTTCCCCTTCTATTCCCTCATCTAAGTCATTTATGAAGATGGGCCTAAGATGGAACCATGTGGTACCCTATTGCTTATTTCCCTCCATGAAGATGTAGTACCATTATGGATGACTCATTGAGTATGGTTTATCATCCAGTTACAAATTCATCTTGTAGCGATGCTGTCCATCCCACATTTTCCTAGTTTACCAAGAAGTAGATTTTGGTCTACTTTGTCGAATGCCTTGCTGAAGTCTGAGTATACTATGTCCACAGCATTTCGTAATGACCAAAGTTATAATGGCACTGAAAAATTGGCTTTTTCACACTTGCGATGTGGCAATATCTCCATGGTCATATGATCGAAATTCAGTCACTCGGCAACTGACTCATATTTATGACGGTTGCAGTGTCCCAGGGTCATGCAATTCTCTTTTCTGACCTTCTGACAAGCAAAGTCAATGGGGAAACCAGATTCACTTAACAATCATGTTGCTAACTTAACAAATGCAGTTATTCATTTAACAATGTAGCAAGAAAGATTATAAAATGGGGCAAAATTCACTTAACAGTTTTCTCGCTTAGCACAGAAATTTTGGGCTCACTTGTGGTTGCAAATTGAGGACTACCTGTATTTCTCCTAAAATCAGCAATATCTCAACCTCTCAAATACTGGAATATTGCTATCATGTCCCCCACTAGTCCTTCTTTTCTCTAGACTAGCCAAACTAAAATCCTGCAACCATTCTTCATGTGTTTTAGTCTCCAGGCCTTTCATCATTTTAGTCGCTCTTCTCTCACTTTTTCCAATGTCTCAACATCATTTTTGTAGTGTGGTGACCAAAACTGGATACAAAATGGGGCAAAATGCACTTAACAACTATCTCACTTAACAACAGAAATTTCAGGTTCAAGTTGTAAGTCAAGTATATAAATTATATCAATTCAATATCTGACATCCTTTTTTAATGAGCAATATTTTGCCATTACTTTGGTGAGAGCCAGGTCTGTCCTCATAATGAAGCATTGTCATATTATGTGGCACTCGGATATTGGAGCTGGCAAATGTTTGCAAACAGCCAAAGAAAGTTATATAAGTCAGTCTGGATCATGAGAAAGCCAACCTCACAGGCCCAGAAGATAAAAATAGATTTGCTAAGCTAAGCCATTCTATTAGTCCAACAGTTGTATTTGTACAACATACAATCTGCTCCTGGATTTCTCAATTTTTCATGGACTGCTTCAAATCACAGACTACTTGGGAGGCTAGGTTCTCAAACATGCTGAGTCTCAAAGCACACATGAAATGCTGAAGTGACCAAGTTTAACAACCCTGGCTTGCCCATGCAACCTGTCAATCAAAAAGTTGGAACTGGATTAGTCAATACCCTTGCTGAGGCAACAAAACAGCAAAAAGGAAGAAAAGTGAAATAAATTAACTTGGGCTAAACTCTTAATGCAGAGAATCAAGATTTGCTTAGCTTCATTTGGATTTGTTCCATTAGCCAAAAATTTGGCATGTTTTTCTCTGGAACAGACAATACTTTAACTCAGTTATGGTAGCTGAATGTTCATTTGCACTGTAAACAGCTACAGGCTGTTTAACTTTGGCAAGACAGAGAAGATTAGGAACTGATTAAATAAAGGGAAGATTCTTGTTTGCATCTGAAGAAAAAATAAGGAGGAACTAATTATTCTAATAATTACAGTATGTCTACTTTTTAATCTACAGACTCTGAGGTTACAGACTCTAACTTCTAGATTGTTAGCTTAGGCATTATAAAATAGGAATTAAGATGCATAGGTAGAATACTGGTATACCTTTCTTAATACTGTAGCTGGGAAAATACAGTGCCCAAAGTAAGCAAATGATGCAATTTATTCTTCTAAGAGCCCTTTCTGGACCGGGACACCTTGCACATGGTCACTCATGCCCTTGTCACCTCCCGGCTGGACTATTGTAATGCTCTCTACATGGGGCTCCCCTTGAAGAGCACTCGGAGGCTCCAACTGGTCCAGAATGCGGCCGCGCGGGTGGTTATGGGCGCAACTTGTTGTGCCCGCGTGACACCCCTCCTGCGCGAGCTGCACTGGCTCCCAGTGGTCTTCTGGGTGCGATTCAAGGTGTTGGTTACCACCTTTAAAGCGCTCCATGGCATAGGACCCGGGTACCTTCGAGACCGTCTTCTGCCACCAATAGCCTCCCACCGACCAGTCCGCTCCCACAGAGAGGGTCTCCTCAGGGTGCCATCAGCCAAGTTATGTCGGCTGGCAACACCCAGGGGGAGGGCCTTCTCTGTGGGAGCCCCAGCCCTGTGGAATGAACTGCCCCCGGAAATACGTAAGATCACCGACCTCCGGGTGTTTCGCTGCGCACTGAAGACCCTGTTGTTCCGCCAGGCCGGGCTATCAATATAATAATTTTAAATTGGGGTATTTTAAATTTTGGGGGTTTTAAACCGGCCAAATCTATTTAATTATTTTAATTTTTAATCATTGTTGTGTCTTGTGTTTTTAAATTGGCTGTACACCGCCCTGAGTCCTTCGGGTATAGAAATAAAATTATTATTATTATTATTATTATTATTATTATTATTATTATTATTATTCCATTAAAAAAATCCCACTATTTTTCTACTGAATAGACTAGATCAGGGATGGCTAACCTTTTTGCTGTGGCGTGCCAAAAGCGGGGGGAGTACAGGGGATCGCGCGCCCGCATGCCCATACCCATAATTCAATGCACCCTGTCCCCCCGCACATGTGTGTGATACCACCACCCCCGCTCCCCCTGCTTTTGGTACACAATGGCACGGTGGGCCCGGTAGGCCCATTTTTCGCCCTCCCCAGGCTCCAGAGGCTTTCTTGGAGCCTGGGGAGAGCGAAAACGGCCTTTCCTATCCCCCTGGAGGCCCTCCAGAGGCCGGAAACAGCCCAATTCCTGACTTCCGGTGGGCCCGGAAGGCCTGAAAATTAGCTGGCCAGTGTGCACATGCGCACTGGACTGAGGTAGAGCAACGCTCGCATGCCCACAGATATGGCTCAGCGTGCCACCTGTGGCATGCGTGCCATAGGTTCACCATCACAGGACTAGATTTACCCAACCAAGAGTTTTTCTTATATTGAGAATGACCCTTAAAATTCCCAATCAATGGATCTAGGCTGGGCCTTATGATCATTATAAATCTACTATGTCTTTTCCTCCGGCAGACCCCACATATGGGAGTGAGAGAGGGAAGGGAAGGGAAGGGAAGGGAAGGGAAGGGAGGGAGGGAGGGAGGGAGGGAAGGAAGGAGGAAGGAAGGAAGGAAGGAAGGAAGGAAGGAAGGAAGGAAGGAAGGAAGGAAGGAAGGAAGGAAGGAAGGAAGGAAATTGACCATTGGTTGAAGCCTAAGAGTTGCCCATTTTTTTGCTATCTTTCAGTGACTTTCAGATCACCTGTTTTCATTGCCATATAGCTTTGTTTATAGCCGCCTACAAAATCATCTAGGAAGCCACCACATTTAGACACCAGTAGCTGCAGGAAGAAGAGAATAAATATGGAAAGACGCCCTGAGCATTTGCAAAAAAACTGCCTGCTATTTCAACATGCTCCTCTACAGAACAGAACAATTTCATCAGCACAGTTTATCCTTAAGTTCTCTCTGGAAAAAAAAAACAGGGGAAAAAGAGTAGTAAAAAAAAGCTACAGGTTTGGTTGAACCAGTAGTTAAAAAGCTGCCAGTTCATGCGAACCAGTAGTTAAAAAAAGCTAATGGTTCGTCCGAACTGGTATTTCCAATGATCAGCTGTGCCACGTGGTTTGTATTCACTAGAAAGCAGGAAATCTTTCTAGGGAATCTAAATCACGTGATACAACTGTTCCCCCCATTGTTCTACTTACCTATTGAAGCCTTCTTTTTCCCCGTGAAGTGTGCATTTGGTACACACTGCGCATACATTTGCAGTGTGCTTTTGGCACACACTGCATACATGCGCGTAGCACACGTTAGGTGCGCACCGCATATGCGCGGGCAGCGAACCAGTGGCAATCTGTGGAGGATTTCACCACCGATTTAATCCCAAGGGAAGATAACCATGAAAGAAGAAACTCCCTGGGAAAGTTGGATCAAGAGCACCATCAGGAGAAATTGAAATTTTATTTTTCGGGCGTGCTGAAAATGTTAGTTTTTCCCTATTGCACTTCAGCATAACATAAATGGGGGGGGGAGGCATGATGGATCAGTGGTTAAAGATGCTGAGCTTGTCAATTGGAAAGTTGACAGCCCAGGTTTGAGACCCAAGTGCTGCTCAACGGGGTGAGCTCCTGTTACTTGTCTCAACTCCTGCCCACCTAGTAGTTTGAAAGCATGCAATTGCAAGTAGATAAATAGATACCACTTCGGTGAGACTGTAACAGAGTTCCATGCGCCTTGGCATATAGTCATGCTGACTACATGACAATGGACAACGCTGGCTTCCTCAGCTAAGGAACAGAGATAAGCACCATTTCCTAGAGCCGGACACGACTGGAGAGGGCGCGTGCCTGAGCTCACATTTGCGATCCAGTAGTGAAGGTAAGTGCATTTTATCCCTGCATCAGTTGTGGCAGACGTAAAAATAAGTGAGCAGTGACAGTATAGGACAAGTCAGCCTCTTTCAGGCTGACCCAGGCATCCCCCACCATCAACCGCATCATTGGCAACCACATTGCATCTCTAAACTATAAAGCACAATTGTGCATGTAGAAAACACAACTACTACATGGATCTTGAAACAGCACAACAAGAACATAGCGTAACGGTAACACAATGCCATGGTGAAATATAAGGCAACCATGAAATGAAGTAATAACGACATGTGATGCACTACAAGGCTGAGGTAATCTAACGCTAAAATTACGGAACAAACCCAGCCCAACCTCCCTAGCAGAGGATGGAGGTATATAGGAGGTGACACTGAAAAGGAACCTAGATGGACAAATTGTGATGCTGGGTCAGTTCCATTCTCCAGATTCATGACTGGCTGATATTCTTCCCACTAATAAAGAAGGAAGGCAATAGATCCCGAAGATTCAACTAATCGCTTTGCCAATCAAAGGATGCAAGTGCAAAATCAGCAGAGCTGCACCGTGATTCAGAACAGAGAACAATAAACTAGTAGAAGAAATTATTTGCAGCTTGGAATTGAACTGTGGGGTCCATGGTGCCCTTTGAGCTTCCTTTATTGTCTCTTTAGGATCCTTGGTGCTCTCTGAGCTTGGATGTTTTCTTGCAGACGTTTCATTACCCAGCTATATAACATCATCAGTGTTATTTGTACATAAGCAGAGAAAACCCCACTCCCTTCTAGCACAGATGATGCTACCTAATTGGGTAGCGAAATGTCTGCAAGAAAACAACCAAGCTTAGAGAGCACCAAGGATCCTAAAGAGACAATAAAGGAAGGATAGGGCTCAGCAATGGGTGCAGTCAATTTAACACGTTCCATTTTTTTTACCAACCCAAGCATAGATGGAGAGCAATTTAATTCAGCAATGGGAAACAGCTTTTTGAAAATGTGAACAAAAACTCACCAGAAGCTTGAAGAACGTTTTTGTGTGTAGATTTTAAAAGAGAGGACATAATTTCTAGAACATCAAGATGATTGCAAGCAAATCATCGGAATTCCCACTCGTGCATAACCAAACACACCCAAAGAATCTGTTCTCTATCAAGTAGGTTTTCAGGTCAACGTTAATCCTATTATATCTGAGTATGCCAGATATGTTGGAGAAAACTGCTGTGGAAAGGAAGGTGGCTTCTTTGATGATCAAATTTTGGGCTTGGTGGGTCATTATCTTTGACATCATCCAGCCAGGCCTTCTGGTGTTTCTTCAAAGCAGCCCCCATACATCAATAAGGGGGAATTGTAAAAGTCTTGACCCAGCAAGATCTGCTGATGATGTTGCAATGCTTGTTGTCACTTTAGGGTGTGTGATTCTTTGATAAAGGTGGCAGGACCTGCTTCACAATTTGTGGAGAGAGATATATGCTATGCTTGAAGAACTGGAGTATCATTTTACTACTTAAGACCTCAGGAGGTTTCAAGACATGCGGCAAAAACATGTCATGACTTCTGTCCAATTGGCATAGTCTTAAAATGAAATTTCGTCCAGAGATAAAGACAGGAGAGAGGGAGAGAGGGAGAGGGAGAGGGGGTAAGGAAGAGAGAGAGAGAGACGGGAAGAGTGGGGGAGAGGAAGAGAGGGGGAGAGGGGGAGAGGGGGAGAGGGGGAGAGAGGGAGAGGGAGAGGGAGAGGAAGGGAGGGAGGGAGGGAGAAAGAGAAAGAGAAAGAGAGAGAGAGTATGTTTGAAGGAACTTTGAAGGTCTTCTGAAGATCTTCTACTCCAATTCCCTGCTCAGGAAATTATGAATGGCAAAATACATTATGCCATTCTGGACAAATACCAAAACAGACAGCATCAAATCCTGTTTCACAAAATTGTGGGGCTACCAGATTTGGACTGCAAAAATATGAACCACCACTGCATGGCAGCAGTGATGCAATAGTCCTAACTCTCTGCTACCACCTAGTGATTGTATGGATGTTTGTAGCTGGATATGGTAGTATAGTACTGAGACTCCAAAATGTAAAACCTGTTTGTGGGCAAGGAAAATATCAGGTAAAATTCTTTTGTTACTATGCTGTAGTTAGAATGGAGCAGTTGCCAACTTGCCAAGACACAATAAAGCTGTTTGCTGTCAGCTATTTTTGTTAAAGTTGTACAGAAGATCTGGATGGATTTTCTTCTGATCACCCCCCCCCCAAATCTAACAATGTAGCCCATTATACAGATCAAATCACAGAATAACAGAGTTGGAAGGGACTTTGGAGGTCTTCTAGTCCAACCCCCTGTTCAGTTAGGAGACCCTATATCATTGTGGACAAATGCATGCCGAATCTCTTCTTAATAACCTCCAGTGTTAGAGGCAAACAGTTCCACGGGTTGATTGGCCCGTCCCATTGGCCCGGAGAAAACATGGTGCGGGTCCCAGATGTCTTTTCTGCCAGTACAAGTGGGATAGGCCAGTCTAACTTTTAAACAATTTATATAATTTTTATATAAATTAAGAAACTTTTTAATTTCTTTTTTTTTAATTTTTAATTTTTTATTATTATAACATAAAATGACATTACAAGACATACAACATTTATATATATATATATACTCTCTTAACAGCTATTTCTTGATGATCTCTTAGTATTTACATTTTCTCCCTTTTCCCTTTATATTATTCCAGTTTCTTCTTATCCCCTCTCTTTTAATTACAGTGTATTTATTAAGACCCCTATTAACTTTATATTTTCTATACAATGATATATTCATTCTTTCCTTTTTTATATTTCACCCCTATTTTTCTTCTCCGTTATTCCTATTCCTATTCTCCAGCCACTTATATCATTTGTGTCAGATTATATAATATTCCGTATCCTCTTTTTTTTAAGCTCTTTTGTTAATTTATCCAGAGACATTCTTATTAGGGATATTTATGGAAAAATATACCAAGGAAATAAAATATTTGATCTTACACATTGTAACATTGCTGTCCATATAGTATACACACAAAAGTTTTTAAAGGAAAATATACCAACAGAAGAAGAGTTGATTAAAAAAATCTTAGAGTGTGCCGAGATGGCTAAATTAACTTTTTAATTTCTATAATGTAATAAAAAGTTAATTTAATAATATAATTCATTAGAAATTAAATTATAATTATATAATTTAATTAAAAATTAAATTTTTGATTTAATTTATGTATGTAGTGTATATGAATAAGAAAAAAGAAATAAATGAAATGAAATCAGAGAAAAAACAAAACGTTGGAAAAAATAAAAAAGTTGAGAAATAGAAAACCAAGAAAAAGGATTATAAAGATGTTGCTTCCAATAGTCTTTATAACAGCGATAAATCTTCCTCTTTTACCTCTTCAGATATTGAGGGAAGTTATAAATGCAATTTAACCTCTTTCTTTAAAGCTACATTGTATTCCTCTCCTTTCTATAAATCATCAAAACCATAAATCACTACTTTCTCTCAGTTTCACTGCAAAGAAAAAAGCCCATAAGAGGCTTCCAGTCATTAATAAATGTGGATAATGTCTTTAATCAAGGAAGTCAATTCATCATTTTTGGCAAATCTGTCAGCTCCATCAACTTTTCCTCCATAATGGGTAGTGTCAAATCTATCCATTTCTGTGCCTATAATAATCTTACCACATATCATATTTTGAAATAATCTTCTACAACTTTTTCTCCAACAATGTTTATCCATTACAGGTAGTCCTTAACTTACAACCATTCGTTTCAGGACCATTCAAAGTTACAATGGCACTGAAAAAAAGTGACTTATAACTGCTTTTCACACTTATGACCATTGTGGCAACCTCATGGTCATGTGATCAAAATTCAGGCACTTGGACTGGAGGCTAAAACATACGAAGAACAGTTGCTGGAACTGGGTATGTCTAGTCTGATGAAAAGAAGGACTATGGGGGTGACATGATAGCAGTGTTCCAATATGTCAGGGGTTGCCCCAAACTATTCTCCAAAGCACCTGAAGGCAGGACAAGAAGCCACGGATGGAAACTAATCAAGGAGAGAAGCAACTTAGAACTAAGGAGAAATTTCCTGACATTCAGAACAATTAACAATTAATCAGTGGAACCACTTGCCTCCAGAAGTTGTAAATGCTCCAACACTGGAAGTTTTAAAAAAGATATTAGATAACCATTTGTCTGAAGTGGTGTAGGGTATCCTGCCTAAGCAGAGGGTTGGACTAGAAGACCTCCAAGGTCCCTTCTAACTCTGTTATTCTATTCTATTCTATTGTTCAGCTATTGTTTTCTTTTTCCGGTAAAGCTTTGTAAAGATATTTTCATAGATAGATAGGTAGGTAGGTAGGTAGGTAGGTAGGTAGGTAGGTAGGTAGATAGATAGATAGATAGATAGATAGATAGATAGATAGATAGATAGATAGATAGATAGATATTGCTCCCTCAAGGGTTGAAAGTGTTCATAAGGATTTGATCAGAATCAGGATGTAAATCCAAACTACTTCAAAACTGGAATTGGCAGTCTGCAAAATGAAAACAAGATTTAATAATCCGCTTTCTAAATAACAAATATTAAGATCCCTCTCTCCTATTGAAGCTCATAGCTGCCTGAGGCAAGAACAATCAACCAGTGGAACCAGGGCCGGATTTAGATGAAAAGAGGCCCTAGGCTATTCCACTTATGAGGCCCTTTCACCTATAGTGAAAGTGTAATTTTAATTTTGCTAACAATTTGAATGTAGGCCCCTCTTGATCTTGAGGCCCTAGGCTGAAGCCTAGTTAGCCTATAGGAAAATCCGGCCCTGAGTGGAACTGTTTGCCTTCAGAAGTTGTGAGTGCTCCAACACTGGAGGTTATTAGGAAGAGATTCGGCAGGCATTTGTCCAGAATGATATAGGGTCTCCTAATTGAACAGGGAGTTGGATTAGAAGACCTCCAGAGTCCCTTCCAACTCTGTTATTCTGTGATTTGATCTGTATAATGGGCTACATTGTTAGATTTTGGGAGGTGATCAGGAGAAAATCCATCCAGGTCTTCTGTACAACTTTAACAAAAATAGCTGACGAGAAACAGCCTTACAGTGTCTTGGCAAGTTGGCAACTGCTCAATGGTGGGTTTCAAATTTTTTTACTACCGGTTCTGTGGACGTGGCTTGGTGGGCGTGGCAGGGGAAGGATACTGTAAAATCTCCATTCCCTTCCCAATCCAGGGGAAGGATACTGCAAAATCCCCATTTCCTCCCTATCAGCTGGGACTTGGGAGGCAGAAAATAGATGGGGGCGGGGCCAGTCAGAATTTTTGCTAACGGTTCTCCAAACTATTCAAAATTTCTGCTACCGGTTCTCCAGAACTGGTCAGAACCTGCTGAAACCCACCTCTGCAACTGCCCCAATCTAACTACAGCATAGTAACAAAAGAGTTTTACCTGCTGTTTGTCTGGCCCACCGACAGGTTTTACATTTCGGAGTCTTATACTACTATATCCAGCTACAATCATCCACACAATCATTAGGTGGTAGCAGAGAGTTAGGACTATTGTATCACTGCTGCCATTCAGTGGTGGTTCATAGTTTTGCAGTCCAAATCTGTTAGCCCCACAATTTTGTAAAATAGGATTTGATGCTGTCTGTTCTGCACTACTACAAGTTTTAAATCGTCAATACAAACTGCACACAGTCACTAAATGAGGTAGTCACTAAACAAGGAATACCTTTATCCCTGTTTCTTCAGATGACATCTTAGTATCACTAGATACCTACTAGTAATTCCTTCTAGTAATCCAGGATGTAATTAGTGCAAGATGATAAGTGATACCTTTGCCTTTTTAAAATTCCTTTCAATCCAATGTAACGTTGGAAAGAAATTATGTAAAAGAAGTCAGAACTGTCAACCAGCCATGAGCACTATACAGGGAGTCCTCGAATTACAACAGTTCATTTAGTGACCATTTGAAGTTACAACAGTGCTGAAAAAAGTTGCTTCTCTCCTTGATTAGTTTCCATCCATTACTTCTTGTCCTATCTCCAGGTGCTTTGAAAAATAGCTTGACTCCCTCTTTGTGGCAACCTCTGAGATATTGGAACACTGCTATCATGTCACTCCTTGTTTTCATTAAACTAGACATTCCCAGTTCCTGCAACCCTTCTTCATATGTTTTAACCTTCGGTCCCCTAATCGTTTTTGTTGCTCTTCTCTGCACTCTTTCTAGAATCTCAAAATCTTTTTTACATCGTGGTGACCAAAACTAGATGCAGTATTCCAAGTGTGGCCTTACCAAGGTATTATATAATATATACCGGTAAGTATGCAGCAACAGCTATGAGCAGCTCTAAATCTGCCTTATGGCCCACCACACTGCTGGTAAAGCAATTGGAAAAATTTCCAGAAACAGTGTTTCACATGCCTTCTGTCAGATTTCGATGCTATCTCATAATAAATGAATTTCCAAACTGCCAATCTTAAAGGAAATCTTCTCGTTAATTGAGCACAGCAACTGGATCATGACTCGATGCGGACAAGACTGACCTTTTGCCCCCCAATCCCTCCCTTTCCAATCCCCAATTATCTGCTTCTCATTGGCTATCTTCCAAGTCACTCCACTGACTTCTTATCTCGTCATTTCACAGGAATGTCTCCCCCCTCCTCATTTCCACGACGACCGGGCTTCAAAGGGATTTAGCAGGCAAAAGTTCAGGGCTTATCTCTCTCCTCTCTATGCCAGCGGTGAGACGCTGACACCTTCCTTATCTAAGTTCTTTTGATAGATAGAGTGATAAATTGTACGTAGGCCTGAGCACCGCCTACTCCTGTTCCAAGAGACACTGTGCAAATTTCCTATATCAAAACCCACATATAAACCAGTCAGATAACAGCAGACCTTTCCTTCCAGTAGTTTTTGCACACGGGGCTATCACCGGAGGGCTAAACCACATTAGTTAAAGATCTACTTGCTGCTTTTACACTATAAGTAGTCATTGCCTTGTAATCCTTCGCTGAGCAACCATTTGAATTTACAGCAGCATTCAGTGCCTTACAACTGTTCCTCACACTTATGACTGTCGCAGCATCCCAACGTGATCAAAATTCCCATACTTAGCAATTGGTGTGATGGTGGCAACCATCCCAGGGATCATGTGATCCCCATATTGAGATCATGTGACCCAGGGGTGAAATCCAGCAGATTCTGACAGGTTCTGAAGAACTGGTAGCAGAAATTTTGAGTAGTTCGGTGAACTGGCTAATACCACCTCTGGCTGGCCCCAGAGTGGGGTGGGAATGGAGATTTTGCAATTTTCTTCCCCCAGGAGTGGGGAGGAAATGGGGATTTTGCAGTATCCTTCCCCTGCCACGCCCACCAAGCCACACCACGCCCACCAAGCCACATCCACAGAACCAGTAGTAAAAAAAATTGGATTTCACCACTGATGTAACCAACTGGCTTCTGACAAGAAAAATAAATAAAGGAAACTGGATTCACTTAATGACAGCATGATTCATTTAACAGTTGTAGTGATTTGCATACCAACCATGGCAATGAAGCCATAAAATCAGACATGATTTACTTAATCAAAATTCTGGTCCCAACTCTGATCATAAGTCAAGGACCGTCTGTATACACTAAGCTTGACTAATTTTAACCTTAGTTTGCTTGTTATTCCTGGCAATGAATGTTACACAAACCCAGCTTGGAAGGTTTAATTTCTGCTCCATATATTATGCAAAGACAGAAAAATGGTTAATTCCGTATAACCAAGCTAACCCTAGTGGGAAATATTGTCAGTGAGAAGGTCTTTCTTGGTGCCAGATATGACTAAAACAAAGAAACGAATTTATATTTTTGTTTATTTATTTTTATTTATTTGTATCCTGTCTTTATTATTTTTACAAATAACTCAAACATAGCCAACATACATTCTTATTCCTGTTTTCCTCACAACAACCCTATGAAGTGAGGAGGGCAAAGGCAGCACTAGAACTCACAGTTTCCTGCTTTCTAGCCTGGAGGTTTAACTACTAGACCAAGCTGCCTATATTTCCTTAACACTTGTCTTCTTTATCTTTCTTTTATCTTTTATTAGATTTATATATCGCCCTTCTCCTTTCGGACTCAGGGCGGTGAACAGCCAAAATAAAAACATTTGTACACAAAAGTTAAAATAATTTTTAAAAATAATTAAATGAAATTTGGCCCATAATTTAAGACATTTCAATTAAAAATCAGTATCAAACGTTAAAACCAACATGGAATCAGGCCAGCCGGCTAACTGGAAAAAGTAGGTTTTTAGGGCCTGACGAAAAGTCCAGAGGTCTGGGATCACTTGTATCTCTGGGGGTAGATCGTTCCAGAGGGTAGGTGCTACCACAGAGAAGGCTCTTCCCCTGGGGGTCGCCAGCCGACATTGTCTGGCTGACGGCCCCCTGAGGAGGCCCTCTCTGTGGGACGAACCGTCCAGTGGGAGGCAATTGGTGGCAGAAGGCAGTCCCGTAAGTACCCCGGCCCTAAGCCATGGAACGCTTTAAAAGTGGTCACCAACACCTTGAAGCGCACCCGGAAGTCCACCAGAAGCCAATGCAGCTCGTGCAGGAGAGGTGCCACGTGGGAGCGCCCCATCGCTCCCATAATCCCCCGCGCGGCCGCATTTTGCACCAGTTGGAGCCTCCGGGTGCACCCCAAAGGGAGCCCCATGTAGAGAGCGTTACAATAGTCCAGACGAGAAGTGACGAGTGTTTGAGTGACCGGCGTAAGGAGTCCCGATCTAGAAAGGGGTGCAACTGGCGTATCAGGCGAACCTGATAGAAAGCCCCCCCTGGCCACGGTCGTCGTATGCTCTTCTAAAGATAGCCGTACATCCAGGAAGATGCCCAAGTTGTGGGCCCTTTCCGTGGGGACCAGTGATTCGCCCCCAATAACCAGCGATGGCACCAGCTGGCTATATCGGGATGCCGGCAGCCACAGCCACTCGGTCTTGGAAGGGTTGAGTCGAAGCCTGTTTCTCCCCATCCAGACCCGCATGGCCTCCAGGCACTGGGACATCACTTCCAAGGCATCGTTGGGATGGTCTGGGGTGGAGATGTACAGCTGAGTGTCATCAGTGTATTGATGGAACTCCACCCCAAAACCACAGATGATCTCACCCAGCGGCTTCACATAAATGTTGAACAGGAGGGGCGAGAGGACCGACCCCTGTGGCACCCTGCAAACAAGGCGCCTCAGGGTCGACCGCTGCCCCCCTGCCAACACAAACTGCGAGCGGTCAGAGAGATAGGAGGAGAACCACTGCAAAACGGTGCCCCCCACTCCCAATCCCTCCAACCGGTGCAATATGATACCATGGTCGATGGTATCAAAAGCCACTGAGAGATCTAACAGGACCAGGATAGAGGAATAACCCCTACTCCGAAACCGCTCTCTAGGCGTCTTTTCCGGCGCTTCATCTCCCTCAGCTCCTCGGAGAAACAAGGAGCTAACTGAGTTCGGTGCCGGGTCAAAGGCCGCAAAGGCACTGCACGATCCAAAGCCCCGGCGGCCCCACTATCCCAAGCAGCCACCAGGTCCTCAGCCGAGTCGTGAGCCAGAGTCTCAGGAAATGGCCTAAGCTCCATCTGGAACCTATCAGGATCCATCAGGCGCCTGGGGCGGAACCACCTAGTCGGTTCCGCCCCCCTGCGACGGGGTGCTGCGGTCAGAAAGTCAAGTCAAAGGAGCGAGTGGTCAGACCATGACAAGGGTTCAATGCCTATATCCCCTGTATCCAGGCCACTCGACCACTGACCAGAGATAAAAACTAAGTCCAGAGTGTGTCCACCTATGTGAGTAGGGCCATGAATTACTTGAGTCAGGTCCATGGCTGTCATGGAAGCCATGAACTCCCGAGCTACCTCAGACGTTTCACCGATGGATGGCAGGTTAAAATCCCCCATGACCAAAAGTCTGGGGGTATCAACCGCCACCTCGGCTATGACGTTGAGGAGCTCAGGCAGGGTCATTGCCACGTGGCAGGGAGCCAGGTATGTGACCAACAGACCCATCTGCACCCCACGACCCCACTTCACAAAAAGGGACTCACATCTGTCTCTCTTCCATTAAAAAAAAAATTGCCAAGGCAAACATTTCTGCAGAGTAAGAGTACGTGATGGATCCATATCTTTTGTCATGAGTCCAGAAACTCATTGTTTTCACATTTTCCTTAGAATCTGTAAAGTTTATTTTCCTAAGATTAAACTGTCTGCACTTAGAGGACGTGAAGCACACTTGAGCACTGTAGTAACTATTTGGACACTTCAGGCATGACTAACTTCCACTTCATTGATTTCAGTGAGGGTGAAGTATGAGTAATTTTCTCTGAATCTTACCTCAATTAAAGAAACACAGACTATTTCTAATCTTGTCCTGTCCAAATACAAATGAATTCAAGTTTCTGTTTTTAGTCTTTCCCCTTGAACTCGCTTGTCGTCTTCTAGATATAACAGTGTTATTTTCTCTTTAAAATACAGATAGTCTTTGACATATGACCACAATTGAGCCCAAAATTTCTGCTGTTCAGTCAGTTTTGCCTCATTTTATGACCTTTCTTGCCACAGTTGTTAAATGAATTACTGCAGTTGATAAGTTAGTTAACTCGGTTGTTGAGTGAATCTGGCTTCCCCATTGATTTTGCTTGTCAGAAGTTCACAAAAAGGGGATCACATGACCCTGGGACACTGCGACCGTCATAAATATGAACCAGTAGCCTACACATCTGAATTTTGGTCATGGGCATGCTGCAATGGTCGTAACTGTGAAAAACAGTCATAAGTCACATTTTTCAGTGCCGTTGTAACTTTGAATGGTCACTAAACAAACTGTTGTAAGTTAAGGACTACCTGTATTATTTTCTTGCCTGCCAATGAGCTCAATCCATTAACACAACCAGTTGTAATTTCTTTTAACTGGATGGTAGTTAAGATAGCTCTTAGAATAAAAAACAGAGTAGAAACCAATGTATTGGTAGTCCTTAACTTACAACCATTAATTTAATAACAGAGCTGAAAAAAGTGACGTATGACTGTTTTTCACACTTACAACCATTGCAGCTTCCCCATGGTCATGTGATCAAAATTCAGACACTTGGCAACTGGCATGTATTTATGACAGTTGTAGTGTCCTGCGGACACGTGATCACATTTTATGACCTGACCAGCAGTCAATGGGGAAGCCAGATTCATTTAACAGCAGCTTAATTGCAGTGACTCAATTAACAACTGCAGCAAAAAGGGTTGCAAAATGATGCAAAACTCATTTAACAACTGTCTTTAGACTGAGTTGTTTCTCTGTGTCATATAATATATGTGGGTATATGCATTTATTTATTTATTTATTTATTTATTTATTTATTTAATACTTTGTCATGGTTTTGTAGTGTGTATTGTATGCAATGAAATTTCATTTTAATGTATGCCAATTAGTGTACATTCAACATGACAATAAAACTATTCTGTTCTGTTTTGTTCTGTTCTGTTCTATTCTAGTTTAGCAAAAGAAATTTTGATTCCGTTGTGGTCATATGTTAAGGAACTCCCTTTGTATCATCAACAATATCAGTGTAAAACCAGAATAATGTGATTATGGAGAGTTAATTCAGGAAAATGGCTAAAGGCACTGCCTAGAAACCTGGAGGTCATGAGTTCTAATCCTGCTTTAGGCAAAAAGTGGAAGGCTTGGGACTAAACATTCTTCTTTTGGCCTAGGAAGAAGGCACAGACTCATCTATATGGTCGTGAGGAGTCAAGATTGACTAAAAAGCATTAAAAATATATTAAACATTAATTCCACTTTAATTGATCGGTTCTTCAAAAACCAAATGGGAATATGTTCTGTTGCACATAATTGCTTCACAGTTGTGGGGGGGGGAGGGGATGCAGATTTTAAATTTCACATTGTCTTTAGTACATTATCTTTTTATTTCTGTTATCACCTCTCATTTCCAGAATACTGTGAAATGCTAGCTGACAGGGAGGGAGGGAGGGAGACTCTGTGTCTACACACGAGGCCAAGTTGCTTCATGCATTATTAATTTCTGTGGTAAGCTGAGCCCTTCATAATTTATCTGAATGTTTATTACATTCGTGAGAAAGAGCCAACATATAGAAGTCGCTGTGGGGCAAAGCTGACAACACGGATATTTTGTATGTTAGCAATCAGCTGTCACTCTTGCAAGAAAAGCTTTTAAATTAGATAGGAAGATGAGCTGTTGGCAGGAATCCATCATCCAGGTAGAAGCAGAGCACACCCTGTTACCATTTTGAGCATGTTAATATTTTATCCTCTCCGAAAGACAATCAGCCTTTTAGCCTGGAAGCTGGAAGAAAGCTAAATGTAATTTCTGGAACCTGATTCCAATATACATGGTGGACACCCAAAATAAAACAACGCCAGTCTCCTGAAGCTGTGTGTCCCAGTATACAATAGGGTACAAAATATAGAGTTGGGATAAATCAATAGAAGCATTACCTAATGCACTGATAATGTTCCCTATTTAGATGCTAAAACATCTGCAGGCAAAACAACCAAGCTCGGAGAGCACTTAATGATTCCACAATCCATCATTGTCCTCTCTACTTCTATGACGGGTCTTCTGAGCAATCACAACTCTCTGCGGAGCTAAGGTAGTTTTTATTTATTTGTATCCTGCCTTTATTATTATTACAAATAACTCAAGGCAGCGAACATATCCAACATTCCTTCCTCCTCCTATTTTCCCCACAACAACCCTGTGAGGTAACTTTGGCTGAAAAGAGAATGACAGGCCCAAGGTCACTCAGCTGGCTTTAATGGCTAAGGCAGGACTAGAACTCACAATCTCCCTGGTGATTGGCCCAAAGTCACTCACCAGTTTTCATGCCTAAGGTGCAGGGATGAAATCCAAATTTTTTCCCTATCGGTTCTGTGGTTGGTGGGCGTGGCAGGGTAAGGATATTGCAAAATCTCCATTCCCACTCCACTTCAGGGGAAAGATACTGCAAAATCTCCATTCTCTCCCCTCCTGGGGGAAGGATATTGCAAAATCTCCATTCCCACCCCACTCTGGGGCCAGCCAGAGGTGGTATTTGCCAGTTCTCCGAACTACTCAAAATTTCCACTACCGGTTCTCCAGAACCTGTCAGAACCTGCTGGATTTCACCCCTGCTAAGGTGGGACTAGAACTCGCCATCTCCCAGTGATTGGTCCAAAGTCACCCAGTTGGCTTTCATGGCTAAGGCAGGACCAGAACTCACCGTCTCCACTTTCTAGCTTAGTGCCTTAACCACAAGACCAAACTGGTACATAGTATGTTTCAAAGTCAGCACGATCACTGACTTGTGGAGCTCTGTTGATGGATGATATAAAGTACTGTCAAGTATTTGCAAGCCATTGGCACATGTATCATACAGACACTAGTGGAGGCAGAAAGTGCCCCCACCCCTATGTGGAGAGGAGGGGCTTACACTGAGTATAAAACCCCCTCTAACCTTTCCACCATGCTCTCTTTTTACGTTTGTTCTCCATGAGACAAGATCTTTGATAAGGGTAGTCACACACGCTGCGTGCCCCCTATCCTAATGGATATTAAGACAGCCTTTGTATATAGTTAATATGTTTTGTTTGAAGGAACTTTGAAGGTCTTCTGAAGATCTTCTACTCCAATTCCCTGCTTAGGAAATTATGAATGGCAAAATACATTATGCCATTCTGGACAAATACCAAAACAGACAGCATCAAATCCTGTTTTATAAAATTGTGGGGCTACCAGATTTGGACTGCAAAAATATGAACCACCACTGCATGGCAGCAGTGATGCAATAGTCCTAACTCTCTGCTACCACCTAGTGATTGTATGGATGTTTGTAGCTGGATATGGTAGTATAGTACTGAGACTCCGAAATGTAAAACCTGTTTGTGGGCAAGGAAAATATCAGGTAAAATTCTTTTGTTACTATGCTGTAGTTAGAATGGAGCAGTTGCCAACTTGCCAAGACACAATAAAGCTGTTTGCTGTCAGCTATTTTTGTTAAAGTTGTACAGAAGATCTGGATGGATTTTCTTCTGATCACCCCCCCCCCAAATCTAACAATGTAGCCCATTATACAGATCAAATCACAGGATAACAGAGTTGGAAGGGACTTTGGAGGTCTTCTAGTCCAACCCCCTGTTCAGTTAGGAGACCCTATATCATTGTGGACAAATGCATGCCGAATCTCTTCCTAATAACCTCCAGTGTTAGAGGCAAACAGTTCCACGGGTTGATTGGCCCGTCCCATTGGCCCGGAGAAAACATGGTGCGGGTCCCAGATGTCTTTTCTGCCAGTACAAGTGGGATAGGCCAGTCTAACTTTTAAACAATTTATATAATTTTTATATAAATTAAGAAACTTTTTAATTTCTTTTTTTTAATTTTAAATTTTTTATTATTATAACATAAAATGACATTACAAGACATACAACATTTATATATATATATATATATATATATACTTTCTTAACAGCTATTTCTTGATGATCTCCTAGTATTTACATTTTCTCCCTTTTCCCTTTATATTATTCCAGTTTCTTCTTATCCCCTCTCTTTTAATTACAGTGTATTTATTAAGACCCCTATTAACTTTATATTTTCTATACATTGATATATTCATTCTTTCCTTTTTTATATTTCACCCCTATTTTTCTTCTCCGTTATTCCTATTCCTATTCTCCAGCCACTTATATCATTTGTGTCAGATTGTATAATATTCCGTATCCTCTTTTTTTAAGCTCTTTTGTTAATTTTTTTTTTTAAATACTTTATTGATTTTTTCCAAAATATAAAAATAGTATATAATCTCTTTCTTGATCAGAGGTACAGTGTTTATACAATTTGGTACATTGTACGTTGAATAAGTTCATCTTTAACTATACAGTGTTCTATACGATTAAATCCAATTCAAATGTATAGCAAGTCATATCCTATGCTCATACTTTTATTTTATTCTTCAACCAGTTATACCAATTTCCCCATACTTCATAATATTTAGCATTCTCCTCATTTTTTAACTCACTCGTCAATTTTGCCATTTCTGCGCACTCTAGAATTTTGTTTATTAATATTTCTTCTGAGGGCGTAGATTTATTTTTCTAGAGTTTCACAAAGGCTAATCTAGCCGCTGTTGTAATCTGAATTATGAGTTGCGTTTTGTTATTATTGAGGCCGTCTTCAGTCATACCCAAGAGGAAAGATTCTGGGGATAGGGCTATCTCCTGGATACTGTAAAATCTCCATTCCCTTCCCAATCCAGGGGAAGGATACTGCAAAATCCCCATTTCCTCCCTATCAGCTGGGACTTGGGAGGCAGAAAATAGATGGGGGCGGGGCCAGTCAGAATTTTTGCTAACGGTTCTCCAAACTATTCAAAATTTCTGCTACCGGTTCTCCAGAACTGGTCAGAACCTGCTGAAACCCACCTCTGCAACTGCCCCAATCTAACTACAGCATAGTAACAAAAGAGTTTTACCTGCTGTTTGTCTGGCCCACCGACAGGTTTTACATTTCGGAGTCTTATACTACTATATCCAGCTACAATCATCCACACAATCATTAGGTGGTAGCAGAGAGTTAGGACTATTGTATCACTGCTGCCATTCAGTGGTGGTTCATAGTTTTGCAGTCCAAATCTGTTAGCCCCACAATTTTGTAAAATAGGATTTGATGCTGTCTGTTCTGCACTACTACAAGTTTTAAATCGTCAATACAAACTGCACACAGTCACTAAATGAGGTAGTCACTAAACAAGGAATACCTTTATCCCTGTTTCTTCAGATGACATCTTAGTATCACTAGATACCTACTAGTAATTCCTTCTAGTAATCCAGGATGTAATTAGTGCAAGATGATAAGTGATACCTTTGCCTTTTTAAAATTCCTTTCAATCCAATGTAACGTTGGAAAGAAATTATGTAAAAGAAGTCAGAACTGTCAACCAGCCATGAGCACTATACAGGGAGTCCTCGAATTACAACAGTTCATTTAGTGACCATTTGAAGTTACAACAGTGCTGAAAAAAGTTGCTTCTCTCCTTGATTAGTTTCCATCCATTACTTCTTGTCCTATCTCCAGGTGCTTTGAAAAATAGCTTGACTCCCTCTTTGTGGCAACCTCTGAGATATTGGAACACTGCTGTCATGTCACTCCTTGTTTTCATTAAACTAGACATTCCCAGTTCCTGCAACCCTTCTTCATATGTTTTAACCTTCGGTCCCCTAATCGTTTTTGTTGCTCTTCTCTGCACTCTTTCTAGAATCTCAAAATCTTTTTTACATCGTGGTGACCAAAACTAGATGCAGTATTCCAAGTGTGGCCTTACCAAGGTATTATATAATATATACCGGTAAGTATGCAGCAACAGCTATGAGCAGCTCTAAATCTGCCTTATGGCCCACCACACTGCTGGTAAAGCAATTGGAAAAAAATTCCAGAAACAGTGTTTCACATGCCTTCTGTCAGATTTCGATGCTATCTCATAATAAATGAATTTCCAAACTGCCAATCTTTAAGGAAATCTTCTCTTTAATTGAGCACAGCAACCGGATCATGACTCGATGCGGACAAGACTGACCTTTTGCCCCCCAATCCCTCCCTTTCCAATCCCCAATTATCTGCTTCTCATTGGCTATCTTCCAAGTCACTCCACTGACTTCTTATCTCGTCATTTCACAGGAATGTCTCCCCCCTCCTCATTTCCACGACGACCGGGCTTCAAAGGGATTTAGCAGGCAAAAGTTCAGGGCTTATCTCTCTCCTCTCTATGCCAGCGGTGAGACGCTGACACCTTCCTTATCTAAGTTCTTTTGATAGATAGAGTGATAAATTGTACGTAGGCCTGAGCACCGCCTACTCCTGTTCCAAGAGACACTGTGCAAATTTCCTATATCAAAACCCACATATAAACCAGTCAGATAACAGCAGACCTTTCCTTCCAGTAGTTTTTGCACACGGGGCTATCACCGGAGGGCTAAACCACATTAGTTAAAGATCTACTTGCTGTTTTTACACTATAAGTAGTCATTGCCTTGTAATCCTTCGCTGAGCAACCATTTGAATTTACAGCAGCATTCAGTGCCTTACAACTGTTCCTCACACTTATGACTGTCGCAGCATCCCAACGTGATCAAAATTCCCATACTTAGCAATTGGTGTGATGGTGGCAACCATCCCAGGGATCATGTGATCCCCATATTGAGATCATGTGACCCAGGGGTGAAATCCAGCAGATTCTGACAGGTTCTGAAGAACTGGTAGCAGAAATTTTGAGTAGTTCGGTGAACTGGCTAATACCACCTCTGGCTGGCCCCAGAGTGGGGTGGGAATGGAGATTTTGCAATTTTCTTCCCCCAGGAGTGGGGAGGAAATGGGGATTTTGCAGTATCCTTCCCCTGCCATGCCCACCAAGCCACACCACGCCCACCAAGCCACATCCACAGAACCAGTAGTAAAAAAAATTGGATTTCACCACTGATGTAACCAACTGGCTTCTGACAAGAAAAATAAATAAAGGAAACTGGATTCACTTAATGACAGCATGATTCATTTAACAGTTGTAGTGATTTGCATACCAACCATGGCAATGAAGCCATAAAATCAGACATGATTTACTTAATCAAAATTCTGGTCCCAACTCTGATCATAAGTCAAGGACCGTCTGTATACACTAAGCTTGACTAATTTTAACCTTAGTTTGCTTGTTATTCCTGGCAATGAATGTTACACAAACCCAGCTTGGAAGGTTTAATTTCTGCTCCATATATTATGCAAAGACAGAAAAATGGTTAATTCAGTATAACCAAGCTAACCCTAGTGGGAAATATTGTCAGTGAGAAGGTCTTTCTTGGTGCCAGATATGACTAAAACAAAGAAACGAATTTATATTTTTGTTTATTTATTTTTATTTATTTGTATCCTGTCTTTATTATTTTTACAAATAACTCAAACATAGCCAACATACATTCTTATTCCTGTTTTCCTCACAACAACCCTATAAGTGAGGAGGGCAAAGGCAGGACTAGAACTCACAGTTTCCTGCTTTCTAGCCTGGAGGTTTAACTACTAGACCAAGCTGCCTATATTTCCTTAACACTTGTCTTCTTTATCTTTCTTTTATCTTTTATTAGATTTATATATCGCCCTTCTCCTTTCGGACTCAGGGCGGTGAACAGCCAAAATAAAAACATTTGTACACAAAAGTTAAAATATTTTTTAAAAATAATTAAATGAAATTTGGCCCATAATTTAAGACATTTCAATTAAAAATCAGTATCAAACGTTAAAACCAACATGGAATCAGGCCAGCCGGCTAACTGGAAAAAGTAGGTTTTTAGGGCCTGACGAAAAGTCCAGAGGTCTGGGATCACTTGTATCTCTGGGGGTAGATCGTTCCAGAGGGTAGGTGCTACCACAGAGAAGGCTCTTCCCCTGGGGGTCGCCAGCCGACATTGTCTGGCTGACGGCCCCCTGAGGAGGCCCTCTCTGTGGGACGAACCGTCCAGTGGGAGGCAATTGGTGGCAGAAGGCAGTCCCGTAAGTACCCCGGCCCTAAGCCATGGAGCGCTTTAAAAGTGGTCACCAACACCTTGAAGCGCACCCGGAAGTCCACCAGAAGCCAATGCAGCTCGTGCAGGAGAGGTGCCACGTGGGAGCGCCCCGTCGCTCCCATAATCCCCCGCGCGGCCGCATTTTGCACCAGTTGGAGCCTCCGGGTGCACCCCATGTAGAGAGCGTTACAATAGTCCAGACGAGAAGTGACGAGTGCTTGAGTGACCGGCGTAAGGAGTCCCGATCTAGAAAGGGGCGCAACTGGCATATCAGGCGAACCTGATAGAAACCCCCCCCTGGCCACGGTCGTCGTATGCTCTTCTAAAGACAGCCGTACATCCAGGAAGATGCCCAAGTTGTGGGCCCTTTCCGTGGGGACCAGTGATTCGCCCCCAATAACCAGCGATGGCACCAGCTGGCTATACCGGGATGCCGGCAGCCACAGCCACTCGGTCTTGGAAGGGTTGAGTCGAAGCCTGTTTCTCCCCATCCAGACCCGCACGGCCTCCAGGCACCGGGACATCACTTCCAAGGCATCGTTGGGATGGTCTGGGGTGGAGATGTACAGCTGAGTGTCATCAGTGTATTGATGGAACTCCACCCCAAAACCATGGATGATCTCACCCAGCGGCTTCACATAAATGTTGAACAGGAGGGGCGAGAGGACCAACCCCTGTGGCACCCCGCAAATAAGGCGCCTCAGGGTCGACCGCTGCCCCCCTGCCAACACAAACTGCGAGCGGTCAGAGAGATAGGAGGAGAACCACTGCAAAACGGTGCCCCCCACTCCCAATCCCTCCAACCGGTGCAACATGATACCATGGTCGATGGTATCAAAAGCCACTGAGAGATCTAACAGGACCAGGATAGAGGAATAATCCCTACCCCGAGCCCTCCAGAGATCATCCACCAATGTGACCAATGCCGTTTCCATGCTGTACCCAGGCCTGAAACCGGACTGGAGCGGGTCCAAACAGACAGCTTCATCCAGGTACTGGGGAAGCTGCCGCGCCACCACACTCTCAACAACCTTCGCAATAAAACGAAGTTTGGAGACTGGACGATAGTTAGCCAAAACAGCCGGATCCAAAGAGGGCTTCTTGATGAGGGACCTCACCACCGCCTCTTTCAAGGCGGCCGGCAGGACACCCTCACTCAAAGAAGTGTTAATAATCCCCTGGAGCCAGCCTCGTGTAACCTCCCGGGAAGCCAGCACCAACCAGGAGGGACACGGGTCCAACAAACATGTGGTCGTGTTCAGCCGTCCCAAGATCCTGTCCATGTCCTCGAGAGTCACAGGATCGAACTCCTCCCAGATAACACTCTCAAGACCTGCCTCAGTCATCTCGTCTGAACTAACCCAGTCAGCAGCCAAGTATTCCTGAATCTGAGTTATTTTATCATACAGATATTGTACAAAATCCTCAGCTCAGCCCTGCAAGGGGTCATCCCATGCTCCCAGATGGAGGAGGGAGCGGGTCACCCTAAACTGGGCGGCTGGGCGATTATCTGATGACGCGATAAGAGCGGCAAAGTACTAGATTTCGCCGCTTTTATCGCCACTAGGTAGGTCTTAATATGGGACCTTACCAGTGTCAAATCAGATTCGGACCGGCTGGCCCTCCAACCGCTCTCTAGGCGTCTTTTCCGGCGTTTCATCTCCCTCAGCTCCTCGGAGAAACAAGGAGCTAACTGAGTTCGGTGCCGGGTCAAAGGCCGCAAAGGCACTGCACGGTCCAAAGCCCCGGCGGCCGCACTATCCCAGGCAGCCACCAGGTCCTCAGCCGAGTCGTGAGCCAGAGTCTCAGGAAATGGCCTAAGCTCCATCTGGAACCTATCAGGATCCATCAGGCGCCTGGGGCGGAACCACCTGGTCGGTTCCGCCCCCCTGCGATGGGGTGCTGCGGTCAGAAAGTCAAGTCTGAGGAGCGAGTGGTCAGACCATGACAAGGGTTCAATGCCTATATCCCCTGTATCCAGGCCACTCGACCACTGACCAGAGATAAAAACTAAGTCCAGAGTGTGTCCACCTATGTGAGTAGGGCCATGAATTACTTGAGTCAGGTCCATGGCTGTCATGGAAGCCATGAACTCCCGAGCTACCTCAGACGTTTCACCGATGGATGGCAAGTTAAAATCCCCCATGACCAAAAGTCTGGGGGTATCAACCGCCACCTCTTTTGTCATGAGTCCAGAAACTCATTGTTTTCACATTTTCCTTAGAATCTGTAAAGTTTATTTTCCTAAGATTAAACTGTCTGCACTTAGAGAATGTGAATTACACTTGAGCACTGTAGTAACTATTTGGACACTTCAGGCATGACTAACTTCCACTTCATTGATTTCAGTGAGGGTGAAGTATGAGTAATTTTCTCTGAATCTTACCTCAATTAAAGAAACACAGACTATTTCTAATCTTGTTCTGTCCAAATACAAATGAATTCAAGTTTCTGTTTTTAATCTTTCCCCTTGAACTCGCTTGTCGTCTTCTAGATATAACAGTGCTATTTTCTCTTTAAAATACAGGTAGTCTTTGACATATGACCACAATTGAGCCCAAAATTTCTGCTGTTCAGTCAGTTTTGCCTCATTTTACAACCTTTCTTGCCACAGTTGTTAAATGAATTACTGCAGTTGATAAGTTAGTTAACTCGGTTGTTGAGTGAATCTGGCTTCCCCATTGACTTTGCGTGGCAGGGTAAGGATATTGCAAAATCTCCATTCCCACTCCACTCCAGGGGAAAGATACTGCAAAATCTCCACTCTCTCCCCTCCTGGGGGAAGAATATTGCAAATCTCCATTCCCACCCCACTCTGGGGCCAGCCAGAGGTGGTATTTGCCAGTTCTCCGAACTGCTCAAAATTTCCACTACCGGTTCTCCAGAACCTGTCAGAACCTGCTGGATTTCACCCCTGCTAAGGTGGGACTAGAACTCGCCATCTCCCAGTGATTGGTCCAAAGTCATCCAGTTGGCTTTCATGGCTAAGGCAGGACCAGAACTCACCGTCTCCACTTTCTAGCTTAGTGCCTTAACCACAAGACCAAACTGGTACATAGTATGTTTCAAAGTCAGCACGATCACTGACTTGTGGAGCTCTGTTGATGGATGATATAAAGTACTGTCAAGTATTTGCAAGCCATTGGCACATGTATCATACAGACACTAGTGGAGGCAGAAAGTGCCCCCACCCCTATGTGGAGAGGAGGGGCTTACACTGAGTATAAAACCCCCTCTAACCATGCTCTTTTTACGTTTGTTCTCCATGAGACAAGATCTTTGATAAGGGTAGTCACACACGCTGTGTGCCCCCTATCCTAATGGATATTAAGACAGCCTTTGTATATAGTTAATATGTTTTGTTATATGAATAAATACATTTATCACATTTATTCATGCATCTGCCTTTGGACTCTTCTATGCTCCTGGGTGTTTCTACGATCCCAGTTTCCACAAGTACTCATGAAGTCTACGATTCTGAGGTGAACTCCTTCCAAAACTGCTCCAGAAGACAGTTCTGTTATCACACAGGAACTTGGAATGAAACAGCTGTTTTTGGAATCCAATCTCTATCAAAAAGTTTTTAAATTATGGCAATTTGAAGATGTGTGGACTTTAAGCCCTAGAATTTCCTAGCCAGTATGTCCTCATTTTGCATGCATTAGCTATGGGAAAACATGATAAGCTCTGATTTTTCTCTCCCAGTTTCAAAACCCCTTATTAATGATTATTGGTTGAAGAACTCCTTGCTTTTTAATGGGGTATTCAATTACTTCAAGAGATGGTAGACTAAAAAGCTTTGGGGATATTTAAAAACAATTGTATTTACTTCATTCAATTAATATTACTACTCATCTTATTTATGTGACTTTAGGTAGCTCACAAATTAAAACAGCCAAGACAACCTCAGAATAACAGAGTTGGAAGGGACCTTGTAGATCATCTGTACATCCAATCCTACACTCAAGCAGGAGACCCTACACCATTTCTGACAGATGGCAGTCCAGTCTCTTCTTGAAAGCTTCCAGTGATGAAGCTCCCACAATGTCTGAATGCAAGCTGTTCCATTGGTTGATTGTTCTCACAGTCA